>NC_140590.1:1693605674-1693939904 GCF_964204655.1 Triturus cristatus
TGGGCCACCCATGACGAAATGGTTGAACTCGCACAATGGAGGTCACTGTTGACATATTAGAGCACTCATTGCACATTTTGAAAAAATGGTGTAAACTCATGAAGGTGCCTGGTTAAATTGGCTTAGTACACCATGCAAGGACCTGAATATTTAATGAGTGCCCTTTCACAGCCTATGGTGATAGTAAATGTAAGTGAATATTGTGCTTTAAAATAACTATTTTGCCCAATTTTTCAAAAGATTTCTTGGGGACGCGCCCCCTCGAAGCCTCCTTATAAACGCTCTCCCTCTTCATCTTCGAACTGAGACAGACCACAGAAAGTTTTGCAAGTCTCTCAAAACCTGGCTGTTTTGCGACTTTCCCATTCCCAGTCAGGCGGCCTTTCTTCTCCCTTCCGGTTTCCTGATGCAGGCTAGCGCTTTGGGACCTTCGGGTGATATATGCGCTCAATAAATATCTATACAGGACACATAAAATAAGAGGTCAGGCTTACTGACTTTATTCAATTGCTGCAATTCAGAGCATGTATGACGCCGCACCACTGGAAGAACAGAAGGTAAATGTGTCTTGAGGAGCACGGTTGATGTTTTGCAGATTCTACAGAGACCAAAGTGCTATACTTTAGGTTTTCTAATATAAATTCAGCAGCGAAATTTTCACACTTCTAAAAAACAAACACATTTTAAACGTTGTGCCCATGTTTCATTATTGTGAATACATGAGAAATTATGTTTTTTGTTTTTTTTTTAAACAAATTTTATTAATCAAATGACACATATAGAGCAGGGCTCAGAAACCCAGAGACATCTGCACGATAAGTATAAAGCATCATGACTTTGACTTTACAATAATGAGATCAAGGAGACCTAAAGAGCGATACAGATGAAATAAACCATATGAAAACCCCCACCCAACAACATCCCTCTCCCCTGTCGCACTAACAGCCTCACAGAAACAGCCTAGCTGTGAATTTCGCACCACAACCAGTCGCTACAGTAAACGTAAATGCAAGAAACTACAGCTTGCATCAGCAGGGTAGCATTAACCTGGGTGGAGGGGCCCTATCGCCGCGACCGGCTCCAGCAGCAAACCTCGATAGTCTGCCTGCCGCTTCCAAACTTTAAAATGCTTCTGCGGGCACCCTCTTGCAGTGAAAATAGGAAGTTCCAAGCCCATACAGAAGTCCAGTCCCTTCTTCCATGCCAACACCGAGGGTGGCGTTGGAGTCTTCCATGCTCTAACAATGTCTCTCTTCGCCAGAGTAAACCCTAGCAACATAAGTTAGCGTTTATAGATATTGCCCCCAATCCCATCCATGACATGTAAAAGCACTAACTTTGGTGATTGGGCCAGGTCCCAGCCCAACACCTCAGAGAGGCAGGTCACAACCCCTCTCCAGAACCGTTACAAGGAGAGACGGTGCCAAATCGTGTGTGTCAGGGTCCCTTCCTCTCGCTCGAATCGAAGACATACCGGGGAGGCCACCAGTCCTGCCCTCCATAATCATCCCCGCGTAAAGTAGACTCGATGAAGATATTTAAACTGGACAAGGCGCAGACGTACTGCTATGGCCACCCCCTGCGGAGAGGCCAGGGCCTCCGTCCAGTCCTCATCAAGCGGACCAACATCCCCCTCCCAGGCCCCTCTAAGCTTCTGCAATGTGGGGTAGCTGTGAGTCACCAGGGACTGGTAGATCCTGGATATTTTATGATCCTGAAAGTCCCCCATAAATACCTTTGCTTCTATCGGCCTGAACTCCACCAGTCACTCAAAGGCCTCCAGACTAGGGGAGAGGGCGTGTCGAAACTGGAGGTATTTGTAGAAATTATGTATTTGACTAAACCCTGCATCTCTGTGCTTTGTAAGGTTGACAGTGCCTTTCAAAAGTCAAATGTATTAACAATAAGGGAAAATGTAAGCCAAAAACATAGTTCATATTCAATGCATGGTCTATGTCAATGAATACATGTGGATATAACTAGTATTGTTTAAATCAAATCAGTACATTTCTTAATACATATCTCTCTGTGATAAACATTAGGGGAACTATTACATCTTGACAGCTTGTGGTATAAATAATTCTGTCAGAGACTTCTAAACACAGTTTCCTCACCTTTTGAATATTCCCCAGGAGGTAGACTGGATCCAGAGAAACTTTTTTCAGCAGTACCTCTGCTCGCTGGTAGGTTGAACTGTGCAGCTACACACTGACGACGTTCCGCTTCCGAAATGACATGTGCCACTCTCTGATGTTAGTTCCTTTCTTTCCGCACCACCAGAGAGACTCCTGGAGCTATCTCTCGTCTCTTGGAGACAATTTACCTCAAACTTTTGTCTGTGTGCAAGGAAAGAGTCACCTCCCAAAATGACAGGTTGTATGCCTTACAAGGACTGTCAAACAAATGTCTGTGGCAGATTATCATCAGGTTTGCCTGTGGTTGGGCCACGTCTCTAAGGCCTTTAGTGACTGTGCATCAATGACCTCAAAGGCCATACGAATCCTCAAGACAAAACTATGTCGCCAAGCACCAGAAGACTCTGCGGCGCAAAATCGAAGGGCCAGTCCCGGTCCTGTTCCCGGTCCAGAAGTCACAGGAGTTGATCCTAAGGTTGATTGTGTCCTTACAATACTTAAAACGTGCCCTTTTGAGAGGTGATATTTCCCTTGCGCACAGAAATAAACGGAGGTCAGTTGTCTCCAAGAGATGAGAGGTAGCGCATCTGGTGGCATGGAAAGAAAGGAACACACGTCAGTGCATAGGGGTGGCGCCTAAACAGACTGGGGAATATTCAAAAGGTGAGGAATCTGCAGTTAGGAAGAGTCTCTGCAAGAAAGAGCATTACTGAGGCTAAGTAACTTGTTTTTTGAGTTTCCAATGGTGTTCTGTGTTTTGTGGCACTATATCCTCTTCAGATGAACAGATTATTTTTCATGTAATACAAAGTGAAATGTGTAATGTTTCCCTAGAATATAATGCAGCACCCTCATATAGGTTTTTACATAAAATAGACATTTGTCTGTGTTGTTATAACAATCAGGCAGTTATTATGGAACTTCAGCTATGAGAGGTCTTCAGTATTAAGGTCATGTGACATCACTTCCTGGGAAGATTCAGGGTCTAAGGTCATACAATATCACTTCCTGTGATGTCACTATTGCTACTCCTGGCATATTGATAAATCAATGCCCATGTTGTTTATTTCTTCTCTAAACCCTTCTCATATGTCATTTTAGCTTGGAGCACTGTGGATAGGCGATTGACACTGAATCTACATCACTTCTACGTTGAGTGTCCTGGTTTAACGCCTTTCCTTTCTTATTGGTGCAAAATGTCCTTCAGGACATATTATAGAAGTAGTGGAAGGGTTTCTAGTTTACCTGAACTTTCTTTGAACTTTCCCATAGCGGAGTGTGCTAAGGAACTCCTTACTATATATTAAGCTCTTTGCCCTCTCTACTTCACCCCCAAAAACCCAACTGAGTTTCCAGCTGGTATCATCTTTTCAGTTCCCCCCCCCTTTGTCCATCGCAAGCCTTTTAGGTCTGACACGATAGCGCATCTTTCTGCAAGAACTGCTGTTACCACTTAAGAAAATGTATTGAGGAGGCGTTTAACACACCCTAAGGTATATTGGTCTCTCACTTCATGCTATGGGTTGTTTGGTGTATGATTTCTCCTCGCATGGAGTGCTTGCATTGGAATAAAGGAGGACTATTTTACATTTCAAAAGTACCCACTACCTTCACACCATCACATTGAAACCTTTATCTAATACAAGCAATTTATACATAAGGAATTCTTTTTCGGCATCCATTTGATACATGGTTTTGTAAGCGCTCAACTGCCTGCCTGACCTTAAGATGGCTGCCCCAGTGGCATGCCCATTTACAGATACTCGTATTGTAGATCAACCAGCTGACATCATCGAGCATATACAGTGTGGGCCAAGTGAGTGTAGTTAGCCAAGAGATCCCTCTGAGAATCCTGCCATAAAGGAATGGTAACACTATATACTTCTCCATCGCTCACCCCCTCTTTAGGGTTGGTTGTGGTCGGCTGGCGTTGATGCGGCCAGTGAACTGTGGAACCTCCTTATCTCGCTTTCCCATCCATTGCACGATGGAGCATTCTGAAAGCACGCACATAGCACTGAGAACTGGGGGGGGCTGTGTTCCTGCAAACTTGTTGGCGGTATGTATTCATATATTTAACAGCATGACAGCCTGTTGCTATGTGCGCAGCTCAGAACACTTATACAACACAGGGATGGTGAAAAAGTGGTGTAAGTCCCCACTTTAGATGGTAGGCAAAACAGTACTTCAGTGTATAGTGCAGCGTTAGTGTTAGAATCTCGATGGACAGTAGTAGATGTCAAGTCGCTTGTGGAGAGGGCATTATGGGGTAGCGGGGAAAGAGGGGCAGAGGGTTGCTAGTCATACACTATCCAATGTACCTCGAGCTGAGCAGCTCACTTAAGCTCTCTGTGATTGGTCGAGAGCAACTAGAAGTCCAAAGACCCCTGTGGAGCTTTCCTCCCAGTTTCTTGCATTTGATATTGGCCTGGCATATTGTAAGAATAGTATTTGATCTGAAGCATGTTGTTGAGAATTAGTGCTGACCAGCTTTTGTAGGCCGCCTTAACTTGTTCAGGAAGGCTTGACATGGCCTGGGCCCTATTTCAGAAATAATGTTGCTTCCTTTATAGAGACATACCTTAGCAAAAGAGCCAAATTAAAACCTGGCCTGTATTTCCTTAGTGTGGTGATGCTGTGTTGCCATATTAAAGAATTCATATGTGATAGATGAGACAAAATAAGCAACTGACAGCAAATTGAAGAGTGATGGCAGGCTCTAGTATTAGGCTAACCCATGAAGGGTGACATGGCTCCAAGGCCAATATTGGTAGCCCATGAGCAAACTTGTTGATGTGGCCACCAATTTACCAGCCCTGCACTTCACCCTAGGATGGAGATCCCAGAATCTCTTGCCTCATACCAAGCATTAGCCATGGACAGGCATACACAATTCCCTTAAATGGAAAAGGGGGCAGTTAGAATGCAACCCATTTCATTCGGCTGCTTCAAATTTGGTGTCCCTTCCTCTAGACCCATGCTGCATGGACCTCCTGTAAAGACAGTGTGCAAACACAGGTCCCAGACAGGCTGTATGGCTCAAGCATAGGATCTCAGACAGTGCAGATACCCCTGTGCAGCCTATTGTGTGTAGCAGAATCGTTCATCTGTCAAGCCTTGGGTAAGGCTCTTACTAACACATAACTGATCCTTTCCCAGTGCTTGATTTGAACCGGTGGTTGCAGGTGGGGCCCACCACAACTCATTTTTGGGGACCAGGATTTTCTTTTTCATTCAACAAATTTTGATCCACAACAAAAGAGCAGCAGAAAAGGGGGAAGGACGGAGGAAGAGAAATGCGGAAAATCAGTGACAACGGGAAAAAAATAGGGATGGAAATGAACCTGCAGGGGTGAGATAAAGGAAGAGGGAGGTGTATGAAAGAGCCGCAAAATGAACCAAGACTAGCCAGCCTTGGCATTCGGCAACCAAAGCATGGAGCAGCACCAGGCGTGTGTGTCTGTGAAAAAACTTTGGGCACCAGCATTTGTCCTTTTACAAGTTAAGCACTGCCCTTTCCCATCCTCACTAGTCTTTCATCAGCAGGCCTGATGCTCCTTCTCCGTGTGGGGTCTATAGGTCAGTCAGCCTTTGGGAGAGGAGGAAGAGTGAGGATTGGGGTACAGGAGAAGGCCATGAAGTGAAAAGAGAAAGGAAAAGAAAGAGAGGTGGAAATAACAGGAGGAGAGAGCAGCACTGGTAATACAGAAAAGAGAGATAAAGGGTAGAAGATCCAGATAGATAAACCAGAGAAAATTTAAATAAGTACAAGAGAAAAAAGATTGTGTGGTGTAAGGAAGAAAAATGGGAGAGGGTAGGAGAACAAGGAAAAAGAAAGGAAAGAGGGTAAATGGAGAGAGTTGTGACAGTAGAAATCTCTTAAAGATGGAGCTGTCGATAAAAGTACTTCTAAGTCTTGTAATACGTTATATATATTACAATAGTACTACTAAATGTACTACGAAATGCTATTCTTTAATATCTTTCTTTAATTTAAATATATTAAATGAAATAAAAACATGTCCTCTAAAGTTTACATTTAAAAATAAATTCCCACCTAAAGTAAAAAATATATATTTTTTCATTATGCATTAACAATTATTAAAAGTGATGTATCATAATAAAAAAGTAGTTTAATGATATAGCAATAAAACTGAATAGTACAATAATTCATAAATTCGAAAAAGGTTGTTAAAATATTTTATACTTAAAAAATACATGTTTATGTTTAGATATTTTTTTAGTGTAAATGATGTTTATTTATATATTTCACTTATTTTAAATAAAATAAAAACCCATAGGAGATAAATGTACATTAAGTCCCTGCCTCCATTATTTTGTATGAGCGGGTGTTGCAGTACTAGTAGTTGGCCAAATGTGAAGCTGGAATTACTACTGTTTCTTTTTGGCAGTAGTAACGTACATTCATAAATTTGGCTCAGCCACCTGTTTCAGGGGAAGGAGACATGTAAGTATACACTTTTGATAAAGTTTACACTCAGATTTTGTGTATGGCCCAAAGTAGCAAAGTTACTCAGAGGTGTAAGAGTAAACTTACATGTATAACTTACAACTGTATATTTCCTTTGTGAATGTCATCACCAACAAGGGTGTGACATGAGAGAAAGGATTTAGTTTAATCACTTGGTATGAGGACTTTTACGGGGGCCAGGGGCATCTAGGATTTACGCGCCTCTTGTATCAAATGATGGTGGTACGCTTTGCAAATGGGAAGGGGTCCCCAAGGGACCCCTTCTCCTTTGTGAATGGTAGTACAAAAAACATAATTCAGAAAAGGCAGTGGTCCATACATTAGGAAAAGAGATTACCTAATTGGCGAATGCAGAAAATTAGGTAATCTCTATTTCCAATATTAATACATGTGGACCTAGGTCACAAATATCTAATTTGCACAATAGCTTCTAAAACAGCTATCATGTACACAGTGGGAACAATGCTATCAAAACCCAAGGAGCCTGCACTCCCAGGGAAATATTAAGTGAACCATTAGACGCAGTTGGTATTTTTGTTGGCCATTATTGTTCTCAGCCCTCAGGCATGAGCAGGAACACATAACAAAGCCCTGAGTGAGTGGGCTCTTAATTTAAGATATCACTGGCGGCGATGCCCAGATTTGCGCAAGGTTTTCAGCCTTTTGCTCTGGGTGGTGGGCTCCCAACACCAGTTCCCTTTTCCGGGATTGAACTCATCTTACTTCTTAGTCCGATCCGCATAGCTGGACTCCAGTCTTCTAGAAGGCAGCCTTGTGCAGGGCACATTAGCACCCTTTCCCCGCAGCAAACTTAACCTCTTTCCTCAAGAGAGATTCTGGTTCTTCTAGCAGGTTTAGGATCAAAGTCCCTTGCATAGCTCCTCAGTCACCAGGTAGGTGGGCTCAACACCTCATAAGGCATCTAGACCCCTTCGCTAGCAAGTAGATCCTCCTTTTCTTCTCGCAGTCTACAGCAAACAAATGTTGTCCCACCTACAAGAAAGCCAGCAATCAGATACCTGCTCTGGAGCTCAACCCTGCAGGGTGGATCCAGTCACTGGTCCATGAGAACACTGGCCTACTGATATGAGGGTCTACCTAGTATTTATCCGTATTTTATTGACAGGGATGTGTATTCCGCTGGCTCACCCGTGGGGACGGTTTCAAGCAGTTCCAGACATTTCTTGTATCCCTTCCAGTCTTGTCAAGCCACAGTCTGTGTCCTCTAGTGGCAACAATTCCAGGGCGAAGGCCACATCACATTTCAGAAATGCAAGCAGTAGTCAGACTAAAATTAGGCATGAAAGCTCCTTTTTCTCAAGAAACAAAGCGGAAGGACATCCAAACCACCGACCTTGGTCTCCAATGCGCCCGGGACCCCCTGAGTGGGATACCATACCAGACTCTGGTGACTCCCACACCACGAACTGCGCTAATGAAAGAGCAACATGTCCACACCCCACACACACTTGTCCCTGCTCGAGCTACACCTGCATGGCGTGCCCCCAACACATCTTTAAAAAAGACAACCCATACGTCCAAACGTCGAACAAACATACAACCCATTGGTCGGAGCTGTGGCATATCGTCCACAGAACTGCCGCCGGTCTGAGGAGTGCTGGTGGTACGAGACCAACAAACGCAATGCCTGGCAATCCCGGGCACATGCACAACCCCAGTCACGTGGAGCTGTTCCGTGCACGAATGCTGCATCTGTTGGGAGCTCTGCCAATGGCAGTTTTGCGAATCAGTTACCGTCTGAGTTTCCGGCTTGCGTACGTCACATGCGTCCAGCCATGGTTCCACTGTCGATCATGCACATTCAAGTGGCCCATGGAGGTCTGCCTATCCAACACAACGGTAGCTGAACTGGATTATGACTGATGTGTGCGCCACCTGTTGGCCCGCGAACAGGAGTGCAACAGGTATACCCAGGCATGGGATGCCTTAATATGTGGTGCCTGTGCCGTCAGCAGTGGATTGGAGATTGCACAAGTCATCGTGTGCAGTGACCACATCAAGGCGCTCCCCTATTGGGCTGTGTTGCGGATTGGTGAAACAGCGTGGTCGGAGCACATCTGTCCGGACCAGTTAATGGATTGGCTCTCCCTCGTGTTCCTTGAATTCGAGAACAACGTACTTTTGGAACTGATTGCCTATGAAGCAGCGCTTGCATTCATGGATGAGTAACTACCTTCCTGCAACCACAACTGACTGATACCCAGAGCACAGGTCCCAACACCGTGTTACATCGTGGAGGAATGGTCACATAAGCCAGAACAACAGTGGCCACGTTTGCATTCGCTCGGACTCAGAATGCATGTGCATGCAACTACGAGTGTTGTCACACACCTGTGCAAGGTGCTGCAGCCCCATGGGCGGAGCTGCACAGCGTCGCTTGGCAACGTTCCTAAATATGACATACTGCTGGAGGGAGACTACACACATGGCAATGTAGCACGACATGTGACCATGTTGGTCCCTTTCACCTCCTCACTGTCAGCATAGCACAAAGTCAGTGCAATCCGGTGGCACAGCTCCATGCAGATTCCATTGCCAACCGTAAGGATATGTGTTCATTTTTGCCACCCCATTCCTTGCACCTCGACATGTTCCCATTCTGCCTGTGAGTGTCTTAAGCATCTGTCTGTCTGTTGTGTCCCATCACTTGCCCGTACTGACACGCACATGCTAATAAAGTCTACGCAACTTCACCAGAGTACGACTGTGATGAGCGTTGATTAGTTCAAGACAATGAGCATTGTCCGTACACAGGGAGGGAGGGACAGACTGCCTCTGGTACATAAGTGATCAATCCCTATTGGCAGCTCTGCCACTGAACCACACATTGTGTTTGGGATAGTTGCTGGTAGACCTGTGCCCTTACGTGTCTTCAGCAATGTGAGCATGGTGTCCAACTTCTTGCCATGTGAATCAATATGATCCATTAAAACAGGATGTGTCCACACTGATGTGTGTGAGTACGTCATGAGAAGAGATGTACTGTAGCCACATGCGATGGGGGACACTACTTCAGGCGGGCTACCTATTCTGACATTTACACACACAGCCCTATATGATACATGGATGTGGGGCTACGTTGGGGGATGCGAGATTGTTGTTCATGTGCAATGAGGCAACAGCTAGTTCACTCCTTCACATTCATCTAATTGGCCATGTGGGTCGGGGTCAAACATGCGCATTGATGACATTTACCAGGGTGTACCTTTCAGTGCAATCAATGTCCCTACATTCATCCATACTTGTACACATGAGTGAGCAGAGACATGACACATCTGTGTGATTTTGAATGTTTTATTCACATTCTGGGGAGTCTCGGAACCGGAGGGGTAAATGACCAGTACAAGCCCACATGACATGGTTGCCCAGTGGAGGGCCAACCAGAGTCCTTGGGGGAATGCAAAGTTAATTGGAAGCGGAGGAGTTCAGTCCACAGACGGATTTCTGTGAGATTGGTACAAGACCAGATATGGCAGTCCATGTCGGGGTCCAGGTGAAGGTCACAGTGTTCTGGGGAACAGTGGGAGGTGTTGTTCCAGGGCATGATGCATAGGTCTGAACCAGGCAGGGACAGGCCATGTGGCGGGTACGAATGCTACTACCTCCTTCCTCAAAAAGTCATTATTCTCCACATCTTACTCCTCTGAGACGTCTTCTGTGTCCGGTGTGTGTGGTGGTGTTATGGCAGCATCACTGTGGGCCACTGACACATCAGGGTGCGAAGGTGATAGGGCTGCATCACTGTGTGCCAATGACACATCAGGGGGTGGAGATGTGTGTGTCGAGGTTCCAGCAGCAGTTATCTGAGACGGTCTCTGTGGCAGCAATGGCAAGATGAGGATCTGCAAGGCCTGGAAGATCCCAGCTACATCTCGCTGGAGTTCAGCCGTGGCAGCCATCCTTCCAGCCTGTATCCGCTCCATGGTCTCCAGTGTCCTCTGCATCTGTGCCAACTCCGTGCTGTCATCACTGGAGCCTGTCTGACTCGACAGTTCTAGTATCCAAGTGATGACCCCAGCAAGGTCCACCAAGGATTGTCGGTAAGCATGGTGCAGACAGGGGGTGTCCGTTAGGGACTGTACGTGGTCCCTGATGGTACTCAGACACCCACGTATGGCAAAGTTTGGCTGCCACGAGCTCGAAACCCACCCACAGCTGATCTGCCAACTCCACCTGGCACGCTAACACACGTTGGAATTCCATGTGTTGGTCGTGGGGGTCCTGTGGGCCAGCCATGGTGGTGTGTGCTTCCTGCTGTGTGGTCTGTGCAGGGGGTGGGGTCACTGTGATGCAGCTGGGCTGCCCTGCTCCTGGGGATGGCTCCTGGGGATGGGATGGGATGGGGTGCGGATGCTGTCCACGAGCCGTTGAAGGGAGTCTGGGCAAATGTGCAGGGTGTCCTCTTCATCATCATTGTAGAGATATGTTGTCTGCTCTGCAGGAGGTGTTGATTGTCCCTCTGCAATGTAACGACGGAGATGCAGGTTAACAGTGCGTTCCATGTATGTTGACACATTGTACATGTTTACATATAGACTGCATGACAATGTACATTGTGACTGTTTTGGAGGAGCTGGCTATTTGATGGCAGACAGTGGACATTGCGACTACATGATGGATGTGAGGTTGTATTCGTACATTCTCATGTCACGGTGTCATGCAATGCCAAATGTGATTGGCCAGTTTCTACGCACGAACGGCACCAGTTGTGTCCTCTGTCCTGTGGTGCAAGTGTTGCACTTTGTACCACATTGTCGTCAATGTTGATGTGCTGTGATTGCTATGTGTGTTTGCATTGTTGGCGAGTCTGCCCTGCAGCTCTGATTTGGTGTCCCCTTATCCCTTTGAGTCGGTGTGCCTTTGACTTGTGTGCTTTTCGGGTGCTGTGAGGTTTGTGACTTGGGTCATTTGTGCTCTTGGACGTATTTGGTACTCTTGAGCATTGTTTGTCTGCAGATGTGTTTTTGACGTCATGGGTTGTAGGTGCACGTGGATGTGTCAGAGTGTGACCTGCTCCTTCATGGATGTGGTTCACACTCAGCCACCTCAGAGTCGTCTCCTGCACCATGTCATGTATTGTGAGTGCAGCCATGCTATCTGTCATGCAGTGTCACTTGCATGGTCCATGTGGCTCATAGAGCCGCAGCTTTTCTGGATTCAGCACATGTGCATGGGTAGGTTGGGGCATTGGTGTTATGGAGGGGGGCCCATTTGTGCACATTGTGGACGGGGGCCTACTTGGTATTTCTATGTGTGCTGCAGTGTGCCAAGGGTGTCAGGGACGTGTTCCACATTTATTGTGGGTGTGCAGTGTGCTGCGCAAGATTGTGCATGTGTGCCGTTGTGCCCATCTCCCTCCGTCCCCCAGTCCCTGGTTGTTACTCACCCTGTTGCTGTTGGGTCAGGTCATATCGAGCTGTGTCCAGACCCCCAACACCTTGTACCGTCTCCACACTGATGACTGTGGCCACCATTTGCTCCAGCTCATCCAGCTCCTCCTGTGGCACAGGAGTCCCACTTCCAGTCGCCTTTGCTGCCTTCCTGTTGGCAGCGAGTTTCTCCTTGGTTTGGTTGTGCACTTCATGCCAGCGCCTCTTGACTTCCTCCATTGACCTCCTCGACACTCCGACTGCATTCACGTTGGTGACGATGGACTGCCATATTTCCGTTTGTGTTGCCAATGCGGCAGTGGAGGTGATGGACAGTTGTTGGTAGTGTTCTATCACCTCTGTGACGATGATGCGGTCTTCCTGAGGACTGAACCCAGTCTTCCTCTTCTCCTTGCCCGTTCCCGAGCACGGGGTTCCTGGCTGGTCCACCGTGGGGCTTGTGGGGTTCAGGTTGTCCTCTGCACTCGGTCCAGGTGCATCCATGGTGCTACGCAGTTTGATTTGGTTTTGGTGTGTTTTTTTGTTGCTTTTATGGTGCATTTTCCCGCATGACGCGTGGGATTGCAGGCCTGTGGCTGGTTTTCTCTGATTTTTGTATTGAGCTTGGCATCATCACAGCTATTTTTGCGTTCGTGTTTCGCATTTTGGCCGCGTCGCGTTGACTTTGTCGCGGACTTTCAACGTGTTTTCGTGGGCCTATCGCATGGTGCCTCCGGCTTGGGAATGCCACGTTACCACAGTGTTATTTTCCCACGATAGACTGCGATGTGAAGAGTTGTGTTAAGCTACTTTTGAGGTAGTTATCACACGTTCTTGAGAATATCCCGCTGGGAGTTTTCAAAGGTTAGAAACAGTTTATCACACTTATGAGTAAGAAAACTTACTCATTTAAGGAGTTTATCGTGTCTACTAACTTGTAAAAAAAAAAGAAAAAAAAATGAGTTTTGTCCCTGGCGGGATTAGTGCTTCAGTATGAGGAAGCAGACAGAAAGTAATTGAAAGTTATTTTACTGGTCTGTGACTCAATCGCAAATGTATTTTTAATGTTCTTGTATTTAGGCTGGCAAACTTATTTCCTTTGCACATTGGATCTAATTTAAGGACAGTAAAATCCGGTGTCTCCACTCGTTATGCTGTTTTTACCTTTGTGTTTTATGGTTTATAATTAACCACACAATAAAAACGTATTACTATGGTTAGAAAGTAACGGAACACCATAAACTAGAGAGGGAGCCTGTATTATCAAGCCTGTGTATAGCAGTCAGTTCCTGTATACAGTCACATTTTACATCCGAATGGCATGTGTAAATCTGTTTCCAGGATGGGACTGGGGAAGGAGCACCCTCAAAGTTGATGGGGTGTGTTGGAGAGGGTTCTATTTGAGGAAAAATATTTCCCTCGTTTAAAAAAAAAAAGTTAAAAGTACAAATGCACTTTTACAAAGTATTTATATGTGCATAAATGTGCACCTGCTACTTTTATGTATGTATTGTACTGTAATTGCATTTATATAGCGCTTACTACCCCTGACGAGGCGTGTGACTTTTTTTAAAAAATTTTCAATTTGGAAAACAATTATAGGAACCGGAGTTTGTCACAGCTTCTCTACAGCACTCTTGCAAACCTCTGTACATTTAAAAAACGTTACAATTGCAATACAAATTTGACGTAAGCCTATGGGAATACATTCGACTGTTTTAGATTCAGGGTTGTTACGGTAATATTCCCTGGGGCACTTCAGTAGCCTCGCCAGTGTGTCATGGGCCGGGGCCCGATGGCTGCTGTTTGAATTATGATTAAACACAGCAATAGTCAGCGTTCAGTCGGCCCCTCGGGCCTGTGGGCCCCGGTGCCGCAGCACTCGCTGCACCAATAGAAGCTACGCCCCTGGGAGCACTTCACAAACAAGTAAGTACAGGTGGAAATGGTCTACAGGGCAACATTAGCAAACGGAACAACTGACGTGTGACGCAACTGCTTTTAGGAGTGTGTCCCGGGGGAGGCAATCTCTCCATAATGAGCCACAAAGGTCCCTGTGGGTTACACTGAAGCGCAGGTCTCCGGTGCTGTTATTATGGCGGGGGAAGGAGAGAGCAAACACTTCCTGTAGGCAGAGAGTAACATCCTGCATCGCAAGTGCTGCCTGTCTGCTCATTCACAACACCCAAGGACATGTGCATTAGTCTAAACAGTATCTCCCTTCGATAAATCAATATTTAAACCGATATGTCGAGAATTACACCCGGGGCTGCAGGGTTGAGAACAATTATTCCTAGCGGGATGGTTTTAGGTGACCCGGAAGCACAAGAAACGATCTGTCTTAGGTGAGGTCCAAAGAAACGAATAACTGGCTTGATCATATGTACGCCGAGGTCAAGGAACGAGGGCAGCGAAACAGCGTGGCAAAGCGAACCAGCAGGTCAAAGAGCGGCCCCTCTGAACCCTAATCCAAAACCCTGTCGCAGACAGTGGGTGGCAAGTGTGCCAGGGCCGTAAAGCCAGCCAGGAAACTGGGCCACACATCACCCGATTTCTAGTAACAAAAAAACAAAACCAGGTCAATTGGCTCATCACGATCTCCGACCCTGGTGCCACTGCATCTGCTGCACTATTGGTGGTCACACACCTGCCCTATTCAGTACCGTGTAAAATCGATCGAGTCGTGTAGTGTCTAACTAGGAAACTCAAGATGGCACCAGGTTCCTTGGGATAAAAGTCGTTCACTAGTATAAAAATAGAAACAAGCATTGGCAAAGGCAAAAGGATTTCAATGGTGTTATTCGAACTTTTGGTTATGCCAGTGCAATGCTGTTCAATGCGTGTTTGCCGATAAGAAGCAACATCAACAAAAACGAAAATAAAGGTTTCTGCAGCGTGATGACGTGCGCAAGTCACCACATTTGTGTATGTATACATCACAATGCAGTGCCCATTTTCTAGGTCTCGCCTGAGCCAGCGCATGCGCTGCTCTGGCAAGACATTTAGTGAGTGGGCTTTCAAAAGTCCTACCACAGCTTTTGTGGTGGCATAGAGCATGCGGTTACGCGCACAATGACGAGCAGAGGCGCCATCTGGCTTTCCTGTCTTGTCATGGTGCACGCACAACGCTCGCGATCACTTTCACTTTTGCCGTCGCGTGCGCGCACATGCTTTCACTTTTGCCGTCGAGCGCGCACCATTCGCATTTTAAAATTTTCTGCTCACGTGCCACAAATGCTTACTAATTCACTCCAATGCATGCGCTTGTGTACTCCAGGGCCTGCGCTCGTGCACTCCAGGGCCTGTGCTCGTGCACCACAGTGCCTGGGCTCGTGCACCACAGTGCCTGGGCTCGTGCACCACAGTGCCTGCGCCTGCTGTCAGCTGCTGGGCAGCAATCCCTCCTGTCCGTAGTGTTAATATTTACATAGTGTGCACTCCGAGGGCTGCAAGGCTTCCATTTATGGAAACGTTTTATGTGAAGGGAAGGAACGAAAGACTCTCAAAACAAAAATGCTCACGAGCCAAGTTTATACTGCCGCACATCTACTTACGTGACCTCGTGGCTCCGCCCTCCCCCACACCCTTACATTACCCATTAGCACCTCTCCCAGGAGTCCCATCCCACATCATAGTCAACAGGCGGCCCCAGTTTCACAGCCCTGGCAGGAGGGGCAGCACCTCATCTGTTGCTCTACTGAGCAACTCTGCTGCTCCAGTGTCGGAGCTCTTCTTTATAACCTTGCATGTGAACAAGACCCTGAACCCCATGTCGGCTTCCTCCCACCCCATGTGAACACAAGACTCCACCCTGCACACCATGTCAGCTTCCTCCCACCGCCCCATGTGCACACAAGACTCCATCCTGCACCCCATGTTGGCTTCCTCCCACCTATCCCCACCCCATGTGCACACAAGACTCCATCCTGCACCCCATGTCGGCTTCCTCCCAGCTCTCCCCACCCCATGGGAACACAAGACTCCACCCTGCACCCCATGTCAGCTTCCTCCCACCTCTCCCCACCCCATGGGAACACAAGACTCCACCCTGCACCCCATATCGGCTTCCACCCACCCCATGTGAACACAAGACCAGGGCATTGGCATAGCCAATAGGTCTCGCCTTTGGTACCTTATAACTGTTTATCCATGCAACAGTTAATGTTGTTGCACCGAGGATATTGTGCTGCATAACTAAATACTTATAAGGTCCCAAAAGCGAGACCTATTGGCTATGTCAATGCTTATCCTTTATTTTCCTTTTAATTTACTGGTTCATTCATGATGGTAGATGGAAATTTTGAAAACGCAAATTACATAAATACGCATGAAAGGAGAGGCCTGGTAGCAAATTGCAGCTACAGTCTCCTCCCAATTCCGTTTATTTCAAAAAGCAACATGGAAAATAATGCAATGAAAAAGGGCAGGGAACAGTGGAGGCACGAGGAAGCAATTCGTTAATTTCATGGCAGAAGGATTGGGGAGAGCGATGCGAGGATAAGTAGCAGAACGTGAGAGAGTGAGAAAGAAAATATGAACTCCCAGGGAGTTCTGAAAGAGAAGAAAAGCATGCCCTGAATGTGAGCGTTGGAAGGAAACATGTCATGCAAACGAAAGGGTGGTAAAAAAAAAAGCTGTGCCCCAGGCCCGGGACAAACACGAGAAGAGAAAAGAAAGCCATCAAATAAAAAGCAAGCAAATGAGATTGACGAAAAAGCCAACAAATGATAACCTCCTCCTCCACCAAACATTGATAATTTATATGCAAGGAGACAAAAAACCAAATTGCCCGTAGGACAACATTGCGCCGTGGTTGTCAGCTGATGCTGAACACTTTGGGGGTCAGGCAGGTCGATTCCCACAGACCCTGGCGTGCAAGGTTACCACTCTATCACTGTAAAGGACTGTGCACAATAGCACTAAGTGCAGCAAGGACCAGAAAAAGCCTTTTGCAACCACTGCCCAGCTGGAACACAGTGCATGAAGACTGACGGCTGGATCACAGTGGAGCCATCAAGTTCCAACACCATACATTACCAAAGCAACATGTGACCCTACTGACCTCCAGAATAGTTGAAGTATCACTCACCACCAACCCCCATGATTTGTGTGGTGGTCATTTTGAAGGCTGTTGAGACAAAGAAATGTATGAGAAAGCCAAACTGCAACATCTCGAGGATCAAAGAGGCTTTATTGTGAAGTCCTGCTAGTGCTTGGACTTTGTGTGACCCGCTCAACAACTAGAGGGCCATACTAATGTTCCATTTTTCTTACCTCTTTACATTTTGGAATAAGACAAAAATATTGGGTATCTGGAAGGCCTCTTTTTAGATTCCTTGACTAGATTTTCTCTTCCATTATTACTATGCAGTGTGGTAATCCACCACCTCCATTTTTAAATTAACCTGGTCAACCATCTATAGTCAGATTAATGGGAAAGAGTTTCAAAATGATACGCCTGTCACAGAACAAAGACTCTGAATTACATTTGGTAGAAAGCCATGCTATTAAACCTTTTAAGCTGGAAGAGTTTTGGTATTTTTGAACATCTGCCTCCGCTCACGCCTCCTACGGTGTGGATGGAAAGCATTAAGGCTATTCACTGAGGGATAGGCAGACTTAAGGCACACTCAACAGAAGAAACCCATATGGCGAAGGAAAGGTTCAATTTGTATACTCAACATCCAACATGTCAATGGGCCAATTGAATCTTACGTGGCCATGCTCAGAATTCTTGCTGTGAATTTGGACCCCATGAAGAGATCAAGTCAGCAACAGATGATCTAATGAAAGAAAAACGAAGAGCAACTTCCGAGACTACATTATCCAATGTTTCTCGAAAAGATTGATGCTGCACAACAGAGTAAAGCAATCAATTGCATCATTTAAAACTTTAAATGTAGACTCTGTCAGGTGAAGTAGCTAGCGCATCTAAGGTTAACTTTAAAAACGCGAGATAGGACAAAAGAGACACACTGAATATTAGGGAGCAAATTCAAGAGAAATACAGATGTACGTCTCCCCCAGCCCCGCCCTTGGCTTAATGTTGCCTTATTCAGAATAGATCAGATCATGCCACTGGTAAACAATGTTTTAAATCTGGCAAAGTAGGTGACGTTTGTATGAAGTTATCTTCTGGTATTAGTAAGATTTCTTAAGTAGATGAAAAATCTGCTCTTGAAGAGTCTAATTTGACCCAACATTCTCCCCTAATATCCTGTTGTCTTTAGTGTGAAAGGGGGTATTTAAGGTCAAAGTAAAGGTCAATTACAAACTGAAAGTTTTTGATGTGGAGTACGAGGGTTTGCAAAAGGCAGAAAAGACTGGGGATGAAAAAAACAAGCAAATGTCACAATCTGTTCATGCAGTTAGTTACATCACTTTCACTCTGGACTGAGAACATTTTAGCCTTCCAATGTGCATCATTTTGATTGATAAGGATGTTAAACATATGACTGATTTACAATGGTTTCAAATGTGTATTTTATTCATCTATGGGAAGTTAAGAAATTGGAAGGTAAAGACTGAGGTATAAAGATACGGAAGACAAAGAATTGACATGATTGGATAGTTCATTACCACAGTGCTTTTCTAGGACAGATAGTTCTTGGAAAAGGTATACATCGATGTTGATGGTCAACATGTTTTAAGTGGACAGCATCAGGAAAGGATGGGGATTTCACTATATCAGAATGCTTAGATTAGAGTATTTTGAGCATTGTGGGTTGAGTGATTTTAGAGGACTACAATTTTGAGTTATTGCTGGATAGGTGCGAGGCAGGTTCTAGGAATGATTTAGGAAACGTCTCAGGGTGCTCCCACAACATAGCAGTGAAACATAATGATGTTCATATAAAACGCAGAAGTCTACCCATGAGCGCAAGAGCAAAGTTGACCAATATGCTTAAGAATATGTGTTTCATTTTTTTTTTTAGCTAATTACAACTATTGATGCTTCACATTGGGTTTGCTCGTAGCTTTTTTTTTTTTTAATAAAAAAAAATGTAAATTTGAGATTGTGTTTCGTGTTGGTGTCTGTGAGCAAGCAAATTCTTGTGAACTGTCTCCCCATTCCCCATTCCCCACATCCAAGATTTGCTGGCCAAATTGGACAGTTCCACTGTGGATAGCACTTTAGATCTCAGGTGGGCAAATCATCAGATGTTCAGCTCTCTTGATCTTCTGTGGTTTTTTCAGGTCCACCAGCATTCCATGTGGCTTGGCCTCTGTCAATTCAGGGGTTTTCCCAAAACTCATGCATATTTATTCTATTTGTGGAAAGTCAAGTGGTTTGTGTCATTCAAGAATGACAGACTGCTGTATGCGGACTCATCAGATAAACAAATTCATCTAGGGAAAGGCCTTAGCTACACTTCAGGATAAAGGAACTATGTTGTATCTTGGGAAATGTAAGTTTTTGACTGAAGAAGTTGAAGATGTAGGGCATCAAAGTTCTGAGGTTAGCTTTCCCAAGAAAAATTAAGGTCATACATGTGAGTTTGTCAATCAATGAAGAATAGTGAGATTCTGAGTCGGTCTATATGAATTTTACTCTCAATTTGTGTGTAACTTTTCTGTGTTGGCAGCACCATTGAGAATCCTTCTCAAGAAGCTATGTTCCAGTGAACTCGTTCTCAAACAAGAAATCATACAAACCGCTCCCCTTCGTCTGTTCTCTCAAGAGGCCAAAAGATTAGTAAATGGAGATGTAAGTGCCAATGGACTTAGGGCTATGTTCAGTCAGATCAAATCAGGGTAGGAGGATACTGTGGCATTTGCATCCAGATCTTTGTCACAAGCTGAAACTTAGGGGCAGATTTACAAACCCCTTGCGTCACTTTTCCCATGTTAAAAGTGACGCAAAAGTGGAGCACAGGGCTTGTAAATCTGCCCCTAAGTATTCTATGATAGAGAGAGGCTCTCATGTGTGCACAGAACATTTTACAACGGATATATGGGGCAGGTCATATGTGATTAGGACTGATCACAAACCCTGGTTATTGTTACTGGATAGTGATGGTACTGCTTCTAAACTAGTAAGAATCCTTTCAAGATTCTAGGGGTAGAATGTTACCATTTCCTATCTTACAAGGATTTTCAATGTGAGGGCAATGTGTGTTTTCCCAGACTACCATCCTTAGATTGTGATGAAGCCTTTCAAGGCAATCTGAAAGAATGTGTCGTGGCTTCTGTGCATGATGCAGTTTCCGAAATGTTTCAAGCTCTCTCTAAGGAAAGTTGGTCAGAAGCTTTGATGCGGGATGACATTCTTTCTAAAGCGAAACAATTCATAAATGAAGGACAGCCAAGAGAACAGATTCCAACATCAGAGCCTCAGTGTGTGGAAAGTCTAAGATGAATTGTCGTTCGTGGGTGATCTTATTGTAAACTGTGTTGTTTTGTACATCCAAGTTCCCTTTGGAAGGCAATTATTGCCTTTGTCCATGAGGGTCATATTGGACAGATTGACACCATTAGAAAATTAAGATCTACATACTGGTGGCCTAGGATGTATAGTCAAGTGACAATGTTTGTAAGTAATTGTAGTCAATGTATAAATGCCGCTAGATCTTTATAAACTTTTAGTATCAAGGTTTTCATCTCCACAAGTTTCCTAAGACGTCTTGGTTTGAACTTGCAAGGGATTTATTAGGTGCGAATGAGGGCTGGGCAGGAGGGAAAACACATACTCTTCTTTTAATTAACTATTTTTCCAAATGGGCAGAACCTGAATGGTTGAATAACCCTTTCACTAAGTCTGCCGTCAAGTGTTTGAGTAAATGCTTCCACAGGGAAGGCACTTCTTGTTCCATTACTAGTCATTATGATGTTCAGTTTACTGCGCACCAACTCTCAGAATATTTTTCAGAGCTTACCATTAGCCATATTCACACTGCCTTGTATTCCCTAAAGGCAGTGATAGGATATAATTCAAAAACAACAATTGACGGACAGAATGCAGAAAAATGTCACATTCACCATGCAGAAAAATGTCACATTCACCTAAGTACAGAGATCTGGGCCTAAATCAATCGTTTTCTTGCTCACCGTGCCATTCCAGTTTGAAGCCAGCCATATGCAAATCAGTCTTGGCCCTGTGCCCAATGGGAACGGTCCAGCCCGAACTGCCAAGCCAGGTCCTCCCTGGACTGGAATCAAGCATCCTAGGACCGGTTTCGGGGTTTCACCCCCCTTCAGCCAGGATAGCTGGACTTCAGTGGCATGGAGAGCATGGGACCCACGTCTGGGTATACCAGTCCCACTCGGGTGACAAATGCAAAATCAATTGGACAGAATGCTCACTGTGCCACTGGATTCAAGCTAGCCTGGCTGACGAAGGGTAATACCCAGAAACCGGTCCCAGGATGCTTGTTTCTGGTCCAGGGAGGACCTGGCTTGGCAGTTCGGGCTGGACTGTTCCCATGAGGCACAGGGTCAAGACTTATTTGCATATGGCTGGGTCTAAACTGGAATGGCACGGTGAGCAAAAGAACGATCGATTTAACCCAGATCTCTTGACTGGGGGTGAATGTATGATTTATTCAGCATTCCGTCCATCATTTGTTGGCGTAGTGATAGGATCTAAAACATCCAGTCGAGAGGATGGTAAGGAAGCTGGGGAGTGACAAACACGAGAAAAGGAAGGAAAGCTGTCAAATAAGAAGCAAGCAAATGAGACTGACAAGACAGCTAAGCAACTGGCTAATCAAAATCCCACTTATAGGTATTGGTGTTGTCCACCATTAGTCTTTGACAACAGACACATAAAAGCTGTCTGTAAGTGAAAACTAAAAATACTTGTTTTGAAATGGTAAAATATTTTCTTCTCTTGTGAAGTAAGGGTGCTAAACATTTATCTTACAGATACCATGATTACATAATACATCACTCCAACTGGTCTACAGATTAAGAACTCAAAGTGGGGAAAGTAAATTATAGGTCTATTAATTTTGATTAAAGATCCTCATCCAAGGCAGAAATGTTTATTATTTGAAAACCGAGGCAGGAGTTTTGATCTCATCGTTCAGTCTTGTTTGCAATGACATCCCCTACATGACTTCCCACTTTCCGTTTGCAGTACCATATTAATCTTTAATGTCCCTCAACTACCTATAAGTAATGTCTTACCAGTGGCTGTGAAAATATAGCTTTACCATTTAGATTTACAGATGTACGATGAAAAACCAGGGCTGCCAATTTTCTTGGCGAATGAAAAAAATAGAACCCACTAAAGATTTTTGACCCTACCCCAGGTTGAGCGGTACCATTTAACCGAGGAGCTACATTAAATAAAAATAAACTCTAGCCCTCAAAGGGGCAAACACAAAGGCAATGGCGGTTTGCTGTAAAAACTTTACCCTTCCTGTGGCCTACTGGCACAGCCTGCCCAGTTTAACTGGTATACACAACAAGGACAAAACTCTGAGATGCAGTTCAAATGTAATTTCCACCTATTGAAAATGTGTGTCCTATACCTCAATTTAGGGTTTAGGCCTTGTTGACAGGGCACTGATTCAGTCTTGCCTCAACTATGTTAATGTGAACGGCTTCCAAATATACATGCAAACTGCAGCCGATACAAAATAATCTTCACTCTGTCAAGGGACGAAATTTCCCTCTTGATGATATTGCAGACTTTGGAGCCTTACGACCATAAATCGCACACTGGCTTCCTTCCGCTTCCACCTCCGGCAAGCGTGGCGGTACCAGTGTTCCCACGGTTCAGCTTCTCCTCATTAGGAATCACGGAAGTTGAACCCAACCCTCTACAAAGACCAAGGGCATTTTTGTTTATTGTCGGCGCGAACGAGTCTCTGTTCGAGAGCCAGTGCCGGCGCTACGACGTTGACTGGAACGACACCTCTGTCAGCTGTACCAAACCGCTGTCAGATCGGGGCATATTCAATAGAAGTCTTATACAGCTTACTACTTGCGAAGATGGCTGGGTTTACAGCACCTCAGGGTCGTCTGTCGTCACTGAGGACCCTGTATTTCATCACTCTGGACTCCCCCAAAGGGCTGACCATGAACATGCTTCGTTCGCCGTGTCAAGGCCAACCGGGAATCGCTGTAACCTCAACTTCCTGCCTGATCAACACAGCAGCACTTTGAAGCCGCTCCCGGAGGACGCTACAAATCCACAGAGCCGGTCCCGCTGCGCGGGAGACCGCTCTGCAACGCTTCTGCACTTTGCACTTTTCCCTGGACCCTGACTCCTAACAGCAAAGCAGCACTTTGAAGCCGCTCCCTGAGGACGCTACAAATCCACAGAGCCCGTCACGCAACGCGGGACGCGCGCGGGCGAAGCCCGGGCCAAGGGCGGGCCTGTTTGAGCCCGTTCAAGAATGGAGAGGACGGGGCGGGCCACCCCCCCTTAATATCAGCAAGTAAGGTTAGTGTACCTATTGTAAATCCATGCCTAACCTCTAAAAAAAAACTATGTCGGGTGGTCTAACAGTAGGCACTTTGGACCAGTTCCTTGTCTGAGCTTCGTCCATTTTGGCGCATGAAATCGAACTATCAGAAAAAAGATTATCGTTGGATTTTGCGCTTAGTAAAAGATCTTCCCTTGGTAAATTAACCCTAGCTAGTTCCCCCTTGCCCTCTTCGGTATCGGTTACTGATGCAATGATAGACACCGATGAAAGAGAGGAGAATTCCCCTTTACAGACGGATGGATGTCGGACTGTTTTGCAGCCACGTAAAATCCGCACTACTGCCACTGCAAACTCTAAATTGGATACTAGAGACTCTGGGTCACCGCTATCGTGTGTTAAGACTAGATCTGCCCATGGTAATAAAGCTGGGGTGTGTCACCAAGCAGTAAAGTAAACACACAAAAGGAAGCGGAGTGGAGCACAAACACAAATAAAGGGAAGGAAAGCCAAAGTTATGAAAACTAATGGTCCTTCAGCTCCAATACCTTCAACTAGCCCCATCATTTGCCATCCAATCGTTGAAATAGCCGTGGACCCCTCGAGCCCCACAGTGGATGTTTCGACAGATGAATTGGGATCTAACTTTTGGAGCAAGTTGGAGGACATATTTAAAAAGATTTGCCTCCCAATCTATGAAAGACTTGATACCATTGAAAGTAGATTAGTTTGTCTAGAACTTGCTGTTGCATCGGGCCAATTGCGGGGTGGTGTGTGGGTAAATGGAGCAAAAAACACTAAAAAGGCTCAAGTGGAGAAAACAGGAACCGTAATGGCCCCAGTTTCCTCTCAGGGGGGGGGGAAGGAAAAAAAAAACGATGACAAATCTATGGGCCCTGGCCTTATATCTTTACCCATCGATAAATCTCCAGTAGAACCTATTAATCCACCCCTTCTAGCGATAGGATAGTGGTAACAGATGTTCCGAGATTTGTGACCCAGTCTGGTGAAGGATGCTACTACCCTTGTAACACACCCCTCACAAAATGTACCATGCATTGACCTTCCACCGGATTCTACTCCGTATGTGGTGGTTCTTGTGGGTGTTCCCCAATTGTGTCAGGATAAGGGGGAGACGTACATGGAACTTAAGAACAAATGTATCTTTTGGCTTAACACAAATCGCCCTCTCCCCCCTGACGTATCGGCGGAAATATTGTTTGTGAGAAGAGTGGATTGGGTGGGGGTGCGGAGAAAGTCAATAGATGGTGATTGTATAATTATCAATTTTAGAGATCGGAGGGCTGTTGATCACATTTGCAAATGGGCTTACGAGGTTACAAACACTGCGATTCAGTCATTACCCTTGACCTTTTTTTTATCCAGTAATAGTTCCAGCACCCAGGAAATTGTTATCGAATAGAGAGGTTTGGAATAGGAATAATGTAAGGGGTCTTTCAGATCGCAATAGATTTGAGGTATTGTCAGGGTTGGAAGATTGTGATTGACGTCGATCACCACCACTAGAAAGATGTTCACGGGTCATGCAGGTGAATGATGAAAATCTATATGAAGGTATACCCCGGAATTTAGGTGTGAACCAATCAAGCTTAGAGATTATAGCTCAATTAGAACAGGAAGGTAATGTAATGGTGACTCCACCATCTCTAATTGAATTGGATGTAGGTACAGGGGGAGTTGAAAATGTTTATAGCATAGATAGATAGATAATGACTTTATTTCGGATATTTTTCAATCCATAAAAGTACATAACAATAGACAGTACATAATAAAAACATCACATTAATTACAAAATCAATCACAATAACATACAACACATAAGTTCCTTAAAAGAGTGCAAAGGCAGAAGAATGCAAAAAAAGTGCATTAGTGCAATGGGCTACTGATAATTCATAGTAAGTTACAGTTACTCATCTAAGCATTTTCTAAATCTCAATGTCAATTTTAAAAATTCT
This sequence comes from Triturus cristatus, assembly GCF_964204655.1. Classification (NCBI taxonomy): domain Eukaryota; kingdom Metazoa; phylum Chordata; class Amphibia; order Caudata; family Salamandridae; genus Triturus; species Triturus cristatus. Next base: position 1,693,631,043 of record NC_140590.1, read on the forward strand.
AGCACCTGGAGAACACTATCCGAGTGGAGCAGCTGTAAATACATAAAGGCAGGTCTAATTTGTTTAAAATTTAGTTTCTTTAAAAGAGTAACAAGGTATCGCCTCCGGGGATATTCATAAAATGTACATAAAAAGATAAAATGCAGCATATCCTGTGGAGACTTCCCGTCGCAGCCACAGGGAGCTGCAGGTTTCTTAAAAATATCCGACTTGGGTCTAATTAAAAGATGATGAAAGATGTTAAACCTAAATCGAGTCAGCAAAAATTTCTCGTAGGAGGTAAAGGAGCATGTTAGATACTTTTCCATGGAGTCACAAGTATTCAACATGATAAACTTTCTAACATTAGGTTTCAAAAGCTCAACTTCATCTCTTAAAGCAATACAATTCTGAGAAAAAGCTTTCTTAATTGCTGCAACATCACCCTTAACTATTTCCCTTGGTTTATCAAACAGATTCAGGCGGCCAAGCTTCAAAAATTGGGACTTCAAATATTTAAGCCAAGGTACACACATGGCATGATCAAGTGATATAAGGTCTTCCACTATTAAATGTGTTAGAGGAATTTCAGCACTTAACCATAGTTTTACCCAGCATAACAATGGTTTTAAACCAACAATATCGGATAAATACTGGCAACCAAGTTCTTCATGTGCAATTAAATTCGAGGTGCTACCTGGAACACATAACAAACGCTTAAAAAAATTATTTTCAACTATTTGTAGTTGATCATCATTTGTGTAGCCCCATATCTCACTACCATATACTACAGTGGCTATGGATTTAGAGTTATATAATTTCATCATAGCCACATTTGGCTTATTCCCTAATTTGGAAGCAATATTGAAAATGGAGGCATTGACTCTGGTCATTTCCCCCTTTTTCTTGGCCAAATGTGGAGCCCAGCTGAGTTTCGTGTCAAATAAGACACCCAGATATGAAAATGTTTGGGTGATGGGAATCAAGACATCATTCAATTTAAAATTGAACTTCTTTTTTGGTTGGCGGCCAACATGCATTATATAGGATTTCGAATTGTTGACCATAAGGTCCCTATCAGACATAAAATTGTTAAAAGCATTCAGTAATGCCTGGAGACCTACTTCTGTTCGAGAAATTAAGACCGCATCGTCAGCACATAATAGTAAAGGAATACCCCTCGCACCAGCTCTAGGGCAATCTGATTTTACCTCTTGTAGTACAGCCTCTAGATCATTTATATAAAAATTAAAAAGGAAAGGGGCCAGAATACACCCCTGACGTACTCCTTTATTAATACTGAAACTTCCTGTAGTTTCCCCGGTCGATGAAAACCTCACATTAGCTCTTGTGTCATTATGCAGATCCGCTAGGAACGCCACAATCCCCTTATCAATACCTTTGTCCCTCATGGTCTGCCACAACCTCCCCCTGTTGACACAGTCGAAGGCTGAAGACAGATCCATGAAGGCAAGGTGAATTGTTCCTTTATACACAGCGGTATATTTATTCAATAAAAGAAACAGGTTAAGACATTGAGTTATAGTAGAACGCCCCTCACAAAATCCATATTGAGAGGTCGACAGGATCTTATTTTCATTCGTCCAACTTGTTAGGCGTTGAAGTATAACTCTCCCCATAATCTTCACCATCGAGTCAATTAAGGATATTGGTCGATAACAAAGAGCACTTCCCCTGTCTCCCTTCTTAAAGACAGGAACTATTGTTGAGAGACCCCAAGACCCCGGGCAACCCAATAAGGCCGCGGCATTAAAAACAGCAGCCAGAATGAGAGCCCAGAAATCTGGATCAGATTTGTAAAGATCCGGCGGTATTCCGTCAGGGCCTGGTGCTTTATTGGCAGTAAGACCCATTATAGCGACCAAGACCTCATTTTTATAAAAAATAATGGCAGTACTGTCCCTATCAGTGGGGACAGTGACCATGGTTTCATCTGCATCTGAATAATACAGACTTTTAAAATGACTCTCCCATTCCTCTTTGGTTATACAACAAACCAGTCCATCTCCCGGGTCCTCAGTCAGAAAAGGTTTCTTTACCAGGGCCCAAAATTTGGTACTGCTATTCAAGGTAGAGGGATCAAGCAGTTCCTCCCAGGCCTCTTTCCTCAAAAACTCCTTGCGGGCAACAATAGTAGCCTTATATTCCTTTCTACAGAGTTTTACACCCTCCCTATTCCTCGGGGATGCTGACAAGGCGTCCCTCAAATTACGGGCAGCTAGAGTACAGTCATGACTGAACCATCTCGGGCCTATATTAGATCGGGGTTTATTAGGGACCGATAGAAACGCCGATACCTTTTCCGTAATATTTTGATAAGCTTCTAGAACCAACCTAGGTTCACCTCCCCCCGTTCGTACAGACTTTAATATCCTCTGCACATCCTGCAGCAATATTCTTGTAGAGGACATCCGGAGAAACCATAGACCATTTTAACCGCCTCTTCCCATCTGTTGTACCCAAACTGCCTTGGCTAATGATAGTATTACCTTTTTTAAACCAAGGACAGTTTAAACCGATTATAAGAGGGTTATGGTCACTAAATTCACTAAAGACAATGCAAAAAGAATCCACAAAAATTTGCATCGTCCGCGAAACAAGTATATGGTCTATAAAGGTACCCCTTCCATGCCCTTTGAAAGTAGGGGTATCAAAACGAAATCGCGGGTCTTTCAATGACATAGCCAAAGAAAGGTCATGGTCATTCAAAAAGTCATTACACAATTCCCCCTCCTTTGTGTGCTCCATATGGAGACAATCTGCACGATCACTCACCATTCCTGGTAAACACTTATACAATGGGTCTATACAAGGATGCAGATTAAAATCCCCCATAATCAAGAGGTTATGGCCCACATTTTCCATAAAATTAGAAACAAAAGAGTTTAAAAAATAAATATGATTCCTGCCTCCACTATCATAAACAGCATTATAGAAATTCACCAGCCCTACACTGACATTACCACCGGTTAGAGTTAAACCCATTACACCTGTATGGTGTTCTCCAATTCTTTGAACTTCACAGGGTATTAATATAGATACAAAAATTACAAGACCCCCTTTGGGCCTACCCCGCACAGATGGCAAGGCTGGCACAAAGAAGGCCTTATACCCTTCTAAGAAGAGGTCACAGCCCAGTTCCCAGGTCTCTTGTAAACAGATAATCGAAAATTGCTTGATGTAGGTCACCCAATTTACATCAGACATTTTAGCAGCAAGACCCGCAATGTTCCAGGAGACAACAAGACATCCTGGCTTTTTGCCTACCTGATTGTCTGGATTAATAGGTTCACCTGAAGCCCTGATATCCTGAGCTGCAGGTGCCCCCCGTCAATCACACAGCTCAAGACCGGATAATACTTCATACCTATTCTGTGTGTATATGTTCGACCCATATTGATAGTGTCCAGCACTGACGCTCCTATTAGACGCACCAATGGGTCCACCTACACCACAGAAGTTAGTAATATTATGTAAAGGTTGAGTCTCTTGCACAGGAGTAAAAGGTTCAAGCCCCCACCTGGTTAAACTCTGTTGCGGTCGTGATTTGCACAAATGTGCATAAAAGTAACCCAAGGGGCGTACACAGATACTATTCGTGTTATATACCAGAGCAGAAGCTCTCAAAAGTACAGTTGCTACATGCTGGGGGTGTTTAAAATTTACGACTATACAGTCCCCAGACCCAGGCTTTTTGGACGGCCCCACCCAATTTACACGCCTTACGGTCAATATCTGGTCAAAATAAGAAATCGGAAAACCACAATTTTTGTTAAGCCAAGATACTGTCTTATTTTTCAGAGAGATAGGAGATTCATCATAGGGAGATGCAGGGTGGGTGCCACAAGGGGGCACATTAGTCAGTACTACTACAAACGGAGCACAGTCTGGTGGTAAATTAAGATGACAGTTGTGCCTCGCAGAGCTGGAACCTCTACTGCTATGGGGATTTATGGATAATTGTTGCTGCGAAACAGTTTCCACAGGAATATCCAAATGAATAGATGTTACAGATCCTGGGACAACTGCAACAGCAGAATCCCCCCTCCCCTTGTTCTGTATATCATTAAGTTCAGCAGTATCTCTCCTTTTCCCGCCCGAGTGTACAATTCCACTAGGCTGAGCAGCCTCCCGAGATAATAACAGACCACCCAGCCTTGTCACTTCCTTGGCTAAATTATCGATCTTAATGGTTAATGGATTAATGAGCTTCTCCATTTTTACAATAAAAGAAGCTTCTAAGTTTTTTATAAGTGAGGCAATCAAATCCGAGTTTGGATTTACTCCATTGCCATTACCATTACCAATACCATTGTTAGCCGTGAATACAAAAGGGGTTGCTATAGTGGGACTGGTAATCGACTTACCAACCTTCTTTTTTGGCTGAATATTATTAAGTTTCCCATTCTCTCTTTGAGACCGTGATCTACATGATCTCATAAGTCTGATTTCAGGTTGGGTCTCATTCAGCACACCAGCGTCAGGACTTAACAACACCCGTGAATCCGAATGAACCTCCACCTCTACTAAATTGGGGGCTGGAAGGTCAGTAGGGATGACATCGCTCAGAATGATTTCAGAGTCTTGGGGCTGACTAATAGAAATATTTTCGGGTAGTGTATCTTCTATCACAGTGCCTTTCCCCAAAGATACACGTCTATCATTGTTAATCTGTGTTACTTTCCTGTCCAGAAAATTATCTAGGGTAGCTGGACCCACCATCGCTTTATCGGTTTTTGATTTAACCATTTTATCCAATTGTAAGGTTAAACTTCCACCCAGGTACCCTAAAATCTACCAACGCACTCACAAACCGGTCAATGAGATTAAAATCATACGAGTATATCAAATATCTTAAGTGCGCAATGCACAATAAGAGTCCGAACATCACAGTGTAAAGTACCTGGCCCAGTCCAGTCTCTTCAGGCCTCTGAGGGCCACAGAGGGCCCGCCCTTTGCCCGGGCTTTGCCCGGCGCTGCCCGCGCGCGTCCCGCGACGCGGAGGAAGTCTCGGACTTTTGAGCGCCTCCGGGCGCGAAAGGAACCGGAACATGGCCGCAAAGCAACCCAGGAGCTGTAGTCTCCCCCTGTCGCGGGCGCGATGGAACCAGGCGCCGACAGGGGAGACCCACAGCGTCAGCAGCCCAGGAGCAGCAAGAAGGCCAGGACACTCTTCGCAGGACCGCAGGTAAGTGGACCAAGCTCCGGCAGTCACCCCCGCTCCACTGAGGGAGTCTCGGACTTTTGAGCGCCTCCGGGCGCGAAAGGAACCGGAACGTGGCCGCAAAGCAACCCGGGAGCTGTAGTCTCCCCCTGTCGCGGGCGCGATGGAACCAGGCGCCGACAGGGGAGACCCACAGCGTCGGCAGCCCAGGAGCAGCAAGAAGGCCAGGACACTCTTCGCAGGACCGCAGGTAAGTGGACCAAGCTCCGGCAGTCACCCCCGCTCCACTGAGGGAGTCTCAGACTTTTGAGCGCCTCCGGGCGCGAAAGGAACCGGAACCGGAAGGTGGCCGCAAAGCAACCCAGGAGCTGTAGTCTCCCCCTGTCGCGGGCGCGATGGAACCAGGCGCCGACAGGGGAGACCCACAGCGTCAGCAGCCCAGGAGCAGCAAGAAGGCCAGGACACTCTTCGCAGGACCGCAGGTAAGTGGACCAAGCTCCGGCAGTCACCCCCGCTCCACTGAGGGAGTCTCAGACTTTTGAGCGCCTCCGGGCGCGAAAGGAACCGGAACCGGAAGGTGGCCGCAAAGCAACCCGGGAGCTGTAGTCTCCCCCTGTCGTGGGCGCGATGGAACCAGGCGCCGACAGGGGAGACCCACAGCGTCAGCAGCCCAGGAGCAGCAAGAAGGCCAGGACACTCTTCGCCGGACCGCAGGTAAGTGCACCAAGCTCCGGCAGTCACCCCCGCTCCACTGAGGGAGTCTCGGACTTTTGAGCGCCTCCGGGCGCGAAAGGAACCGGAACCGGAAGGTGGCCACAAAGCAACCCGGGAGCTGTAGTCTCCCCCTGTCGCGGGCGCGATGGAACCAGGCGCCGACAGGGGAGACCCACAGCGTCAGCAGCCCAGGAGCAGCAAGAAGGCCAGGACACTCTTCGCAGGACCGCAGGTAAGTGGACCAAGCTCCGGCAGTCACCCCCAATATCCCCAAATCCAATAGATCCTCATCTTTGTCACTGGTATCTTGGAATGTGGCGGGTCTCTGTTCCAAATTGAATCTGGCTGATTGGTACACTTTTGTTGACACATATGACATCTGCCTCTTCCAAGAGACCTGGGTTGTGGATCCTGCCTTTCGTGAGGGGTATGTGAATTTCTTTGTCCCTGCTGACAGAAAGGAAAGGGGACGGCCAATGGGAGGATTAGTGATTTGGGTCAAACAGGGATTAAGTCGTAATATGCGGCAACTCCCGGTTCTAAATAAATATATATTGGCGGTGTGACTTAGTTTGTCGTCTGGTGGTAGTTTGGATATTTTTTTTTTTTTGGAAATATTTTTATTGAGTTTTTTCAAACATAAAGCAACATACATTGGCATTGAGTCTAGCAGTATGACGACCCATCGAGAGTGCAGCGGGCCTTCCAAGGCATTCTCAAAAGACTCAGGCGCCCCTTCAACATCACATGATAGTGTCTACCTCACTCTGCAAGCAGGGATAGTTCGTCTAGTCGTGGTCACTTAGTTCAGAGTCAGAAGTATCGCGCGGGGGTTCACATATATTTCCCCTATAGGCATTCCACCCACCCCATATCTGGGTCCATTTTTTGGGGCAACCTCTATGTGAATATACAGTTTTTTCGACAATCATTGTGGAATCCATGTCTCGGGACCATTGAGCGAGGGTCGGTGTTTGTCTGGATCCCCATCCCTGGGCTATATTGCGTTTCGCTAACATGAGTCCCAGTGTCACCCAGAGTTGTGCCACTCTATTGAGGTCTGTCGGTTCCCAGACGTTGAGGAGACACCTCCGCGGCTCCGGGAGTGTCGGAACTTTGGTCACCTGGGAGAGTGTGCGTAGTATTCCCTTCCAGTACAGAGTTATTGCAGGGCATTCCCATAGGGTGTGAAAGAGGGTTCCTTCCATACCACACTGCCTGAGACATAGGGGGGAATCGGCTCGTTTTAGTTTAAATAAGAGTGTACGGGTGTAATACGAGCGGTGCAAAATTTTGAGTTGGACCAGCCGCAGTTTGGACGATATGCCCACCTTAGGGGAGGAAAGCGCCGCCTGCCATTCTGCGTCATCAGAGTCCCCCAGCTCGGTCTCCCATCTACTCTTAAGGGCCGCAAAGGGGTCTGGCCAATTGTTTATCATCTTTCGGTATGTTAGGGACGTCACTCTTTGCGTCAGATGTTCCGTGAGGAGTCGGTCTACCAAAGGCGACGACTCCGGTAGCCGGGTCCCGGGTGGGACCGCCGCCTGGAGTGCGTGACGGATTTGTAAGTACCTGAAGCGTTCGGTGTCGGCCAGGTCGTAGTCTGCTTGCAATTGGGCAAATGTGACCAACTCCCCCTTCCTCCAAAGGTCACCGACCCTAGAAATGCCAATTAGATCCCACTGATGGAACCCCTTAGTGGTGCGTAGCACCCCCAGCTGTTTCACATCCCACAGAGGTGTGGCCAGGGTTACTTTCCCAGCCCAGCCCAGAGCCCGTTGCGCTGCAAACCATATCTGGGGGGTATGTGCCGTGGGTCCCAAGGGGCAGCGGCCCCTCTTGTGGTTGTAGAGCGCTCCCATGACCCCCCCCAACCCCCAGCAGCTGCCGATCCATACGATACGCCGGGTCATCCCCAGGCACATGAAGCCACTGATTTATTACCATAAGTTGAGATGCCCAATAGTACAGTTGTATGTCAGGGAGGGCGATACCTCCGTCGTACCACCCTCTGGTGAGCTTGTGGAGCGCGATCCGCGGCGCCCTATCTTCCCACAATAGGCTGGTGACCTCTGCGTTGATGGCGGTAAAAAACGTAGGCGTGACCGGGAAGGGAGTATTTTGAAGTATGTATAAAAATCTAGGGAGAGCCATCATTTTGAAGAGGGCGGCTCTCTCCAGCAGTGTCAGGGGTAAAGAACGCCAGTGTTTGACGTCACTGCGAAACCTATGCATGGGCTTCGCCAGATTTTTGGCCACAAATCTTTCCCTATCAGCGGTCACATAAATTCCTAAGTACTTGAACCCGTCCTCCACCACCCGAACCTCACATCCCGTCGGGAGCCGGGGCGGGGAGCCTCGGAGCATATATACTATAGACTTCTCCCAGTTTATCTTATAGCCAGACACCCTCCCGTACGACGCACAGATGTCCAGGAGACAGGTGATCGAGCGCGCCGGCGAGGCTAGGTACAGCAGGACATCGTCAGCATAGAGGGAGATGCGGTCCTCCCACCCCATAGTCCATTTTAGTCCCCGGATCACCGGGTCCTGCCGCACCCAGGCCGCAAGCGGCTCCAAAGCCAGAGCAAAAAGGAGCGGGGAAAGGGGGCAGCCCTGTCGGGTCCCCCGCCCCAACGGGAAGGGGTCAGAGATATGGCCATTGACTACCACCTGTGCCAGTGGCTCGGTATACAGAAGCTGGATCCAAGCGCACATCTTGGGACCAAGTCCCATGTGGCGAAGAACGGCGAAGAGGAACGGCCACTCCACCCGGTCGAACGCCATCCAAGCGTCTAGTGAGAGGATGGCCGCATCCTCCTCTATCGATGAGCGGCGCGCGAGAATCCCATGGAGCCGCCGTGTATTCAGGGCGGTGTTTCGGTAAGGCATAAATCCCGACTGGTCCGGGTGTATCAGAGTCGGAAGGTAGGGCTGTAGCCTTGTTGCCAACACCTTTGCCAGGATCTTTGCCTCAGCGTTCAGTAAATATGAAGCGCAGTCGTGCGCGGGTTTGTTAGGCTTCGGAATGGCCACTATGGTAGCCACTCTCTGGTCTTGGGGCAGAATCCCGGTCGATAAACTGTCCTTGTACATGGCCAGTAGGTGCGGGACTACGTGAGTAGTGTTCTTCTTATAGAATTCCACCGGCATTCCATTTGGCCCCATCGCCTTCCCGGCGCTGAGAGCAAGTATTGCCAGCGTGAGCTCTCCAGCCGTCAGGTCTGCCTCTAGGGCTTCCACCCCAGACGGGGGCAACCTCGGCATTGCGATGTCTCGAAGGAAGGCTTCGTTATCCGCCACAGTAGACGAGGCCTCTGATGTATAGATCTTTTTGTAGTGAGCCGCTAGGGCCTCCGCGATTTGCCGTGGCTCCGATGTAAAGTCTCCCGAATCCAGCCTGATCTGCGCCACCCAACGCGCCGCACGTTCCCCCTTCTCAAGCCAGGCCAGTAGTTTACCTGCCTTGTCCCCCAGCTCGTAGATCGTATGCTGTGTTGTCACCTGTTTAACTCGCGCGGCCTCCCAAAGATAGGACTTATATTCCTGGTGTGCCATGTGGACTCTATGTGTAGTGTCGTCGTCGGCATGTGTGGCATGGTCGGTCTCTGCCTCAACCACCCTCTGCTCAAGCTGAAGCACCGCTAGCTGTCTCCTATGGTCGGTTACCATCGAAATTGCCTGTCCGCGAAGGACTGTTTTATACGCCTCCCACAACGTCGTCGGGCTTACATCCGAGTCCTTGTTTTCTGCGAAATACTGTTTGGTCGCCCCCTGAAGGGCTTTACGAATTTTAGGGACTTTGAGATAACCCGGGTGAATTGGGAATATCCTGCGTTTACGTGGGGCGAAGGTTGCAAACGTAATGACTACCGGCGAGTGGTCCGAAATGCCCCTGGGTAAGTGAGAAACTTCCGTCATTCCCCTCAGCCCCGTGGGTGGTGTGAAGATGTAGTCTATGCGGGAAAGGGTGTTGTGAGCCCCCGAGTGAAATGCGTAGTGCCTCTCCTCCGGACAGTGCGTTCTCCAGGTGTCTATGAGGCCAAGTGCCTCCGTGAATTCACGCAGTTTGGGGGTGGCGCAACCGTGGTCTCTGGATGATGACCTGTCCATTAGCGGGTCCATAGTCGCATTAAAGTCCCCGCCCATGATGAGCTCCCACTGCGGTAACGCCAGCAGGAATTCACCCAGTGCCCGGAATGTGTCTTGGTGAAGCGTCGGGGGGATGTATACGGTCACCAAGTTATACACTCTCCCTTCCCATTGGCAGGTCAGCGCCGCGAAGCGGCCCTGTTCCTCCCTACGGGAGTCAACCATGATCAGGGGGAAGCGCTTGTTCACTAATATGCCCACCCCTCGGGACCCCGACGTGAACGCAGAATGTATCGCCATTTTAAATCCCCATCTATCCAGTGCCTTCGTGGTCGTGCCTACTAGATGTGTTTCCTGCAAGAGTGCCACCGCCGGCCCCCTTCGCTTGAGATACTGTAGGACCAGCCCTCGTTTAATCTGATCTCCCAATCCGTTCACATTCCACGACAGAACGCTGAACAAGGGGCTGTGTTGTCGCGCATGTCCCTCAGTGGAGCTATCGGTGGCCTCCCGAGTATCGCTATGTGTTTCCCCCGTCATGTAGGGTGGTTGAAAGTGTTCGCTGCCGTGCACCCCTCCTTTGGTCTATGACAGGCCTATCTTGCAAAGTCCGCCAATGAGTAGTTGCTGAACCTAGAACAGAACACAAACCAACTTTACCAAAATGCCCCCGTCCCCCCACCCTCCTTCCTGCCTCCCTGCCCAGCGGATTTAAAACTACCCGCCACCCCAACTTAGCAGAGTGCTTAAATCCCATAACTTGCTACTTGCGTAGGGGGGGTGGAGCTGCTCACTGTCCCTCGTCCGATCCCTGCACCATGTGTTTGTCCATTCAAGAAACCGGTTATCAGAAGACAGCAAAGTTCGAAGACAACAGCGCCCCTGCAATGTCCGAGTCTCTCGTGATCGCCAGGACCAAACTGGCACTCCACACCTCCCCGTCGTCCGAAGTTCGTTCGCTCCGTCCCAGCCCCAGTCCTGCCGCGTGCCGTCACCCTCTCCTGACCCAGTTTCCTCCAGATTCTCGGGGGAGGCAGAAGGGCCCCGAGGGGTACGTCCCGCTCGGCCCGCAGGTCTCGCCGGTCGCCATCCCTCCAACCATTCCGAGGCCTCCGTCGGCGTGGCGAAGAACCACGTGCGCCCCTCGGCCTCCACCCGTAGTTTTGCTGGATAAAGCATCGCGTACTTCAGTTCTCGAGCGCGCAGCTCCGCCTTGACCGCGAGGACGTCTCGGCGTTGCCGCATCACTGTCGCAGTGTAGTCTGGATAGAGGGTAACCGTGCAGTTATCCACCCTCAGCGGGGGGTGGCACGCGCCGCCTGGAGTAAAGCGTCTCTGTCCCGGAAGTTGAAAATACGGGCCAGGATCGGGCGCGGGGGCACCGGGTCTCGGCCTCCCTCCAGGCACCCGGTGTGCCCTATCCACCGAGAAAAATTTTGAGAGCCCACGTGGCTGCAGCTGTTCCGTGATAAGTTTTTCAACGAAGAGGTCCAACGCCAGCCCCCGTTCGCTCTCTGGCACACCCACGACACGCACATTATTCCTCCTGGACCTGCCTTCCTGGTCATCAAGCTTGACCAACAGCTGCTTTTCGACCAGTTCCAGCGACTGTATCCGTTTCTTACTCTCCACTGCTTCGTTTGTGAGGGTCGCCGTAGTTGATTCGACCTCGGACAGTCTCGTGTTAATTTTGGCGACGTCGGCTCTCAGCACCGTTACGTCTGTGGAGATCGTGCCTATGGAGACCTGCATCTGGGTCAGCGAGGCCATGACATCAGCCAGGGTGATCTCTTTAGTCTTTTCAGGGGGGGGGGGGGGGGGCATACTTCTCCAGCCTGGCCTGTGCTCCCCCACGGTGGCCCTTTCCTCCCATGATGTCCGGTACAAGTGTTCTCCGTGCCCCTCGGGCTGTGTCCACAGGAGGGTCGGGGAGGGACCGGGAAGTCAGCGGGGATCCGGCTGGCGCCGTCTCCAGCCACGGAGACACCCACGTGCTGCCTGTCCGTTGCGCCGGGATCCTGCCGCTGCCCCCATCCAGTCGCAACGCTATGCAGGTCCCCAACCACGCGCTGGCGTCTTACCGGATGAAACGCTGCCCACCACGCTCCCCCGGTGCCTTCAGCGCCAGTCCTCCAATATGCATGCGTCGCCCACCATTAATGCACACGGGGCTCCAGGGGATGCCCAGGACCCCCTCCGGGGGTTTAACCGATGGAGCGGCGAATCCTCCCCGCCGCCGGCAGCTCGCAGCGCCTCAGGTGGCCGTCATGTATGCTGTGTGCCCCTGCTCCCGTTACGCCGATTGCGCCTCCAGTGCCCCTCCTTCGCTCCAATGGCGGCGCCGCGCTATGTCGGTGTCTCCGCTGCAGGAGGCATAGAGTATATAGTGTGACAGGGGAGGCCAGGCTCCAGGGCCCCGTACTTCGCTGCCACCGCCCCCCCCCCCCCGGGGGCTTCGTGCTCAGCGCTCGGCTGCCAACGCCGCGAGTCTTCGGCCACGCCCCCACAGGCTGTTTAGGATCAGCAGGCCGCCACTCGACACACAGGCCCGGCACCCGCCTCGAGGCAGCCCTCAGGTCCGATGCACACCACCAGGCGCCTTCCTCGCCCGTCCGGAGCCCCGGGTGTTCAGGGGATGCCGCCTGTGGATTTTTGCCGGTTTTCGGCCAGGATAACTACCGGATAGGTGCGGGATCAGGCGGTGGGCTCCGGAGCCATACTAGGTTGCGGCCATCTTCGTCGGCTGCAAGCCACGCCCCCAGTTTGGATATTTTTAATGTTTATGCAAGAGGGCTCCCAGGAGGGGGGGGGGGGGGGGGGGGGGGAGTGTAATCGATGGTAGTTTCAGCCTTGGATAACCTAATTGAGATCCTACCAATTAACTCATTCCCGCTTATTGCGGGGGATTTTAAGGTTACATTCGAACCGTTAGGCTACGAGGACCAAAAGATAACGGAGGAGGAAGACTCCAGATGGGGTATTCCCCAACTTGAGTTGGTACCCATAAAAAAGTGGACTGAAGCGGCTATACAATTTAAGGGATTATGTTTCGGAAATTATCTAAGGGCCGCCAACGGGCATACGCACTCTGATAGGCAGGGAAGTTTTACGTATGACAACGGCTATAGGTCTAGCCGAATAGATTACTTGCTTGTCCATTTAAAATGATGGCATTGCCTTATGGACATGGCTGTCATTACACGCCTCGAGAGTGATCATAACCTACTTACCTCTTCCTTTAAATTGGAAACAGGTAGAGTGGGAGTAGTTAACCATGATAGTATAGTCCCCGAAGTAGCCCTAGCAAATGACGAGAGACATCTTAAGTGGAGCCAGGTCGCCAAGTACCCCGAGACCTTGACGCTAATTAGGGAAGATGTAAATAAAGTATTGGTAGATTTGGGATCCCTTGTGAAGACTGCTGACCCCCAGTCCTGCATGGTCCAAGAGCACGAAAAACTCTTTGATCACCTGAAGTTTTATTTTTGTAAATCGGGCCTTGGAAATAGGAAAAACAGAAGGAATGTAGAAAGCTGGTATAATGCGGCTTGTAAACAAGCCAGATTGAATCTGGGTGTGGCTATAAAGAATCGGGATCCCATTTTGGTTAGAGAGGTGAGGGGGCTGTATAAGAAGGTTCAGAATGAGGCGAAGAAGTTATGGGATAGATAAGTGGCAGGAGCTGAAAGACGCATTTAAGGCTAAGAATCCAAAATTGTTTTGGGATATATTCTAATGGGATAGGGGGGGGGGGGGGGGCCTGAACGCCCACAGAATAATGTTGCGCAACACTTGTGGGTAGAGTTTTTTAAACCACAATATGCACGTAGTGGAAGTTGTGAGTGCGGTCACGCTAATCAATATACATTTTATGAAGCCGTTACCTTTAGTTTGAAAGATGTGGACAGGGCTTTGGAGACTGTATCCGATGGTAGGGCCCCAGGTATGGACTGCATTCCCGCAGATGTTTTTTTAAATGATAAGCAAACATGGCGGGTGTATATAGCTCAACTGGCAAATGCTATAGCCCTGGGCGGGGCTGTTGCCTCCTCTTGGAAGGGGGCAGAAATAGTGCCGGTTTATAACAAGGGGGACAAGGCTGTTCCAGGTAATTACAGGCCTATCAGTCTGATTGATTCCATTCAAAAAAATTATGGGAAGGCTAGTGCTATTTAAAATGCAGGATTGGATGGATGATAATATCTTGAGTTCATTACAGGCGGGATTTCGTAGGAAAACAAGTACAATTGATCAAGTTTTTCGTTTTGTATCTTTGTATTGGCGCACTGTGGTACTAGGGAAAGGGTCCCTGTATGCAGTGTTCGTGGATTTGAGGGCAGCTTTTGACCTAGTCCCACGTGACAAATTATGGCAGGATTTGGGGATGGCCTCGGAACTATTAACACTGATCGTCCGCATGCATGAGGACACTTTTGCACGGGTTCGGTGGGGAATACAGGGGGAGGCTACTGAAGCCTTCCCCGTTGAGCGGGGAGTGCAGCAGGGGTGCGTTATGGCGCCTACCCTGTTCTCGCTCTTTGTCAATGGGGTGGTGGATTACCTTTCTCTGACCCCCACCGATGCCCCGGTGCTGGATGGTATTCGCATCCCTGTCCTCTTGTTTGCAGATGACACCTTGGTCATCTCTAAAATTCCCTGCGGCCTTCAGAAAGCCTTGTTGCGCTTTGTAGATTTTTGTCGCCTGCATGGGTTGGAAATAAACACTGTCAAAACAAAGTTCATGGCGTTTAATGAACACAGATCTTTTAGAGGCAATATAGTCATGGACAAATGTCCACTAGAACAGGTGGACGCTTTCACTTACCTAGGGGTGACTTTGCAGAGAGACATGCGTTGGAATAACCATATTAATCTGGCTGTCCTCAAGCAACAAGCAGGTTGTCTCCTACAAAAATTCAAAACATCACAGACTAAGCCTATCCGCCCAGCTCTTAAAATCTATGGGATGAAGGTGTTAAGTTCAGCCCTATATGGAGCTGAACTATGGGGCTTTGAAAACGTATCCCGCTTGACCAAGGTGGAAAATGAGTTTTTTCGCAAATTGACCGGTGTACCACAAAGTACCCCTTTAATCCCTCTACAATGGGATCTAGGTAGAAAAGGGATTAAAGATTTAGTAATTTTGCGCCCATTGTTATATTGGTGTAGAATATGGAGTACAGAGGAGTTAACAATACGCTCAAGGCCTTATGGATATCATTAATAATGATCCTTTTCATAAAATAAAATGGCTGAGTGAGATTAGATCCCTATTAGGGAAGATGGGAATGGTAGATCTGTGGGATAATCCTCAAAATGCAACCTTCCCATGTAAAAAACTTTTAAAAGCAAGATATTGAGAAATGGTCCACCATTCGATAATGTTGGAAAAGTTACCAACAAATCTCACGGGTCGTTTTCTTGAATTTAAGACCTTGCCTATGCTTGAATATTGGGATGTTATTGAAAGGCCATATGATCGTAAACTGTATTTTCAATTTAGGGCTGGTACCCTCCCAACTAGGCAGTTTATGGTGAAATGGGAGGGGTCTTCAAGTGACAGATGCCCCTGGTGTCCGGGCCAACAAGAATCGGTCAGTCACATTTTGTTTGGCTGTCCTCAATATCTTGCACCTCGTCGTATGTGGATAAAACCCATTTGTCGGCTTATGGGTACTCGGAGGTATGTTGACGCCCTGAGAATTTTAAGTACAGATTCTAACCCCACAATTGCGATAGTTGCGAAATTTCTCAAATGGACATGGTCAATTGGCTCTAAAAGCCGCCTCTAAAGGTCTTCTTAATTTGAGGATATTGATATTTACTATTGATTTAAATGTGTTAGAAATGTTGAATATGATATAGACTATAGTAAATTGGGAATATTTTAAAGATATTGTAGTTTTATATTATCTTTGAGAGTTGTGTCATGGAATTTAATGTTACATTTTAACTATTTTATATTTTTGGGAAATTCGCCGTATTTTGAATAATGGATGTATTTTTATATGATGTACTTTGATGACTCAACCGTCGAATAAAGTTATGATGATGATGATGATGATGATGATGATATTGCAGACTGTGCAAAGGTACATAGGGTTTAAAGCGTAATGACTGACAGACACTAAACTATACACAATTGTGGGGTTTCTTTCATTTGAGAACAAGGATATTCAAAAATGTGCAGTGCTAGATCCTACAGTCAGGTCATGCAGTTAATTTCTCTTTCCCAGGTTTAATCTTTAATGCTTTGCTGGGACAGGGAAGGGCAAGTGGGTTTTAGAATTCCCCACTCCGCCAAGTTATAATGGTGGGAAAGCATTTCAGTTTTCCAAAATGCATTAGAGCTCTAATTTGTTACTGATTTACATTTAGAATCCATAATTGTCAGTTCCAGGTGATGGGACTTGTTGGAAACCGGGCAACCGGGTTAGCGGTCACCAGGTTCCCAGCACAATGGTAGCTTGGCTCGAGCGGTTGGGGGTCAGGCACCGTGTTAAGCGTACATCACACCCTCACAATAACCATGCGTTCATCCGTTCCAAAAACGACACTACACCGTAAAGATTATGGAAGAAAAGAAGAAAATATATATGTCTTTATCTTATTTTCTCTTAGTTGCAGGCTTCACATCATAACTACAATACAATAGGATTTTCCTTTAAAAGAGCAGGTCAAATAAACAATACTACTTCGAGGTTTCAACAAATAGGTTCAGGTCATAGTTAAGCAAGGAATAAATAGAGGTGCAATAAATACAGATAGCAAATAAATACAGTCAGACAATAAATACAGTGCAGGAATAAATTAGTGAAAGACAATAAGTAAAGCACCTTCAATAATTAAGGTAAAGCAATCAATGACAATTACAGATCAGATCACTTTCATGAGGTAACTTGGTCTTACTTTGCCCATACACAGCTTGTGGACATTTGGGTGGCATGGGGGTGTCCCACCTAGATTGGTCAAGGCTGGGGCTTAAGCTGAGGCAGAACGAGGGTAATCTAAAGATCTGGCCCTCCAAACTACACAGCCCCTCACAGAGGTCACTGCACCAGTCTCAGTTCACCCCTGGCACTCCCAGGCTGGTCCTAACACCCCTCTAGCCCCTAGAATGGTCTTTTAGGGCTCCCCGGGGCCTTAGACGCCCCCTCTACCACTTACTGTCCCTTCGACGACTATCGGCTCCGCTCGGCGCCGTGAGGCAGCTCCGGATCGATGTCGCTGGGCGGCCTCGGTTCGATGTCGCCACTATTGGCTCCGCTTGGCGCCGTGTCGACGCTGTGAGGCGGCTCCGTATCGATGTCGCTGGGCGGCCTCGGCTCGATGTCGCCTTCCGGCGTCGCAGGGACACTGTCTCCCCGCTTCCGGGTGTCTCCGGAGTGCGATCTCCACTCCCGACCTCCAGCGCACTTCACCTCAGTTTCCGGCTACTCCGGAGGGCGGACTTCACTCCCCCGTCGACGCCTCACCTCGACCTCTGGTGCCTCTCCACGACCTCCGTCGGCGCCCTCTCTCGACCTCTGTCGGCTCCGGGTACGACGTCTGCTTTCTATCAGCGCCGCTTCTCTACCTCAGGCCCCAGGTCTCCAGGCTTCTCGACGTCAGGACTCCAGGAGGACACCGCTGAACAGGTCAGGAGCTTGCTGTTTTTCCTCTTTAAGGCCTGTTCCAAATGTTCAGATCCTTAAGATGGTTCTTCTGGTCTTGGTCCCACACAGGGCTTTAGGCTGGGCTTGGTCAGTAGGGACTAGCATCAAGGGTGGGTTTCTGGACCCCACTCCAAGCACTGGTTTCCACCCCTGCTGCCTTACTCCGACCTTCTATCTCGGTGTCCTCTCCAGTCAGATGCCAACTGCCTCTCTAAGATGGCCTCCCAACATTCTAAAACTGCCTCCCACTATCCCAGGATTCTAGAATGTTCCAGAAGGTTCTAGAAACCTCCAGTGAGTTCTGGTTATGTCACAGGTGACAATGGGTGGCCACCATTTTGTGTCTCAGGCCCTCAGACAGAAGTTCCAGGGGTAGGGAAAATGGCTCCCTGACCCTGCATCAACACTAACAAGTCTGGTGGTTCCCAAAAAGGAAAAATTATAACAGGGTTTGAGGCAGAAGTGGGACAAAATAAATACTGATGAGGAGGGACCACCCAAAGGGCTGACAGGTCTAACACACGTCCCCCCCAGCTGAAAGTGGGGAGAGCTACCCAACCCCTTGGGAGTTCTCATCACTAAGGCGGAAATACCTTGAGAGACCGTCTGCATTGGCGTGGTCCACTCCAGGCCGATGTTCCACCTGAAAGTCCATTCCCTGTAGGGAGATAGACCACCTTAGCAACTTGGGATTCTCCCCCTTCATCTGCATCAGCCACCGAAGGGGTCTGTGATCGGTCTGAACTAGGAAGTGCGAGCCAAACAGGTATGGCCGCAACTTCTTCAGAGCCCATACTACTGCAAAGGCTTCACGCTCTATTGCACTCCACTTCTGTTCCCTGGGAAGTAGTCTCCGGGATAGGAAGACCACGGGTTGGTCCAGACCCTCTTCATTGAGTTGCGATAACACTGCCCCAATGCCATGTTCCGATGCATCCGTCTGGACAATGAACTCCTTGGAAAAGTCTGGGGCCCTTAAGACCGGGGCCTCGCACATGGCTTGCTTCCGTTTCACAAAGGCCTGCTGACAAGCCTCCGTCCAGACTACCCGTCGAGGTTGCTTCTTGGACGTAAGCTCCGTGAGGGGGGCCACAATGGTACCATACCCCTTCACGAAGCGGCGGTAATATCCAGTGAGGCCCAGAAAAGCTCGAACCTCAGTCTGAGTCTTGGGGGGTTCCCAGGCCATGATGGCCTCGATTTTCGCCTGGAGGGGTTGCACCGCTCCCCTACCCACCAAGTGTCCAAGGTACACTACCGACCCCTGCCTGATCTGGCATTTACTGGCCTTAATCGTTAAACCAGCTTGCTTCAGGGCCTGGAGAACAGCTTGCAGGTGACGCAAATGATCCTCCCAGCTGTTACTGAAGACGGCAATGTCGTCCAGATAAGCAGCAGAGAAACTCTTCATTCCAGCGAGGATCTGGTTCCCCAGACGCTGAAACGTGGCAGGTGCGTTCTTGAGCCCAAAGGGCATCACGCAGAACTGGTAGTGGCCCTTGGGCGTGGAGAAGGCTGACCTTTCCTTAGCTCCATCAGTCAGAGAGATCTGCCAGTACCCGGAAGTAAGGTCAAAGGTACTCAGATATTGGGCAGCTCCCAGCCGGTCAATCAGTTCATCCGCCCTCGGAATCGGATGAGCATCAGTCTTGGTTACTGAGTTCAGTCCCCGGTAGTCCACACAGAACCTCAGTTCCGGTTGGGCACCCGGTGGTGCAGCTTTTGGTACTAATACCACCGGACTGGACCAGGGGCTGCTGGAAGGTTCAATCACTCCTAGCTCCAGCATCTTAGTGACTTCACTGTGAATGCTGGCCTTCACCTGGTCTGTCATCCGGTAGATCTTTGACTTCACAGGTGGGCTGTCTCCTGTGTCCACGTCATGGACGCACAGGTGAGTCCTACCCGGAACAAGGGAGAACAACGAAGAGTACTGCCCCAGGACCTGGCGGCAGTCCTCCTGCTGTTCAGGAGTTAGGGATGGGGAGAGAATCACTCCCTCCACCAACCCATCCTTCTCTTGAGACGCAAATAAGTCGGGGAGAGGCTCGCTCTCCACGTCCTCTGCTCCGTCAGTCACCATCATCAATATGACTTCGGGCCTCTCATGGTGGGGTTTGAGGCGGTTGGCATGCAGCACCCGTAGGGGCTGGCGAGGGGTCTTAAGATCCACCAAATAGGTAGCCTTACCCTTCTTCTCCAACACCTCAAAGGGTCCTGACCAGCGATCCTGGAGGGCGCTAAGCTCTCCTGGTTCGATCACCCACACCTTCTGGCCAGGCTCCAATTCCACCGGATGAGCATTGTGGTCGTACCACGCCTTCATCACTGCTTGGCTGGCTTCCAAGTTGTCAGAAGCTTGCTTCCACAACTTAGCCATTTGGCTCCGGAAGGCCAGCATGTAGCTCACCACGTCCTGGGGAAGCTTTCTGGGAGTTCTTTCCCATCCGTCTCTCACCAGGCCGAGAGGTCCACGCACAGGGTGCCCATACAAAAGCTCGAAGGGGCTGAAGCCCACTCCCTTCTGTGGCACTTCCCTGTAAGAAAACAATAGACAGGGTAGGAGGACGTCCCATTTCCTCCGCAGACTTTCAGGCAGACTTCTGATCATGCCTTTCAAGGTTTTATTGAACCTCTCCACCAGACCATTGGTCTGGGGATGGTAAGGAGTGGTAAACTGGTAGGTCACTCCACACTCCTTCCACATGGCCCGCATGTATGCTGACATGAAGTTGGTCCCCCTGTCAGACACAACTTCCTTGGGAAAACCCACTCGGGTAAAGATTCCCATCAGGGCCCTAGCCACAACAGGTGCAGTAATGGTCTTCAGAGGTATAGCCTCTGAGTACCGTGTGGCATGATCCACCAGGACCAGGATAAACCTGTGACCAGCTGTAGTAGGCGGATCTAACGGACCCACAATGTCAATGCCCACCATTTCAAAGGGGGTGCTAACGACAGGAAGTGGTTCCAGGGGAACTTTCAGCTTCACCCCTGTTTTCCCACTGGCTTGACAAGACACACACGTCCGGCAGTAGGTGTCGGACGACACTTTCATTTGAAATAAAAGTGTGGGACAAGCCGGGCAAAGGTCTTGTCTTGCCCCAGGTGTCCTGCCAAGGGGATCTCATGAGCCAATTCCAGGAGAAAGGCTCGATAACGTTGAGGGACAACCAAGGCCCGTGACAATCCGTGCATGGGTGCCTTGGGTTCACTGTAGAGGAGGCCATCCTCCCAGTAAATGTTGTAGTTCCCCTCAACGTTCCCTGCTGCCTGGGCTTTGGCCTGTCGCCTCAGTCCCTCAAGGGTAGGACACTCCCTCTGGCCCTTGCAGAATTCCTCCCTGGTCGGCCCTCCCTCCACGTGCCACTCGGCCGGGATGGGTAGGTTCTCCAGTTCGGTAACATCCCCCTCCGCGGACTCCTGGTCCACCACCTCCTGTGGCCTATCCGTCACACGGGGCGCGGATGCCGAGGCAGGCTCCTCCTGTCCTCGGTTCTTCCCTTGGTCGGCAGCCGGCTGTGCCTTTGTTCCAGGCTCCAGCCTAAACGAACTCCCCCTCCGGGTAGTCGCAGACCCTGTGCTGACACAGGCCCAGTCAGGTGTACCCAGCATCTCAGCATGAGTCCGGTATTCCACCTCCTTCCAAGCATTATGCTCCATGTCATTCCCCAGCAGACAATCGACTGGCACGGCAGGGCTTACGGCAACTCGAAGTAAACCTGCAACCCCTTCCCATTCAAATGGAACCTCAGCCACCGAATAGTGGCCCATTCTGCCATCAGCCATCGCGGCAGGGTGGAGTACATTGGGAATCACCTGCTCTGTAGACACCAGTTGGCTACGTACCATAGTCATACTGGCTCCTGTGTCTCTCAGAGCCTCCCCTCTTTGGCCGTTGATGGTGACCCACTGCCCATACTTTGTGGTATTTGCGGGCACCTGGATCTTAGGAACCATCTCCCGTTCTCCCAGGGACACTAAAGTGACACCCGCCCACTCCCTTCCCTTATCTAAAGGCATCTCCTCCCCGAGCACTACACTAGCTACTCCGGGGGCCTTTCCTCCGATGGGAGGGGGTGGTCTTTTCGGGCACTTCACATCTCCCTTATAGTGTCCGACACCACCGCACTCGAAGCAATGGACAACCCTTGGCTGCTTACTCTGGCCAGGATTAGGGTTTCTAGGTGGGTTAGCCCTAGGGGTGAATCCTGTTCCCTTCCCTTGGAAACTATTTTGGGGGCCTTTAGAGAACTCCGTTTTCTTTTCCCCTCCCTCTTTCTTCTGGGGGGCGCCCTGTCCGGTCTTTTGAGAGTCCCCTCCAGTCCCCCTTGTGGACACCCGGGTACTAGCCCAAATGTCCGCCTCCTCAGCAAGCTTCCGGCGATTGGTCAGCTTGCTATCCACCAGGTGTTGACGCAGTTCGGGGAATCATTTTTCGAGCAGGTGTTCCTTCAACATCAAATCAAACAACCCCTCGTAGTCCCTCACCTCGCTGCCCTGTATCCAACCCTCTAATGCCTTCTTTGCATAGTCCAGGAAATCCACCCAATTCTGTGTGCCCAGTTTGTGGCTACCCCGGAACTTCTGTCTGTACTTCTCGGGTGTTAGTCCAAACTTCCTCACGAGCGCCACTTTCATGGTGGGGTAGTGGGTCTGCTCATCCTGCTCCAGGGCCAATAATGTATCCCTGCCAGCTGGAGGCATGTATTTATACAATCCCCCTCCCCAATATTTCTCTGGAACCCCATGGGCTCTTAAAGAGACCTCATAGGCCGCTAGCCACTTGGCGATGTCATCTCCCGCACTATAGCTGGCTACTATGTCTTTTGGCAGATAGGGTTTGGGTTCCCTGGTGATTTCTCTGTCTTCGCTGCCATTAGGAACAGTGTGTGCCCCGACCCGTAGGATCTGGAGATCTATCTCCCTGAGCCTCAACTCGTGAGCCATCCTCTGTTCCTCCTTTTCTTTCTCCAGCTTCGCCAACTCCCATGTGAGCTGTCTTTTCTCCCTCCGGTCAGTTAATTCTGCTTCTGATAATCCGCTGCTAGAGACACTGCTGCCCTTCCTTGAAAGTGTTCTGGGCCCCGCTAATAGGTTCCCCACCTCAGGTTGGTACAAACCAGCCCCCTCGCTGTCAGTCTCTCCATCCCTGTCCTCCTTCTCAACCTTACTTTCTCGTCGTGCCTCCCCCCAAGCCCTCAAGCTGGTCTGGAGCTCACCCTTCTTTGCACCTTGGGGACAATACACCCCCTCTCGCTGACAAAACTCTCTGAGTTGGGCCACAGTGTAAGTTTCCACATCCTCCAACACAAACTCCATTTTGCCCACTCAGGATAGAAGACAGTTGCTTACAGAAGCTATGCAGGGGGGGTACCTTTTGTAATACCTCCTCCCACCACCAGAAGTAAATTTGGAAAAAACAAAACCCAACATTAGGAAGTCCGCTTGGAGAAAACTCCCGGTGTAGGCCTATGGACTACCCAAAGTTATTGTCGAGTAGACGCAAGCACAGCTCTATCCCACCGCTGAACACCAATTTTATGTTGGAAACCGGGTTAGCGGTCACCAGGTTCCCAGCACAATGGTAGCTTGGCTCGAGCGGTTGGGGGTCAGGCACCGTGTTAAGCGTACGTCACACCCTCACAATAACCATGCATTCATCCGTTCCAAAAACGACACTACACCGTAAAGATTATGGAAGAAAAGAAGAAAATATATATGTCTTTATCTTATTTTCTCTTAGTTGCAGGCTTCACATCATAAATACAATACAATAGGATTTTCCTTTAAAAGAGCAGGTCAAATAAACAATACTACTTCGAGGTTTCAACAAATAGGTTCAGGTCATAGTTAAGCAAGGAATAAATAGAGGTGCAATAAATACAGATAGCAAATAAATACAGTCAGACAATAAATACAGTGCAGGAATAAATTAGTGAAAGACAATAAGTAAAGCACCTTCAATAATTAAGGTAAAGCAATCAATGACAATTACAGATCAGATCACTTTCATGAGGTAACTTGGTCTTACTTTGCCCATACACAGCTTGTGGACATTTGGGTGGCATGGGGGTGTCCCACCTAGATTGGTCAAGGCTGGGGCTTAAGCTGAGGCAGAACGAGGGTAATCTAAAGATCTGGCCCTCCAAACTACACAGCCCCTCACAGAGGTCACTGCACCAGTCTCAGTTCACCCCTGGCACTCCCAGGCTGGTCCTAACACCCCTCTAGCCCCTAGAATGGTCTTTTAGGGCTCCCCGGGGCCTTAGACGCCCCCTCTACCACTTACTGTCCCTTCCACGACTATCGGCTCCGCTCGGCGCCGTGTCGACGCCGTGAGGCAGCTCCGGATCGATGTCGCTGGGACGGCCTCGGTTCGATGTCGCCACTATCGGCTCCGCTTGGCGCCGTTTCGACGCTGTGAGGCGGCTCCGGATCGATGTCGCTGGGCGGCCTCGGCTCGATGTCGCCTTCCGGCGTCGCAGGGACACGGTCTCCCCGCTTCCGGGTGTCTCCGGAGTGCGATCTCCACTCCCGACCTCCAGCACGCTTCACCGCAGTTTCCGGCGACTCCGGAGGGCGGACTTCACTCCCCCGTCGACGCCTCACCTCGACCTCCGGTGCCTCTCCACGACCTCCGTCAGTGCCCTCACCTCGACCTCAGGTGACTTCCCACTCGACCTCCGGTGCCTCTCCACGACCTCCGCCGGCGCCCTCACCTCGACCTCAGGTGACTTCCTACTCGACCTCCGGTGCCTCTCCACGACCTCCGCCGGCGCCCTCTCTCGACCTCTGTCGGCTCCGGGTACGACGTCTGCTTTCTATCAGCGCCGCTTCTCTACCTCAGGCCCCAGGTCTCCAGGCTTCTCGACGTCAGGACTCAAGGAGGACACCGCTAAACAGGTCAGGAGCTTGCTGTTTTTCCTCTTTAAGGCCTGTTCCAAATGTTCAGATCCTTAAGATGGTTCTTCTGGTCTTGGTCCCACACAGGGCTTTAGGCTGGGCTTGGTCAGTAGGGACTAGCATCAAGGGTGGGTTTCTGGACCCCACTCCAAGCACTGGTTTCCACCCCTGCTGCCTTACTCAGACCTCCTTCTATCTTTGTGTCCTCTCTCCTCTCCAGTCAGATGCCAACTGCCTCTCTAAGATGGCCTCCCAACATTCTAAAACTGCCTCCCACTATCCCAGGATTCTAGAATGTTCCAGAAGGTTCTAGAAACCTCCAGTGAGTTCTGGTTATGTCACAGGTGACAATGGGTGGCCACCATTTTGTGTCTCAGGCCCTCAGGGTAGGAAGAGATTTCCCGTGGCGAGAAAATAGTTTTAAAGTAGATTGGGTTGTTTTCAACAGAAGTACAAAACATAAGCCCATGTGTTAGGATATATCTAAAAAACATACCACTATGTGATTTAAAAAGACATCATATTTTATTAAAACCAGTTAAAAACACATAATAAAAAACAAAATTTGATCCAGTGAAGGTTTTCCTATTGCCAGTAAACATATAAGTTCTGCTAGATCAAAGGCACAATAAATATATCTTATTAGAATATATTTATACAAACACAACAGTGCACAATAGTTGTGCTAAACAATTAACAAACTCATATACCAGAAGTGGAGAGACATAAAAAAGACAGTACAATTTGTCATTAATTAACACATCTGTTCGTAAATCTCAACAGAGCTTTTCCTATACACAATATGTAGATATAGTGTCTTATCAAAAAAGCTGCTCCCACAGATTGTGTTGTTGTATTGCGTCGACGCGTTTCGATGGGTTAATTTAATTGTCCATCTTTTTCAAGACAAGAATTGTCTCATCCTCTCAAATTTATTGTAGGCACTGAATGGTTGCCGTTGCGATAAAACTCCTTATAGCATGTCTTGGATTCTTCAGATTCGGGATTATCTATTTATTCTTGTAATTGTATGAACAACATCTTATCAAGCGGTATTGCCATCAAAATACGTGCAGGATGATTTTTGACACTTATCCTTATTCTTTCTCTTCAAAGGTTCTTGCCGTGTTTTACGAGGAAGCCCCTTTCTTTGTTGTTGTTTCTTTAATTCCGAATAAGGTGAGCATATATCGCTTCCTGGTTATATTATTTTCCTCTCTGTTAAGCTCAAATTGACCGTCTCGAAAATCTTAGATGACTGCAAATTGGGGTCCTCTCGTCTTCCCGACTGCCAGCGTCTCAAAGAAAATATATATGTCTTTATCTTATTTTCTCTTAGTTGCAGGCTTCACATCATAACTACAATACAATAGGATTTTCCTTTAAAAGAGCAGGTCAAATAAACAATACTACTTCGAGGTTTCAACAAATAGGTTCAGGTCATAGTTAAGCAAGGAATAAATAGAGGTGCAATAAATACAGATAGCAAATAAATACAGTCAGACAATAAATACAGTGCAGGAATAAATTAGTGAAAGACAATAAGTAAAGCACCTTCAATAATTAAGGTAAAGCAATCAATGACAATTACAGATCAGATCACTTTCATGAGGTAACTTGGTCTTACTTTGCCCATACACAGCTTGTGGACATTTGGGTGGCATGGGGGTGTCCCACCTAGATTGGTCAAGGCTGGGGCTTAAGCTGAGGCAGAACGAGGGTAATCTAAAGATCTGGCCCTCCAAACTACACAGCCCCTCACAGAGGTCACTGCACCAGTCTCAGTTCACCCCTGGCACTCCCAGGCTGGTCCTAACACCCCTCTAGCCCCTAGAATGGTCTTTTAGGGCTCCCCGGGGCCTTAGACGCCCCCTCTACCACTTACTGTCCCTTCGACGACTATCGGCTCCGCTCGGCGCCGTGAGGCAGCTCCGGATCGATGTCGCTGGGCGGCCTCGGTTCGATGTCGCCACTATTGGCTCCGCTTGGCGCCGTGTCGACGCTGTGAGGCGGCTCCGTATCGATGTCGCTGGGCGGCCTCGGCTCGATGTCGCCTTCCGGCGTCGCAGGGACACTGTCTCCCCGCTTCCGGGTGTCTCCGGAGTGCGATCTCCACTCCCGACCTCCAGCGCACTTCACCTCAGTTTCCGGCTACTCCGGAGGGCGGACTTCACTCCCCCGTCGACGCCTCACCTCGACCTCTGGTGCCTCTCCACGACCTCCGTCGGCGCCCTCTCTCGACCTCTGTCGGCTCCGGGTACGACGTCTGCTTTCTATCAGCGCCGCTTCTCTACCTCAGGCCCCAGGTCTCCAGGCTTCTCGACGTCAGGACTCCAGGAGGACACCGCTGAACAGGTCAGGAGCTTGCTGTTTTTCCTCTTTAAGGCCTGTTCCAAATGTTCAGATCCTTAAGATGGTTCTTCTGGTCTTGGTCCCACACAGGGCTTTAGGCTGGGCTTGGTCAGTAGGGACTAGCATCAAGGGTGGGTTTCTGGACCCCACTCCAAGCACTGGTTTCCACCCCTGCTGCCTTACTCCGACCTTCTATCTCGGTGTCCTCTCCAGTCAGATGCCAACTGCCTCTCTAAGATGGCCTCCCAACATTCTAAAACTGCCTCCCACTATCCCAGGATTCTAGAATGTTCCAGAAGGTTCTAGAAACCTCCAGTGAGTTCTGGTTATGTCACAGGTGACAATGGGTGGCCACCATTTTGTGTCTCAGGCCCTCAGACAGAAGTTCCAGGGGTAGGGAAAATGGCTCCCTGACCCTGCATCAACACTAACAAGTCTGGTGGTTCCCAAAAAGGAAAAATTATAACAGGGTTTGAGGCAGAAGTGGGACAAAATAAATACTGATGAGGAGGGACCACCCAAAGGGCTGACAGGTCTAACACACGTCCCCCCCAGCTGAAAGTGGGGAGAGCTACCCAACCCCTTGGGAGTTCTCATCACTAAGGCGGAAATACCTTGAGAGACCGTCTGCATTGGCGTGGTCCACTCCAGGCCGATGTTCCACCTGAAAGTCCATTCCCTGTAGGGAGATAGACCACCTTAGCAACTTGGGATTCTCCCCCTTCATCTGCATCAGCCACCGAAGGGGTCTGTGATCGGTCTGAACTAGGAAGTGCGAGCCAAACAGGTATGGCCGCAACTTCTTCAGAGCCCATACTACTGCAAAGGCTTCACGCTCTATTGCACTCCACTTCTGTTCCCTGGGAAGTAGTCTCCGGGATAGGAAGACCACGGGTTGGTCCAGACCCTCTTCATTGAGTTGCGATAACACTGCCCCAATGCCATGTTCCGATGCATCCGTCTGGACAATGAACTCCTTGGAAAAGTCTGGGGCCCTTAAGACCGGGGCCTCGCACATGGCTTGCTTCCGTTTCACAAAGGCCTGCTGACAAGCCTCCGTCCAGACTACCCGTCGAGGTTGCTTCTTGGACGTAAGCTCCGTGAGGGGGGCCACAATGGTACCATACCCCTTCACGAAGCGGCGGTAATATCCAGTGAGGCCCAGAAAAGCTCGAACCTCAGTCTGAGTCTTGGGGGGTTCCCAGGCCATGATGGCCTCGATTTTCGCCTGGAGGGGTTGCACCGCTCCCCTACCCACCAAGTGTCCAAGGTACACTACCGACCCCTGCCTGATCTGGCATTTACTGGCCTTAATCGTTAAACCAGCTTGCTTCAGGGCCTGGAGAACAGCTTGCAGGTGACGCAAATGATCCTCCCAGCTGTTACTGAAGACGGCAATGTCGTCCAGATAAGCAGCAGAGAAACTCTTCATTCCAGCGAGGATCTGGTTCCCCAGACGCTGAAACGTGGCAGGTGCGTTCTTGAGCCCAAAGGGCATCACGCAGAACTGGTAGTGGCCCTTGGGCGTGGAGAAGGCTGACCTTTCCTTAGCTCCATCAGTCAGAGAGATCTGCCAGTACCCGGAAGTAAGGTCAAAGGTACTCAGATATTGGGCAGCTCCCAGCCGGTCAATCAGTTCATCCGCCCTCGGAATCGGATGAGCATCAGTCTTGGTTACTGAGTTCAGTCCCCGGTAGTCCACACAGAACCTCAGTTCCGGTTGGGCACCCGGTGGTGCAGCTTTTGGTACTAATACCACCGGACTGGACCAGGGGCTGCTGGAAGGTTCAATCACTCCTAGCTCCAGCATCTTAGTGACTTCACTGTGAATGCTGGCCTTCACCTGGTCTGTCATCCGGTAGATCTTTGACTTCACAGGTGGGCTGTCTCCTGTGTCCACGTCATGGACGCACAGGTGAGTCCTACCCGGAACAAGGGAGAACAACGAAGAGTACTGCCCCAGGACCTGGCGGCAGTCCTCCTGCTGTTCAGGAGTTAGGGATGGGGAGAGAATCACTCCCTCCACCAACCCATCCTTCTCTTGAGACGCAAATAAGTCGGGGAGAGGCTCGCTCTCCACGTCCTCTGCTCCGTCAGTCACCATCATCAATATGACTTCGGGCCTCTCATGGTGGGGTTTGAGGCGGTTGGCATGCAGCACCCGTAGGGGCTGGCGAGGGGTCTTAAGATCCACCAAATAGGTAGCCTTACCCTTCTTCTCCAACACCTCAAAGGGTCCTGACCAGCGATCCTGGAGGGCGCTAAGCTCTCCTGGTTCGATCACCCACACCTTCTGGCCAGGCTCCAATTCCACCGGATGAGCATTGTGGTCGTACCACGCCTTCATCACTGCTTGGCTGGCTTCCAAGTTGTCAGAAGCTTGCTTCCACAACTTAGCCATTTGGCTCCGGAAGGCCAGCATGTAGCTCACCACGTCCTGGGGAAGCTTTCTGGGAGTTCTTTCCCATCCGTCTCTCACCAGGCCGAGAGGTCCACGCACAGGGTGCCCATACAAAAGCTCGAAGGGGCTGAAGCCCACTCCCTTCTGTGGCACTTCCCTGTAAGAAAACAATAGACAGGGTAGGAGGACGTCCCATTTCCTCCGCAGACTTTCAGGCAGACTTCTGATCATGCCTTTCAAGGTTTTATTGAACCTCTCCACCAGACCATTGGTCTGGGGATGGTAAGGAGTGGTAAACTGGTAGGTCACTCCACACTCCTTCCACATGGCCCGCATGTATGCTGACATGAAGTTGGTCCCCCTGTCAGACACAACTTCCTTGGAAAAACCCACTCGGGTAAAGATTCCCATCAGGGCCCTAGCCACAACAGGTGCAGTAATGGTCTTCAGAGGTATAGCCTCTGAGTACCGTGTGGCATGATCCACCAGGACCAGGATAAACCTGTGACCAGCTGTAGTAGGCGGATCTAACGGACCCACAATGTCAATGCCCACCATTTCAAAGGGGGTGCTAACGACAGGAAGTGGTTCCAGGGGAACTTTCAGCTTCACCCCTGTTTTCCCACTGGCTTGACAAGACACACACGTCCGGCAGTAGGTGTCGGACGACACTTTCATTTGAAATAAAAGTGTGGGACAAGCCGGGCAAAGGTCTTGTCTTGCCCCAGGTGTCCTGCCAAGGGGATCTCATGAGCCAATTCCAGGAGAAAGGCTCGATAACGTTGAGGGACAACCAAGGCCCGTGACAATCCGTGCATGGGTGCCTTGGGTTCACTGTAGAGGAGGCCATCCTCCCAGTAAATGTTGTAGTTCCCCTCAACGTTCCCTGCTGCCTGGGCTTTGGCCTGTCGCCTCAGTCCCTCAAGGGTAGGACACTCCCTCTGGCCCTTGCAGAATTCCTCCCTGGTCGGCCCTCCCTCCACGTGCCACTCGGCCGGGATGGGTAGGTTCTCCAGTTCGGTAACATCCCCCTCCGCGGACTCCTGGTCCACCACCTCCTGTGGCCTATCCGTCACACGGGGCGCGGATGCCGAGGCAGGCTCCTCCTGTCCTCGGTTCTTCCCTTGGTCGGCAGCCGGCTGTGCCTTTGTTCCAGGCTCCAGCCTAAACGAACTCCCCCTCCGGGTAGTCGCAGACCCTGTGCTGACACAGGCCCAGTCAGGTGTACCCAGCATCTCAGCATGAGTCCGGTATTCCACCTCCTTCCAAGCATTATGCTCCATGTCATTCCCCAGCAGACAATCGACTGGCACGGCAGGGCTTACGGCAACTCGAAGTAAACCTGCAACCCCTTCCCATTCAAATGGAACCTCAGCCACCGAATAGTGGCCCATTCTGCCATCAGCCATCGCGGCAGGGTGGAGTACATTGGGAATCACCTGCTCTGTAGACACCAGTTGGCTACGTACCATAGTCATACTGGCTCCTGTGTCTCTCAGAGCCTCCCCTCTTTGGCCGTTGATGGTGACCCACTGCCCATACTTTGTGGTATTTGCGGGCACCTGGATCTTAGGAACCATCTCCCGTTCTCCCAGGGACACTAAAGTGACACCCGCCCACTCCCTTCCCTTATCTAAAGGCATCTCCTCCCCGAGCACTACACTAGCTACTCCGGGGGCCTTTCCTCCGATGGGAGGGGGTGGTCTTTTCGGGCACTTCACATCTCCCTTATAGTGTCCGACACCACCGCACTCGAAGCAATGGACAACCCTTGGCTGCTTACTCTGGCCAGGATTAGGGTTTCTAGGTGGGTTAGCCCTAGGGGTGAATCCTGTTCCCTTCCCTTGGAAACTATTTTGGGGGCCTTTAGAGAACTCCGTTTTCTTTTCCCCTCCCTCTTTCTTCTGGGGGGCGCCCTGTCCGGTCTTTTGAGAGTCCCCTCCAGTCCCCCTTGTGGACACCCGGGTACTAGCCCAAATGTCCGCCTCCTCAGCAAGCTTCCGGCGATTGGTCAGCTTGCTATCCACCAGGTGTTGACGCAGTTCGGGGAATCATTTTTCGAGCAGGTGTTCCTTCAACATCAAATCAAACAACCCCTCGTAGTCCCTCACCTCGCTGCCCTGTATCCAACCCTCTAATGCCTTCTTTGCATAGTCCAGGAAATCCACCCAATTCTGTGTGCCCAGTTTGTGGCTACCCCGGAACTTCTGTCTGTACTTCTCGGGTGTTAGTCCAAACTTCCTCACGAGCGCCACTTTCATGGTGGGGTAGTGGGTCTGCTCATCCTGCTCCAGGGCCAATAATGTATCCCTGCCAGCTGGAGGCATGTATTTATACAATCCCCCTCCCCAATATTTCTCTGGAACCCCATGGGCTCTTAAAGAGACCTCATAGGCCGCTAGCCACTTGGCGATGTCATCTCCCGCACTATAGCTGGCTACTATGTCTTTTGGCAGATAGGGTTTGGGTTCCCTGGTGATTTCTCTGTCTTCGCTGCCATTAGGAACAGTGTGTGCCCCGACCCGTAGGATCTGGAGATCTATCTCCCTGAGCCTCAACTCGTGAGCCATCCTCTGTTCCTCCTTTTCTTTCTCCAGCTTCGCCAACTCCCATGTGAGCTGTCTTTTCTCCCTCCGGTCAGTTAATTCTGCTTCTGATAATCCGCTGCTAGAGACACTGCTGCCCTTCCTTGAAAGTGTTCTGGGCCCCGCTAATAGGTTCCCCACCTCAGGTTGGTACAAACCAGCCCCCTCGCTGTCAGTCTCTCCATCCCTGTCCTCCTTCTCAACCTTACTTTCTCGTCGTGCCTCCCCCCAAGCCCTCAAGCTGGTCTGGAGCTCACCCTTCTTTGCACCTTGGGGACAATACACCCCCTCTCGCTGACAAAACTCTCTGAGTTGGGCCACAGTGTAAGTTTCCACATCCTCCAACACAAACTCCATTTTGCCCACTCAGGATAGAAGACAGTTGCTTACAGAAGCTATGCAGGGGGGGTACCTTTTGTAATACCTCCTCCCACCACCAGAAGTAAATTTGGAAAAAACAAAACCCAACATTAGGAAGTCCGCTTGGAGAAAACTCCCGGTGTAGGCCTATGGACTACCCAAAGTTATTGTCGAGTAGACGCAAGCACAGCTCTATCCCACCGCTGAACACCAATTTTATGTTGGAAACCGGGTTAGCGGTCACCAGGTTCCCAGCACAATGGTAGCTTGGCTCGAGCGGTTGGGGGTCAGGCACCGTGTTAAGCGTACGTCACACCCTCACAATAACCATGCATTCATCCGTTCCAAAAACGACACTACACCGTAAAGATTATGGAAGAAAAGAAGAAAATATATATGTCTTTATCTTATTTTCTCTTAGTTGCAGGCTTCACATCATAAATACAATACAATAGGATTTTCCTTTAAAAGAGCAGGTCAAATAAACAATACTACTTCGAGGTTTCAACAAATAGGTTCAGGTCATAGTTAAGCAAGGAATAAATAGAGGTGCAATAAATACAGATAGCAAATAAATACAGTCAGACAATAAATA
Organism: Triturus cristatus; assembly: GCF_964204655.1. Taxonomy (NCBI): domain Eukaryota; kingdom Metazoa; phylum Chordata; class Amphibia; order Caudata; family Salamandridae; genus Triturus; species Triturus cristatus. Next base: position 1,693,663,867 of record NC_140590.1, read on the forward strand.
CAGTGCAGGAATAAATTAGTGAAAGACAATAAGTAAAGCACCTTCAATAATTAAGGTAAAGCAATCAATGACAATTACAGATCAGATCACTTTCATGAGGTAACTTGGTCTTACTTTGCCCATACACAGCTTGTGGACATTTGGGTGGCATGGGGGTGTCCCACCTAGATTGGTCAAGGCTGGGGCTTAAGCTGAGGCAGAACGAGGGTAATCTAAAGATCTGGCCCTCCAAACTACACAGCCCCTCACAGAGGTCACTGCACCAGTCTCAGTTCACCCCTGGCACTCCCAGGCTGGTCCTAACACCCCTCTAGCCCCTAGAATGGTCTTTTAGGGCTCCCCGGGGCCTTAGACGCCCCCTCTACCACTTACTGTCCCTTCCACGACTATCGGCTCCGCTCGGCGCCGTGTCGACGCCGTGAGGCAGCTCCGGATCGATGTCGCTGGGACGGCCTCGGTTCGATGTCGCCACTATCGGCTCCGCTTGGCGCCGTTTCGACGCTGTGAGGCGGCTCCGGATCGATGTCGCTGGGCGGCCTCGGCTCGATGTCGCCTTCCGGCGTCGCAGGGACACGGTCTCCCCGCTTCCGGGTGTCTCCGGAGTGCGATCTCCACTCCCGACCTCCAGCACGCTTCACCGCAGTTTCCGGCGACTCCGGAGGGCGGACTTCACTCCCCCGTCGACGCCTCACCTCGACCTCCGGTGCCTCTCCACGACCTCCGTCAGTGCCCTCACCTCGACCTCAGGTGACTTCCCACTCGACCTCCGGTGCCTCTCCACGACCTCCGCCGGCGCCCTCACCTCGACCTCAGGTGACTTCCTACTCGACCTCCGGTGCCTCTCCACGACCTCCGCCGGCGCCCTCTCTCGACCTCTGTCGGCTCCGGGTACGACGTCTGCTTTCTATCAGCGCCGCTTCTCTACCTCAGGCCCCAGGTCTCCAGGCTTCTCGACGTCAGGACTCAAGGAGGACACCGCTAAACAGGTCAGGAGCTTGCTGTTTTTCCTCTTTAAGGCCTGTTCCAAATGTTCAGATCCTTAAGATGGTTCTTCTGGTCTTGGTCCCACACAGGGCTTTAGGCTGGGCTTGGTCAGTAGGGACTAGCATCAAGGGTGGGTTTCTGGACCCCACTCCAAGCACTGGTTTCCACCCCTGCTGCCTTACTCAGACCTCCTTCTATCTTTGTGTCCTCTCTCCTCTCCAGTCAGATGCCAACTGCCTCTCTAAGATGGCCTCCCAACATTCTAAAACTGCCTCCCACTATCCCAGGATTCTAGAATGTTCCAGAAGGTTCTAGAAACCTCCAGTGAGTTCTGGTTATGTCACAGGTGACAATGGGTGGCCACCATTTTGTGTCTCAGGCCCTCAGGGTAGGAAGAGATTTCCCGTGGCGAGAAAATAGTTTTAAAGTAGATTGGGTTGTTTTCAACAGAAGTACAAAACATAAGCCCATGTGTTAGGATATATCTAAAAAACATACCACTATGTGATTTAAAAAGACATCATATTTTATTAAAACCAGTTAAAAACACATAATAAAAAACAAAATTTGATCCAGTGAAGGTTTTCCTATTGCCAGTAAACATATAAGTTCTGCTAGATCAAAGGCACAATAAATATATCTTATTAGAATATATTTATACAAACACAACAGTGCACAATAGTTGTGCTAAACAATTAACAAACTCATATACCAGAAGTGGAGAGACATAAAAAAGACAGTACAATTTGTCATTAATTAACACATCTGTTCGTAAATCTCAACAGAGCTTTTCCTATACACAATATGTAGATATAGTGTCTTATCAAAAAAGCTGCTCCCACAGATTGTGTTGTTGTATTGCGTCGACGCGTTTCGATGGGTTAATTTAATTGTCCATCTTTTTCAAGACAAGAATTGTCTCATCCTCTCAAATTTATTGTAGGCACTGAATGGTTGCCGTTGCGATAAAACTCCTTATAGCATGTCTTGGATTCTTCAGATTCGGGATTATCTATTTATTCTTGTAATTGTATGAACAACATCTTATCAAGCGGTATTGCCATCAAAATACGTGCAGGATGATTTTTGACACTTATCCTTATTCTTTCTCTTCAAAGGTTCTTGCCGTGTTTTACGAGGAAGCCCCTTTCTTTGTTGTTGTTTCTTTAATTCCGAATAAGGTGAGCATATATCGCTTCCTGGTTATATTATTTTCCTCTCTGTTAAGCTCAAATTGACCGTCTCGAAAATCTTAGATGACTGCAAATTGGGGTCCTCTCGTCTTCCCGACTGCCAGCGTCTCAAAGAAAATATATATGTCTTTATCTTATTTTCTCTTAGTTGCAGGCTTCACATCATAACTACAATACAATAGGATTTTCCTTTAAAAGAGCAGGTCAAATAAACAATACTACTTCGAGGTTTCAACAAATAGGTTCAGGTCATAGTTAAGCAAGGAATAAATAGAGGTGCAATAAATACAGATAGCAAATAAATACAGTCAGACAATAAATACAGTGCAGGAATAAATTAGTGAAAGACAATAAGTAAAGCACCTTCAATAATTAAGGTAAAGCAATCAATGACAATTACAGATCAGATCACTTTCATGAGGTAACTTGGTCTTACTTTGCCCATACACAGCTTGTGGACATTTGGGTGGCATGGGGGTGTCCCACCTAGATTGGTCAAGGCTGGGGCTTAAGCTGAGGCAGAACGAGGGTAATCTAAAGATCTGGCCCTCCAAACTACACAGCCCCTCACAGAGGTCACTGCACCAGTCTCAGTTCACCCCTGGCACTCCCAGGCTGGTCCTAACACCCCTCTAGCCCCTAGAATGGTCTTTTAGGGCTCCCCGGGGCCTTAGACGCCCCCTCTACCACTTACTGTCCCTTCGACGACTATCGGCTCCGCTCGGCGCCGTGAGGCAGCTCCGGATCGATGTCGCTGGGCGGCCTCGGTTCGATGTCGCCACTATTGGCTCCGCTTGGCGCCGTGTCGACGCTGTGAGGCGGCTCCGTATCGATGTCGCTGGGCGGCCTCGGCTCGATGTCGCCTTCCGGCGTCGCAGGGACACTGTCTCCCCGCTTCCGGGTGTCTCCGGAGTGCGATCTCCACTCCCGACCTCCAGCGCACTTCACCTCAGTTTCCGGCTACTCCGGAGGGCGGACTTCACTCCCCCGTCGACGCCTCACCTCGACCTCTGGTGCCTCTCCACGACCTCCGTCGGCGCCCTCTCTCGACCTCTGTCGGCTCCGGGTACGACGTCTGCTTTCTATCAGCGCCGCTTCTCTACCTCAGGCCCCAGGTCTCCAGGCTTCTCGACGTCAGGACTCCAGGAGGACACCGCTGAACAGGTCAGGAGCTTGCTGTTTTTCCTCTTTAAGGCCTGTTCCAAATGTTCAGATCCTTAAGATGGTTCTTCTGGTCTTGGTCCCACACAGGGCTTTAGGCTGGGCTTGGTCAGTAGGGACTAGCATCAAGGGTGGGTTTCTGGACCCCACTCCAAGCACTGGTTTCCACCCCTGCTGCCTTACTCCGACCTTCTATCTCGGTGTCCTCTCCAGTCAGATGCCAACTGCCTCTCTAAGATGGCCTCCCAACATTCTAAAACTGCCTCCCACTATCCCAGGATTCTAGAATGTTCCAGAAGGTTCTAGAAACCTCCAGTGAGTTCTGGTTATGTCACAGGTGACAATGGGTGGCCACCATTTTGTGTCTCAGGCCCTCAGACAGAAGTTCCAGGGGTAGGGAAAATGGCTCCCTGACCCTGCATCAACACTAACAAGTCTGGTGGTTCCCAAAAAGGAAAAATTATAACAGGGTTTGAGGCAGAAGTGGGACAAAATAAATACTGATGAGGAGGGACCACCCAAAGGGCTGACAGGTCTAACACACGTCCCCCCCAGCTGAAAGTGGGGAGAGCTACCCAACCCCTTGGGAGTTCTCATCACTAAGGCGGAAATACCTTGAGAGACCGTCTGCATTGGCGTGGTCCACTCCAGGCCGATGTTCCACCTGAAAGTCCATTCCCTGTAGGGAGATAGACCACCTTAGCAACTTGGGATTCTCCCCCTTCATCTGCATCAGCCACCGAAGGGGTCTGTGATCGGTCTGAACTAGGAAGTGCGAGCCAAACAGGTATGGCCGCAACTTCTTCAGAGCCCATACTACTGCAAAGGCTTCACGCTCTATTGCACTCCACTTCTGTTCCCTGGGAAGTAGTCTCCGGGATAGGAAGACCACGGGTTGGTCCAGACCCTCTTCATTGAGTTGCGATAACACTGCCCCAATGCCATGTTCCGATGCATCCGTCTGGACAATGAACTCCTTGGAAAAGTCTGGGGCCCTTAAGACCGGGGCCTCGCACATGGCTTGCTTCCGTTTCACAAAGGCCTGCTGACAAGCCTCCGTCCAGACTACCCGTCGAGGTTGCTTCTTGGACGTAAGCTCCGTGAGGGGGGCCACAATGGTACCATACCCCTTCACGAAGCGGCGGTAATATCCAGTGAGGCCCAGAAAAGCTCGAACCTCAGTCTGAGTCTTGGGGGGTTCCCAGGCCATGATGGCCTCGATTTTCGCCTGGAGGGGTTGCACCGCTCCCCTACCCACCAAGTGTCCAAGGTACACTACCGACCCCTGCCTGATCTGGCATTTACTGGCCTTAATCGTTAAACCAGCTTGCTTCAGGGCCTGGAGAACAGCTTGCAGGTGACGCAAATGATCCTCCCAGCTGTTACTGAAGACGGCAATGTCGTCCAGATAAGCAGCAGAGAAACTCTTCATTCCAGCGAGGATCTGGTTCCCCAGACGCTGAAACGTGGCAGGTGCGTTCTTGAGCCCAAAGGGCATCACGCAGAACTGGTAGTGGCCCTTGGGCGTGGAGAAGGCTGACCTTTCCTTAGCTCCATCAGTCAGAGAGATCTGCCAGTACCCGGAAGTAAGGTCAAAGGTACTCAGATATTGGGCAGCTCCCAGCCGGTCAATCAGTTCATCCGCCCTCGGAATCGGATGAGCATCAGTCTTGGTTACTGAGTTCAGTCCCCGGTAGTCCACACAGAACCTCAGTTCCGGTTGGGCACCCGGTGGTGCAGCTTTTGGTACTAATACCACCGGACTGGACCAGGGGCTGCTGGAAGGTTCAATCACTCCTAGCTCCAGCATCTTAGTGACTTCACTGTGAATGCTGGCCTTCACCTGGTCTGTCATCCGGTAGATCTTTGACTTCACAGGTGGGCTGTCTCCTGTGTCCACGTCATGGACGCACAGGTGAGTCCTACCCGGAACAAGGGAGAACAACGAAGAGTACTGCCCCAGGACCTGGCGGCAGTCCTCCTGCTGTTCAGGAGTTAGGGATGGGGAGAGAATCACTCCCTCCACCAACCCATCCTTCTCTTGAGACGCAAATAAGTCGGGGAGAGGCTCGCTCTCCACGTCCTCTGCTCCGTCAGTCACCATCATCAATATGACTTCGGGCCTCTCATGGTGGGGTTTGAGGCGGTTGGCATGCAGCACCCGTAGGGGCTGGCGAGGGGTCTTAAGATCCACCAAATAGGTAGCCTTACCCTTCTTCTCCAACACCTCAAAGGGTCCTGACCAGCGATCCTGGAGGGCGCTAAGCTCTCCTGGTTCGATCACCCACACCTTCTGGCCAGGCTCCAATTCCACCGGATGAGCATTGTGGTCGTACCACGCCTTCATCACTGCTTGGCTGGCTTCCAAGTTGTCAGAAGCTTGCTTCCACAACTTAGCCATTTGGCTCCGGAAGGCCAGCATGTAGCTCACCACGTCCTGGGGAAGCTTTCTGGGAGTTCTTTCCCATCCGTCTCTCACCAGGCCGAGAGGTCCACGCACAGGGTGCCCATACAAAAGCTCGAAGGGGCTGAAGCCCACTCCCTTCTGTGGCACTTCCCTGTAAGAAAACAATAGACAGGGTAGGAGGACGTCCCATTTCCTCCGCAGACTTTCAGGCAGACTTCTGATCATGCCTTTCAAGGTTTTATTGAACCTCTCCACCAGACCATTGGTCTGGGGATGGTAAGGAGTGGTAAACTGGTAGGTCACTCCACACTCCTTCCACATGGCCCGCATGTATGCTGACATGAAGTTGGTCCCCCTGTCAGACACAACTTCCTTGGGAAAACCCACTCGGGTAAAGATTCCCATCAGGGCCCTAGCCACAACAGGTGCAGTAATGGTCTTCAGAGGTATAGCCTCTGAGTACCGTGTGGCATGATCCACCAGGACCAGGATAAACCTGTGACCAGCTGTAGTAGGCGGATCTAACGGACCCACAATGTCAATGCCCACCATTTCAAAGGGGGTGCTAACGACAGGAAGTGGTTCCAGGGGAACTTTCAGCTTCACCCCTGTTTTCCCACTGGCTTGACAAGACACACACGTCCGGCAGTAGGTGTCGGACGACACTTTCATTTGAAATAAAAGTGTGGGACAAGCCGGGCAAAGGTCTTGTCTTGCCCCAGGTGTCCTGCCAAGGGGATCTCATGAGCCAATTCCAGGAGAAAGGCTCGATAACGTTGAGGGACAACCAAGGCCCGTGACAATCCGTGCATGGGTGCCTTGGGTTCACTGTAGAGGAGGCCATCCTCCCAGTAAATGTTGTAGTTCCCCTCAACGTTCCCTGCTGCCTGGGCTTTGGCCTGTCGCCTCAGTCCCTCAAGGGTAGGACACTCCCTCTGGCCCTTGCAGAATTCCTCCCTGGTCGGCCCTCCCTCCACGTGCCACTCGGCCGGGATGGGTAGGTTCTCCAGTTCGGTAACATCCCCCTCCGCGGACTCCTGGTCCACCACCTCCTGTGGCCTATCCGTCACACGGGGCGCGGATGCCGAGGCAGGCTCCTCCTGTCCTCGGTTCTTCCCTTGGTCGGCAGCCGGCTGTGCCTTTGTTCCAGGCTCCAGCCTAAACGAACTCCCCCTCCGGGTAGTCGCAGACCCTGTGCTGACACAGGCCCAGTCAGGTGTACCCAGCATCTCAGCATGAGTCCGGTATTCCACCTCCTTCCAAGCATTATGCTCCATGTCATTCCCCAGCAGACAATCGACTGGCACGGCAGGGCTTACGGCAACTCGAAGTAAACCTGCAACCCCTTCCCATTCAAATGGAACCTCAGCCACCGAATAGTGGCCCATTCTGCCATCAGCCATCGCGGCAGGGTGGAGTACATTGGGAATCACCTGCTCTGTAGACACCAGTTGGCTACGTACCATAGTCATACTGGCTCCTGTGTCTCTCAGAGCCTCCCCTCTTTGGCCGTTGATGGTGACCCACTGCCCATACTTTGTGGTATTTGCGGGCACCTGGATCTTAGGAACCATCTCCCGTTCTCCCAGGGACACTAAAGTGACACCCGCCCACTCCCTTCCCTTATCTAAAGGCATCTCCTCCCCGAGCACTACACTAGCTACTCCGGGGGCCTTTCCTCCGATGGGAGGGGGTGGTCTTTTCGGGCACTTCACATCTCCCTTATAGTGTCCGACACCACCGCACTCGAAGCAATGGACAACCCTTGGCTGCTTACTCTGGCCAGGATTAGGGTTTCTAGGTGGGTTAGCCCTAGGGGTGAATCCTGTTCCCTTCCCTTGGAAACTATTTTGGGGGCCTTTAGAGAACTCCGTTTTCTTTTCCCCTCCCTCTTTCTTCTGGGGGGCGCCCTGTCCGGTCTTTTGAGAGTCCCCTCCAGTCCCCCTTGTGGACACCCGGGTACTAGCCCAAATGTCCGCCTCCTCAGCAAGCTTCCGGCGATTGGTCAGCTTGCTATCCACCAGGTGTTGACGCAGTTCGGGGAATCATTTTTCGAGCAGGTGTTCCTTCAACATCAAATCAAACAACCCCTCGTAGTCCCTCACCTCGCTGCCCTGTATCCAACCCTCTAATGCCTTCTTTGCATAGTCCAGGAAATCCACCCAATTCTGTGTGCCCAGTTTGTGGCTACCCCGGAACTTCTGTCTGTACTTCTCGGGTGTTAGTCCAAACTTCCTCACGAGCGCCACTTTCATGGTGGGGTAGTGGGTCTGCTCATCCTGCTCCAGGGCCAATAATGTATCCCTGCCAGCTGGAGGCATGTATTTATACAATCCCCCTCCCCAATATTTCTCTGGAACCCCATGGGCTCTTAAAGAGACCTCATAGGCCGCTAGCCACTTGGCGATGTCATCTCCCGCACTATAGCTGGCTACTATGTCTTTTGGCAGATAGGGTTTGGGTTCCCTGGTGATTTCTCTGTCTTCGCTGCCATTAGGAACAGTGTGTGCCCCGACCCGTAGGATCTGGAGATCTATCTCCCTGAGCCTCAACTCGTGAGCCATCCTCTGTTCCTCCTTTTCTTTCTCCAGCTTCGCCAACTCCCATGTGAGCTGTCTTTTCTCCCTCCGGTCAGTTAATTCTGCTTCTGATAATCCGCTGCTAGAGACACTGCTGCCCTTCCTTGAAAGTGTTCTGGGCCCCGCTAATAGGTTCCCCACCTCAGGTTGGTACAAACCAGCCCCCTCGCTGTCAGTCTCTCCATCCCTGTCCTCCTTCTCAACCTTACTTTCTCGTCGTGCCTCCCCCCAAGCCCTCAAGCTGGTCTGGAGCTCACCCTTCTTTGCACCTTGGGGACAATACACCCCCTCTCGCTGACAAAACTCTCTGAGTTGGGCCACAGTGTAAGTTTCCACATCCTCCAACACAAACTCCATTTTGCCCACTCAGGATAGAAGACAGTTGCTTACAGAAGCTATGCAGGGGGGGTACCTTTTGTAATACCTCCTCCCACCACCAGAAGTAAATTTGGAAAAAACAAAACCCAACATTAGGAAGTCCGCTTGGAGAAAACTCCCGGTGTAGGCCTATGGACTACCCAAAGTTATTGTCGAGTAGACGCAAGCACAGCTCTATCCCACCGCTGAACACCAATTTTATGTTGGAAACCGGGTTAGCGGTCACCAGGTTCCCAGCACAATGGTAGCTTGGCTCGAGCGGTTGGGGGTCAGGCACCGTGTTAAGCGTACGTCACACCCTCACAATAACCATGCATTCATCCGTTCCAAAAACGACACTACACCGTAAAGATTATGGAAGAAAAGAAGAAAATATATATGTCTTTATCTTATTTTCTCTTAGTTGCAGGCTTCACATCATAAATACAATACAATAGGATTTTCCTTTAAAAGAGCAGGTCAAATAAACAATACTACTTCGAGGTTTCAACAAATAGGTTCAGGTCATAGTTAAGCAAGGAATAAATAGAGGTGCAATAAATACAGATAGCAAATAAATACAGTCAGACAATAAATACAGTGCAGGAATAAATTAGTGAAAGACAATAAGTAAAGCACCTTCAATAATTAAGGTAAAGCAATCAATGACAATTACAGATCAGATCACTTTCATGAGGTAACTTGGTCTTACTTTGCCCATACACAGCTTGTGGACATTTGGGTGGCATGGGGGTGTCCCACCTAGATTGGTCAAGGCTGGGGCTTAAGCTGAGGCAGAACGAGGGTAATCTAAAGATCTGGCCCTCCAAACTACACAGCCCCTCACAGAGGTCACTGCACCAGTCTCAGTTCACCCCTGGCACTCCCAGGCTGGTCCTAACACCCCTCTAGCCCCTAGAATGGTCTTTTAGGGCTCCCCGGGGCCTTAGACGCCCCCTCTACCACTTACTGTCCCTTCCACGACTATCGGCTCCGCTCGGCGCCGTGTCGACGCCGTGAGGCAGCTCCGGATCGATGTCGCTGGGACGGCCTCGGTTCGATGTCGCCACTATCGGCTCCGCTTGGCGCCGTTTCGACGCTGTGAGGCGGCTCCGGATCGATGTCGCTGGGCGGCCTCGGCTCGATGTCGCCTTCCGGCGTCGCAGGGACACGGTCTCCCCGCTTCCGGGTGTCTCCGGAGTGCGATCTCCACTCCCGACCTCCAGCACGCTTCACCGCAGTTTCCGGCGACTCCGGAGGGCGGACTTCACTCCCCCGTCGACGCCTCACCTCGACCTCCGGTGCCTCTCCACGACCTCCGTCAGTGCCCTCACCTCGACCTCAGGTGACTTCCCACTCGACCTCCGGTGCCTCTCCACGACCTCCGCCGGCGCCCTCACCTCGACCTCAGGTGACTTCCTACTCGACCTCCGGTGCCTCTCCACGACCTCCGCCGGCGCCCTCTCTCGACCTCTGTCGGCTCCGGGTACGACGTCTGCTTTCTATCAGCGCCGCTTCTCTACCTCAGGCCCCAGGTCTCCAGGCTTCTCGACGTCAGGACTCAAGGAGGACACCGCTAAACAGGTCAGGAGCTTGCTGTTTTTCCTCTTTAAGGCCTGTTCCAAATGTTCAGATCCTTAAGATGGTTCTTCTGGTCTTGGTCCCACACAGGGCTTTAGGCTGGGCTTGGTCAGTAGGGACTAGCATCAAGGGTGGGTTTCTGGACCCCACTCCAAGCACTGGTTTCCACCCCTGCTGCCTTACTCAGACCTCCTTCTATCTTTGTGTCCTCTCTCCTCTCCAGTCAGATGCCAACTGCCTCTCTAAGATGGCCTCCCAACATTCTAAAACTGCCTCCCACTATCCCAGGATTCTAGAATGTTCCAGAAGGTTCTAGAAACCTCCAGTGAGTTCTGGTTATGTCACAGGTGACAATGGGTGGCCACCATTTTGTGTCTCAGGCCCTCAGGGTAGGAAGAGATTTCCCGTGGCGAGAAAATAGTTTTAAAGTAGATTGGGTTGTTTTCAACAGAAGTACAAAACATAAGCCCATGTGTTAGGATATATCTAAAAAACATACCACTATGTGATTTAAAAAGACATCATATTTTATTAAAACCAGTTAAAAACACATAATAAAAAACAAAATTTGATCCAGTGAAGGTTTTCCTATTGCCAGTAAACATATAAGTTCTGCTAGATCAAAGGCACAATAAATATATCTTATTAGAATATATTTATACAAACACAACAGTGCACAATAGTTGTGCTAAACAATTAACAAACTCATATACCAGAAGTGGAGAGACATAAAAAAGACAGTACAATTTGTCATTAATTAACACATCTGTTCGTAAATCTCAACAGAGCTTTTCCTATACACAATATGTAGATATAGTGTCTTATCAAAAAAGCTGCTCCCACAGATTGTGTTGTTGTATTGCGTCGACGCGTTTCGATGGGTTAATTTAATTGTCCATCTTTTTCAAGACAAGAATTGTCTCATCCTCTCAAATTTATTGTAGGCACTGAATGGTTGCCGTTGCGATAAAACTCCTTATAGCATGTCTTGGATTCTTCAGATTCGGGATTATCTATTTATTCTTGTAATTGTATGAACAACATCTTATCAAGCGGTATTGCCATCAAAATACGTGCAGGATGATTTTTGACACTTATCCTTATTCTTTCTCTTCAAAGGTTCTTGCCGTGTTTTACGAGGAAGCCCCTTTCTTTGTTGTTGTTTCTTTAATTCCGAATAAGGTGAGCATATATCGCTTCCTGGTTATATTATTTTCCTCTCTGTTAAGCTCAAATTGACCGTCTCGAAAATCTTAGATGACTGCAAATTGGGGTCCTCTCGTCTTCCCGACTGCCAGCGTCTCAAAGAAAATATATATGTCTTTATCTTATTTTCTCTTAGTTGCAGGCTTCACATCATAACTACAATACAATAGGATTTTCCTTTAAAAGAGCAGGTCAAATAAACAATACTACTTCGAGGTTTCAACAAATAGGTTCAGGTCATAGTTAAGCAAGGAATAAATAGAGGTGCAATAAATACAGATAGCAAATAAATACAGTCAGACAATAAATACAGTGCAGGAATAAATTAGTGAAAGACAATAAGTAAAGCACCTTCAATAATTAAGGTAAAGCAATCAATGACAATTACAGATCAGATCACTTTCATGAGGTAACTTGGTCTTACTTTGCCCATACACAGCTTGTGGACATTTGGGTGGCATGGGGGTGTCCCACCTAGATTGGTCAAGGCTGGGGCTTAAGCTGAGGCAGAACGAGGGTAATCTAAAGATCTGGCCCTCCAAACTACACAGCCCCTCACAGAGGTCACTGCACCAGTCTCAGTTCACCCCTGGCACTCCCAGGCTGGTCCTAACACCCCTCTAGCCCCTAGAATGGTCTTTTAGGGCTCCCCGGGGCCTTAGACGCCCCCTCTACCACTTACTGTCCCTTCGACGACTATCGGCTCCGCTCGGCGCCGTGAGGCAGCTCCGGATCGATGTCGCTGGGCGGCCTCGGTTCGATGTCGCCACTATTGGCTCCGCTTGGCGCCGTGTCGACGCTGTGAGGCGGCTCCGTATCGATGTCGCTGGGCGGCCTCGGCTCGATGTCGCCTTCCGGCGTCGCAGGGACACTGTCTCCCCGCTTCCGGGTGTCTCCGGAGTGCGATCTCCACTCCCGACCTCCAGCGCACTTCACCTCAGTTTCCGGCTACTCCGGAGGGCGGACTTCACTCCCCCGTCGACGCCTCACCTCGACCTCTGGTGCCTCTCCACGACCTCCGTCGGCGCCCTCTCTCGACCTCTGTCGGCTCCGGGTACGACGTCTGCTTTCTATCAGCGCCGCTTCTCTACCTCAGGCCCCAGGTCTCCAGGCTTCTCGACGTCAGGACTCCAGGAGGACACCGCTGAACAGGTCAGGAGCTTGCTGTTTTTCCTCTTTAAGGCCTGTTCCAAATGTTCAGATCCTTAAGATGGTTCTTCTGGTCTTGGTCCCACACAGGGCTTTAGGCTGGGCTTGGTCAGTAGGGACTAGCATCAAGGGTGGGTTTCTGGACCCCACTCCAAGCACTGGTTTCCACCCCTGCTGCCTTACTCCGACCTTCTATCTCGGTGTCCTCTCCAGTCAGATGCCAACTGCCTCTCTAAGATGGCCTCCCAACATTCTAAAACTGCCTCCCACTATCCCAGGATTCTAGAATGTTCCAGAAGGTTCTAGAAACCTCCAGTGAGTTCTGGTTATGTCACAGGTGACAATGGGTGGCCACCATTTTGTGTCTCAGGCCCTCAGACAGAAGTTCCAGGGGTAGGGAAAATGGCTCCCTGACCCTGCATCAACACTAACAAGTCTGGTGGTTCCCAAAAAGGAAAAATTATAACAGGGTTTGAGGCAGAAGTGGGACAAAATAAATACTGATGAGGAGGGACCACCCAAAGGGCTGACAGGTCTAACAGGACTCCTACAACAGAACCTGAGCTGGACAGACAACTGCACTCTAGGTATACAGCTATTGCACTTGCTCAGCGTCCCTCTTCTGCTAACAGGGCAGCCCCACTCACTGCTGCCCATGGTTTGCAGTCTATCAGGGTTAAAAATGTGAACACTGCAAATCCTGTGTTAGTGGTATCACGGAATACCTGACTTCTATGGGCACTACGTGCACCAAAAGGGAAGCATAAGAATGCCAAGAAGGTGCAAGATGGAGGAAAAATCAAAAAAGGTCCAAAACACCAATTAGAAAAAAACTAAAGACATCTTTTGGGGATAGGGCAATTTCAGAAACTGACCATTCCACAGGCGACTGGAAAGCATTTATTTGGCCAAAGCCCTTTGACCATGGTTACGCCTTTCGAGCGCCACATTACACATACACCCACAAGACCGCATATTATTCTGTACATGGTTTTAGAAGTATCGAAAGGAGCACGGTTTCAAGTCTATGCCTTAGCTGACCACATGGCTGTAAAGAATGTTATTGTTTTTTCAATTTGCAATTCTGAGGTATTTGAGTGAGTTAATTAATAAAAGAGCAACGCTGTCCAGTTCATTTTTGACTTAGGACCATTAAACATAAGACTGCTTCCATATATGTATCCTGCACCCATAGCTTCAATAAGTTATTTATGACATTATATATATATATATATATATATATATATATATATATATATATATATATATATATATAGACGTGTTCCAGAGATTGTAGGAATAGCTCGGGTGGCTCTCTGCAATCCCATAAAAGACTGGTAAGAACACAGTCACTTTTCATAAGCAGTACTGGATTCAGAATGGTTACCCATGAAATCTAGACAACTTTCGAGGTGCACGTTTTGCAGTCACTCTGTGCAATGCAGGAAGAAGCGTCCTTGAAACTGTTGACCAATTTCCCAAGGAGAAGTTTGATTACAAGAATGTATATGACTGAAAGGATGACATTCCCCTATCTGTGGGGCACCGATTTTCTTTATTCACCAGAAAAAGGAAACCGAGCTCTGTCCCTGTATGGATTATCATCAACTCACTGCTAGGACAGTCAAGAACCATTACACATTGCCCTTAATCTGTAACATTTGAGCAAAGGGGACAAGATCTACTCAAAGCGCGATTGTTGTGGGCCGTACAGTCTCGTTTAGATAAACCCAGTGGACACGATTGGGGACAAAAAACTAGGGGGGATTAAGAATATTTTGTAATGCTGGTTGAATTTTGTAATATGACAGCTGCATTCCAACACTTTCTGGACTTAACTTCTAACATACTGATTCCTTTGTTTTTTTAAATGTTTAGTAGAGGATCTCCACACTATTTCAACACAATACCTCTGATAATGTCCCTAGGAGAAGAAACTCTTTGCAAGAATTGAAACCCCCAAATCCGCATGGGGGCGTTTTTAGTGATTAGGGAAGCCACAATGGATTTAGGGATGGGACATCCAGGACTGACTGCAGGGGAAGGTTAGGAGAAGCGCCCTTTTGAGATTAACACATCAGTGTTTTGGTTGATAAAATGGGTGAAAATAAACCATATGACATAAGAAGAGGTGGGGGTCAGCATGTTTTAGGTGTGACAAACGTGATGTATTTGTTCTGCTCATGTGGCTCTCTTATGAGCCTGCCACTAAGCACTGAAGGAAGGTTCTCTGGTAGTGTGTAGTGCTATTGAAGAGTGACTAATTCCCCCATCTAGGAGACCCTTGGGGCTTTTTAGGGCACACAACAGTGACAAAGGCTAGGGGGTCAGGAACTCTCTACCCTGCCCCCTTTTCACGTTCTCCACCTTTCTTTTTCACTGCCACACACAAAATGGCGTCCGACACTTCCTGATTTCGACCGATTCGAATGTTGACTGACACCTAACCACCAATCAGAATTACGCTCGCGCACATTTGGTGTGCGCACCGTGCGCACATATAGATATTTATGTACTTTTAACTGCAATTTTCTCAGGAACTACTGAACAGATTGACACCATATATGCAAAAGGCACATGCCTGACCTGAGGACTACCTCTTTGCCAAATTTCAAGTAATTCTGTTCAGCCATTCGGGCTGTACCTTCGACTAAAGGTCCTATGGGAAAATGCATGGGGAAAACGCGTTTTGGGACCCCCCTTTTTTCTCAGCCCCCGCTTGACGAATCACCCCGAGACTTTCAGGGTAGGAGCTTAGCGGAGCGCCCCATTCGTTTTCAAAATTTCACGAAGATAAGTCAACCGGCGCCAAAATTATTCAAAATAGAATTTTCAGATTTCCTATGGGAACTCGGTCCTAACTATAACTATCTACTGGCGACCGCCAGTAGATAAAAAATAAAAAAATAAAAAAATAAAAAAATAAATAAATATATATATAAATATATATATATATATATATATATATATATATATATATATATATATATATATATATATATTCATCCCAAAAGTGAAAATAATGACGCAGCACTCCGACGATAAAGATGTTATTTTAATTTCAAAACGTAATCCTCCCTACGCGTTTCGAACCGTAGTTCCTGGTCACGGTAGATTATTACAATAGTCCTACTTTCAATTCTTACTTTTATATGCATGCATGAAGGTGCCATTGTATTGCATTCTGGGTATTGTGGTTCAATCAATACGAAAAGCATAGAATTCAATTCATTCCTGTTCTGGGGTGTAAACATATAAACATACTACCCTCCTTAGGTGATCTAATGAAATCATTTTTGCCTCAGCTGGCGCATTGTCAATGAAATGACACAAAAGCATTACATATAATACACTAAAGTATGCGCTGATTATTCATTTGTGAATGCAAGGCACCTTATTCATTTCAATTGTATGAATGCAAAATATAGAATGTTCTGCACATTTGTATGTTACAGGGTGTGAATTAAGACTTTGTGTCCAAAAACAGACCATGGCTGAGTGCCTGCTACCCATCTCTCAGTATGGAGTACATTGCAGTCATATCAATTAGCATTCAATAGTCGCTACAGTTCTGTTTATATCTGTGTGGATTTGGGCTAGCTATTGCATGATTGAATGGAGTTACAATGGACACTTGGGTCCCGATAATGGTGGATAAGATCATGTTTTGTGACTTATATATATATATATATATATATACACACACATATACACACACATATTGAATGTCCAATTCTTCCAATAATCTATTTTATCCCTAAAGTACACAAAAATAGGGTCCCAATTCCAGGTAGGCCGATTATTTCGGCCATAGGTAGCATGGGAGAGCACATTGCTCAGTATATAGATTATTTTTTGCAAGACCTGGTCAAAAAACTACCGTCATATGTGAAGGATACGGGTGATTTTCTTAACAAAATCCGCAATATTGAATGGACTGATGATTGTATTCTTATGGCTTTAGATATAGAATCTTTATACACGAGTATCAATCATATGACAGGTATAACAGCAATCCAAAATTTTTTAAACTCAAGACCTATTGACTGTTTTAATCATAACGTGATGCTAATTGACATGATCACCCAATGTCTGAACAACAATTATTTCATGTTCAAAAATGATGTTTATATACAGAGGCAGGGCGTGGCGATGGGAGCCTGTTTCTCCCCCAGCTATGCATGTAGGCTGGTGGGAGGAACAGGTTCTCAGGCGCGCCCACTCGGTTGAATATGAGGGACACATTCGTCATTGGTTAAGATTTATAGACTATGTTTGTTGTATGGCAAGGTGACATGACCAGCGCTCTGGAATTTGTTGAAACTATCAACAAAAACGATGAAAACCTTAAATTTACATCTGCAATTAGTGCCAAGGAGGTGGATTTTCTAGATGTAAAATTTTTTGGGAAAGATGGAAAATTAGCTACTACTCTCCACCGAAAGATTACGGCAGGAAATTCCACACTTGAGGCATGCACCGAGGAAGCTCTGAGTAGATTCAGAAAAAGAGGGTATAGAGAGGCAATTTTAACATCTTCAGTTAATAAAGCAAATTCAAGGTCACGCAATTCACTCCTAGAGCATGATTCAGAGAGGAAACTAATGGAGTACACCACTGACAATGAGGGACCAAGATTGAATCTCACATTTAATCAGCAAGAAAGGAAATTGAGATCAATCATAAACAAAAATTGGCCAATCATTTTAACAGATGGAGTCCTAGCATCTAGAGTCAGAACTGTCCCTACTATTACTTTTAGAAAAGGGATCACAATGCGATCACAGATAGTCGAAAGCAGTCCAGAACTAGGCAAAATGGAGTCTTGGCTGCAACCCAAGTTGTTTTTTTTTTTTAAATGCAGCACATGTCGGGCCTGTAAATTTGGGATAAATACCACCCATTGAGCAAGGAGAAACAGGCGATCAGAGGCAACTACAATTGTAGGACAGATCATGCTGTGTATGTTCTGACGTGCACCTGTGGCCTACGATATGTGGGCAGTACTAAATTACAGGTGCACGTCAGAATTTTACAGCATTTGAGAGCTATCGTGAACAATGATACAGCCTATCCGGTAGCTAGACATTTCAAAACCCCACACAACAACAACTTACAGGATTTAAAGTATTTTGTGATTGCAGCCATTCCAAGACAGCGTGGGGGGGGGGGGGGGGGGACAGAGAATGTTTACTAAGACAACTGGAGTCCAGAATTATTTTAGAGCTGGACAGCAAATACCCTAACGGCCTAAACACCACTGAGGACATGCACTATTTCTTATGAGATCCTATTTTATATGGCGTGGCTTTTATGAATTGTGCGTTTTGTATGTATTTTTTATGAAGCACCATGCTGTGTTTGAGAAATGGGGTTGTAAATTCAGATTGCACTTTAGTATTGATAAACAACAGTTCAATATGACCACCTCAAAAATCAACGATATCTTGAAACTAATTTTAAATAATTAGTCACTATGAAATAAAATCTTTTTTAGTAAGGTTTTTATACTATTCAAATAACTTTTTAAAGTATTTAACAATATTTTCTATGCGGGTTACATTTATTCATTAAAGCACTTTAGTTTAATCAAGCACTTTAGCATTAGCACTTTATTCACGATGCGTTATTTGCACATACTTTTTAAACTTATACTGATACTACCTCATGTCATAGATTTAGACATTGTCCAATCTAGAGGTAGCCGGAGGGATAAATCAGCATTAACACTGATCTAATATCAGGTACTAGTAGTATGAGATCAGGGTTTAAACAACATCATAGGAAAGATAAGACAATTTTATTTGTATCGCTGTCACCATGGATATTTGCAATTAGCCAAAGACTAAGGATATATGACAAATGGGTTTGGTTTTGTTGTGTTTTAAAATAGATTCAGTGTATTTACACACACAATGAAGATATACTGGGTTAGTTCCTTTCAGTATATCAAGTCTAAACCATATATGTTAACACCATTTAAGTTGAGTGCATTACAAGTTTGTTGGTCAAAATGTATGTAGATTTGCACTCAGTCAACTTCATTTTAAAACACAAACAATTTTATCTAAATGATTATGTCAATATGGCTCATGTTTTATTATCCGCATGTTTTATCAGCGTAAAATAAATATGTAATGGTGATGTACCCTGCTTTACTGTTTAACAACTTTCAAGTTTTAAAAAAAAGTTAAAAGTATGTTTTCCATTTCTATCTCATGTGATCGGGTGTAGCACTGCATCTTTAAAAATGAAAAAAACAGCCTTAGCGTTTGTGTTAACGTGAGATCAAGGGCACTTGTTGCTCGAAACGCGTCACGAATGAGGTCTTTGGAGGAATAAAAATCTCTGCCACCATATCTGTGGGTTTGTGTGCTTTCCTCTCGCCGGTCTGGAATAGCGGTTCTTTGGATATATATTTCATAACAGCACCTCTGATCACTGAGGTTTTTTGAAAAACGCACTCACTTGGGATCTTTGATCTCAGTTGCTTTATTCCATGTAAACAGCAAAAGCCACGCCCAACGCATTTCGGTTCGCGCCTCGAACCTTGATCACGGGAAGCTTCGAGGTGCGAACCAAACAAGTTGGGCATGGCTTTTACTGTTTGCACGGATCAGAGGTGCTGTGTTATGATATTGACCGGCTGCCGTGCCGGAGAAAAATCGCGCCGCCCCAGACGAGGAGTGTTGGCGTTCTAGCAAAGGGCGTTGGAGAAGTTATATATATATTTGTATAGTTACTGTCTTACACACTGTAGTGTACATTTTTTGGTATTACTGTATTTGTGTGTGCGTGTACATTTGATAGGAGCTTTTTTCTTCTCTTTTCGATAAAAATACTTGCTAGATTGATACCCTACATGGATTAAACACTGATGTAATAGATTTATCCATTAATAGAAATAATAAAAAATATATATATATATATATATATATATATTCTCAAATCCACAAGAACCCACAAGGCAGGGTGCACTCACAGGTTGGCGTCTTTGAGATTCAGGAAGAGACCAGCACAGCAGGCGCCAGCAGTTACCTGACGCGTTTCGAGTTAACACTCTTCCTCATAGGTATTCACTGCTAACAAATGACTGCCATCAAAATGGTGTTTCCAGCGATATATATATATATATATTCACTGAAAAAACCATAGGTTTCACACATGTTATAGTTAGCTGTACATTTTACTGATAAAAAAACCAATGAAATTCCCCCGTTATAGTTACTGTAGGCAACTATAACTCACGCGACCGCAATCCTCTGCTGATGCGAATACTGTATTTAGACACTTATTTGCCCATGTCTTCTTCCATTAAATTTTAGCTATACATATATTACAAATATTTTTTTTTCATAAAGACATGTCATCAGCAGAGGATTAAGGTAGCGTGAGTTATAGTTGCCTACAGTAACTATAACGGGGGAATTTCATTGGTTTTTTATCAGTAAAATGTACAGCTAACTATAACATGTGTGAAACCTATGGTTTTTTCAGTGAATTTGCAAGGTTTTTTAAATGCTAATTCCTAACTATAACGTGTGTGAAACCTATGGTTTTTTCAGTGAATTTGTACGGTTTTTTAAATGCTAACTTACTTTGCGCCATTCGTGCACCCACTTTACGCAGTTAGTGCCATGCACGCACGGTGGTCACGCGATGCGCTGCGCGCACCGCGTGCCCACATTATGCGAGATGGGCCATGTACGCACGATGCGCTTCGCGGCACCGTGCGCACATGGGGGACATATTATGCGCATCGTTGTGAAATGTTTTGTTTATTAATTTCAATTGTTTCATAAGCCATGCACAAATGGTGCCCTTTGGGCACCATTTACACATGGGGTGGGGAGAGTGTGGATACTTTTTTTTTTGTTTTAAATTTTTTTACCGTACGCGTACGGGAAGCGTAATCGGCGATTTTTCGAAAAAAAAAAATAATTTTTTTTTTGGCCTTGTGGGTTGTTTGGGGGCCCGTATATCATTGCTGGGTGATTATTATTTCAATATACTGCCCCTTTACCCATTTTTGGGCTTCATTTATGCTGCCCTACTCAGAGTGCGAGAGAGAAAATGGCGGCCGCCGCTTCCTGGTTTCGGCCGATTCGAATGTTTACTAAGATCTAAGAGCCAATCAGAATCGCGCTCGCGCACGTCACCGTACGCGTACGGTAAGCGCACCGTAAGCTGGCTCAGATATATATATATGGATTTAAAGGCTATTTTCTCAGAATCTACTGAACAGATTTACACCAAACCTACAAAAGGCACTTCCTTGACCTGAGGACTCCCTCTCTGCCAAATTTCAAGTAATTCTGTTCAGCCGTTCGGGCTGTAGCTGTGTCTAAAGGTCCTATGGACAAATGCATGGGAAAAACGCGTTTTGGGACCCCCCTTTTATCTCAGCCCCCGCTTGAAGAAACCCCCCGAGACTTTCAGGGTAGGAGCGGAGCGTAGCGCCCCACCTATTTTGAAAAATTCGCGAGGATTCGTCGACCGGCGCAAAAGTTATTCAAAATAGAATGTTTCGGATTTCCTATGGAAACAGGGTCCTAACTATAACTACCTACTGGCGACCGCCAGTAGGTGTTATATATATATATATATATATATATAAGTATTCTGTTCTACATGAGCTATATTGTGTAACATGAAAATCAATTATGGTTGCCAAAGGGTTATCTTGTGCATTGATGACTTCCATCACTTTCTTCAGATGTTACAGAACCATGGCATTTGTTTTGTCTGCGGTGCAAGGTATCCTGCTTGTGCTTCTTAGTAAAGGCAAAGTGATTCTGCCTTCTTCAGCACTGGTAGGAGAAGTATGGCATCTTCCATTTGGTCTATCACAATCCTTGCCAATTTCAATCTCTTCTTCTGCAGAGTTCAGACTCGTTCTGCTGCATTGCAAAATCAACCAGCCTCCTGCTTCAACATGGAGCCGTTGTAGCCCTTAATTGTGTTGTGAGGAGGAGGGGGGGGGGGGGGGGTTAGGAAGGAGGCGCTTAAAGTGCAACTTTGTACTTTTTATGGACTGATGCAGTGAAGCCAAGTCCCGTGCTGTGTCAGTCACAAGTGATGCTGGAGCAGAAGAGCGGCACGTCCTTGTGTGCTCTTGTGATGATCCATCTGGACCATGCCTCGGTCTTTACCATTGACAGCTTTGTGGACACTCCTAGCGGATTATTAATCTGCCATCAGAGAGCTCCCTTTGTATAATACTCTCTTCATTAAATCCCCCCTGACAACTTACAAGGTGCAATAGAAACCGTATTTCCTGCTACTGTGAGAGCCTGACAGGTATACCCTTTCAAACTGCGCATCCTCCACTCTGAGAGCTTGTCAGATTCCCACCACTTGCCAAATCACTCCCATGACTCATTTCACTTCCATGAGAAAACTCGCTGGATTCCTATGTAGAGGCTGCTCCTTTTAGTGCAGTGAGAGCTTACACTGTGCGATAGATATTTTATGTACACTATCAACTCCACAAACAAGCAAAAGGCACCTTACACTGCTGCCAGACAGCTTACTTGTTGACTGAAGCTGTACAAGAAAGGCATCCTGCTACAGAGAAAGAGGCAGGTGATCCGATCCACTCAAATTCTTTGTAAATACTGCTGCATCCACTGCAGAGAAAGCCTGCCTGGTCCTGCTGACATTTCTAAGAGACAGATCCCACCTTTTTCAACCATAGTGGGGACCACTTTGAACTGACAAAGTGATTATGTTCTGGTGGTTGTGACCTATTCATCCAGAGAAATTCGTAACAAATATCCTGTATCAATCGACCAATATTTCCCATCAAGTAAACTGACAAATCTAGGTTTTTTATATAAAAAAATTGAATTAATTTAATTCATTGGCCCAAGATGAAAGAAACAAACTGCATATGTTACGCAGAAGGCGCAAGGAGACGCCTGAGGGTTCTACCACAAATGAGGACGCCAATCCACAGTCTCTTGAGGTGAAACTTTTTTTCTTACATTAGTTTTCTAGGCTATCCACAAATAGCCAACTCTGTCTGGGACTACATGGCTATTATAAGTCTTGGCGATGGACTGTCTCTCAGAGGTACAACAGGCATGGTCAGCTGGTCATGGAGATATCTGGTAGCAAAGTGAAGATCACACCACTTTCCACACCTCCTCGAAGGCTGTGCAAAGCTTGGCACAAGTCAGTGCTGCAGAAAGGGGATAGTTACTGATTGACACAGTCTTCTCCGTGTAGTCGACATTCACCTGTGTAAGAAGAAAATACATTAGCAAATATTCCTGTGTCTGCTGTGTATACAAGAGCCAAGCAAAGAGAAAGGACAATGAAAGGGAAGTAGAAAGCAAGAAGGGAAACCAGTAATAAGCATGAGGGAAATAGAACAGAGCCAAAAATGGGATAATATAAGTGTTAGAGAAAGAAGGCTCCAAGGACAAAAGACATTAGAAAAGAAAGCAGTAAAGAAGATAGGGTAAAAGGGGGTATATAGGAACAAAAGGTATGGGCAAGCCAAATGGTACAACAAAAGCTATTAGTAATTAATGGCACAGATAAAGGGCCAAAGGAGAGCCAGCAAAAGGGTAGAAGGGGAAGAAAGCAAAAATAAAAGGATAGGTGACAGGGGAGGTCAGTAAAGACAACACAGGGTGGGTTACTGCTGCAGCACTGGGCGAAATCGGAGTAGTAGTAAAGGAAAAGAGCAAGAGAGAGAACAGCTATCTTGAATGGCCAAATGAGGGAATTCTGAGGGGGTGATGCGAGGTCAGAGAAAGGAAGAGAGTAGAAAATGCTTTTAAACAAGTTTTCTATCACTGGAAACTTCATTAAGTGTTTGAACCAGTAACATCTCAACACCCATGCATATTCCAGGAACACCTTTTAGAGGAGAAAAAGAGAATTCTCCTAAAACAAATGAAAGGACTACGTAAAGTCAACAGTCTCTATGTAGTCCCTACAACCAACCAGTCACCTACTCCCCTCTGGACGCAACTAATTTAAGATAATTTACTCGTCTCACCTGTTAAAATATACAACGACACATTTCAAACACACAAGCAACATTAAAACAGACCTAATCTTTTCACCTCACAAACCATCTCAGTGTGCAATGTTATTAATGAATAACCTGAATTGTCAGGTCTTCAACGTCCTTAAGCATTATCAAGTTATTGTAAGAGGCCTCGCAATACATTCAATGACTGTGGTCATCTGATGTTTCAGTCGTTTCCTTTGGTGCTTCAGCCCCTCCGAGGCACAGGCTATTGGCGGCATCAACCATAAAACTCCAAACTCCACCTCCCATCCCCATGACAGAATGGTCTCCAAGCAAGTCAGTCCCCCTACAACAGCTTTATGGGGCATGACTCTTGATGGTGGTTTCCTTTCAGGAGATGGCCTCCGGGGCACGTG
Organism: Triturus cristatus; assembly: GCF_964204655.1. Lineage (NCBI taxonomy): Eukaryota > Metazoa > Chordata > Amphibia > Caudata > Salamandridae > Triturus > Triturus cristatus. The sequence continues at coordinate 1,693,687,887 of NC_140590.1, forward strand.
GTCCAACAGTTTGACGCCCCAAAAACATGGACTTTAGATGACAATGTCATATGGAAACATTATTCTCAGAAGCCCTATTTGGATGGCATAATAGACCTGTGGCATAAACGCTCTGCTTTGCTCTTGCCCTCTGGGGAAATAGCTGGGATTCTGCTTCATGGTCTTATGTCAAGTTGCCACAGGCAGAGGGACCTTCTTGGACTCTGATGGGTTATCTTGACCTAGGCTCCTAGAGGGTTGCAAGGGATGGGGAGAACCTTGTGAGGAACTGCTCCTCTATTGCCTTTTTGCTGAGTTAGTCCTCAAATCTTTGTAGGCATGTGGAGCATTAAGAAGTGTTGCATCCTCAAGCCCAGCAATGACAGTCAATCTCAACACTCCTTTTCTTCACAACTAACAAAAGACACAAGCGAGTAAAAAGTGGGCAAAGCCGATAGCATTATCTTTATTTACAAGTAATTTATTTGTAAATGCTCCAGCAGAAAGGTGAAACAGTAGCACCCTACCAAGTAAATTGGAGTGGTCACCTGTTTAAATGGCAAGACCAGAGGCAAGCAATAACTTGTTAATGCTACTTCTCTGTATAGCACTGTAAAGAACTAAACATAATATCCTAGCAGCCACAGACTTAGAATCCATCTGACTGCATAAACAACCCTACTGTCCAACATTCCCCCATTGAAAACCTGTGCCTTCACAGTAAATTATCTTGCATCTTAACCTCTAGGAAGGTGGGTGATTGAGTACCTTTCGTACAACAGAAGTTACAAGTTTATTCTGATTGCATGATTAATTAAAATCATAGCAAACATTACAATATAAGAGAGCACAAGAATTGTACCATACCACTTATAAGTATCACCACAAAGTACTGCATGATTAAAAATATGTAAAATACCAGCAAGAAAACACCCATTCATACTTGCAGCAGCCCAGAGATCGCAGTCGGGATAAAAGTGCGAGCGCATATAATAGCCAGCAAGAGGAAATAACCCTCATCTTGCATACACCATAATTAAAGTGCAATACCAATTAACCAGAGGGCAGTCAAAATGAAATTTCCCAGTTTCTCTTTTGTCCATATTCCGCTCTGAAAAAAAGGCTCCACATGCAAACGTATGGGGGAAAATTGAGAGAAACACAACATCTAAAATGTGCTGGAACATAGAAGTCCCTTGAGTTCTTTACAGCAACACTTGAGGTTTTTCTTATCGAAGTTTATTTTTTTAAATGCTACTCAATGTAATGTTAAATCATTTAATTTTCTAGTATTTCTTTTTTATATACACAAGTTTATTTGTTAAAAGATTCTAAAATAAGTGTCTTAACACGATTAAAGAGTTGTCCTTCTCAATATTAAAAGGGTTATAGGGCTCAGCACATGAACAGGGAGATTCGGTGTTTATGAAAAGTAATAGAGATCATGAAAGAAAAACCGAGCATGTGTGAAAATGAAATCGGGGGAAGGAAAGAAGCAAGCCATCAAAAAAGGAGGATAGGTGTATTCAAGAAAATAATATAGGTTTGAGACTAGAGGAGTGAGAGGGCAAAATAAATGCTGTGAGAATGCCTACGACTGAAGAGGGCGGTTGATAAAGGAAGCAAAAAAACTGTAGAAAAGAGACAAAAAAATTGCAAAGAAAAGGGGAGGGGAATGGAGGAGACCAGCAGAAAGAAAAAGTATGAAAGCTCGGAAAACAGGGAGAACATGAAGGAAGAGAACTATTTAGAGAAGAGAAAAACTGAGAAAGAAAGGTCAGAAGAGTGGCCATTTGAGAAGACTTGAGGAAGAACTGAAGGAAAGGTTGTTAGGAAGAAAATAAATTAAGGAACAGTAACTCAGCAAATGTTGCATGCAATGACTCACCGCACCATGGGCGAAGGCTCCCACCACAAAAACCACTGGCTCCATCTCTGGCACCAGATCTCGAATATGAACCACCTGCTGTGAGGAAAAGGATGTGCCAATTTTCACACAGCCCACAGGAAAATGGTCTGACACCGGGTTCTTGATCACCTGGGAATAGAGATGGGGAGCATCAAACTCTGTTCAATTGAGTAATGGAACCATATGGCTCCTTGCTACCCAACCAAACACAGACAAAAGAGAAAAGGGTGCAGAGAATGGCATGCATTAAAGCATACAACCATGGAAAGTCTGCCAATGCCATCAACTGTTTTCACAAGGAAGAGTGAACACAAGTGCCACCTGTAGGAGATCACGGCACCCACATTTTAACCAACCATCCCCGAGTGATACACATGCCTGAGTCATCGAAAGGGGTCCTTAAGGGCAGCCTACCAGCATTTACCTTAAGGAGCTTCTGTGGTCCATCTGCTGCTCGGACGCTTAGCTTGTGTAAGAGCTGGACTGTATTGTGGAAAAATGAAAAAAAATCACAAGTCACAAAAGATCGAAAAACATCTCACCCCACTACAAGAAATAAAGATCACTGCAGACGTTCAATCCTTCTAGCTCACATTACCAATGTATTAAAAAAAGAGAACATCTGCAAGCATTTCCATCCTTCTATCACACTGCAGAACCCACCAGCCACCAAAGACGTCACAGCAAATTAGCAGAGGGCCACCCACTACCTCCCGGCATAAGCCCTACCCACTAGCAAATACCCCATCTTCATGGTCGACACCCCATCCAGCTAATGCCTGCTCTATGTCCTCTCATCCCATTTCTGTATCCTTACTTGTCCTCAGTCCAAGACCCCTTCAAATTTTATCCAGTACCTTGAAAAAGGTAATTTTTGCAAGTCCAAACAAGTCAAATGAAGGAGGGTCCACGTCTTCGCAATCATTATTCTTCTGTTATATGCAACCATGTACTTTATGTGGAGCTCAACACTCTGCCCTGTTATTCAAGGCATGCTGAGAGTGAGCATCCATAGGGCGTTTGGTTGACCTTTTTCTTTGATCCAGTAAATCACCTCAATACTGGTTAAGGAGTTGAATCTCAGTGCTCTGTTCTACAGATGTCGCTAATATCCACAAGGCCTGGTACGGCAAAGACCAAGGGAACTTGCTTATTTTCACAAGTCATTTAGTGCACACGATTTTGTCAGACAGAGCAGAGCTCTGCTGCTGTAGCCTCCCGAGTATACAGCATAATGTGAGAATGGTTTCCTCCTGCAGCATTACTGTTTTATGTCACTAGTAATAATATAGGGTGGATCTGTTACTGGTGGGCAGACTAAGTGCTTCGTCTGGAGTGAGTGTGAGTGCGAGTGTGAGTGAGTGAGGCAGTGGGGCATGTCGATGGAATACACGACAGCAAGTGTCTCCAGTAACACAATCCTGAGAGACTTGTAAACTAACTCAGCACTCCGAACGGAGTGGTTCTGGTAGAATAAAGGTTATAGCTTCCAATCAGTAATGCCACACAAGTAGGTCTATCATTGCTGTAGGAGGAAAATTCTCTGCTCTCACGATCACTGGGGAGCTCAATGAACTAATGGATGAGGTTAAATATCTTCAGGGCTCGACCCACCTGCTATGGCAACATCCAGGGAGAACTCAAGAACCATGGAATGCAGGAGATGGCAGAGTGATAAAAACTCTGGATATCTGCTGAGTTTACGTGGTGTGATTCAAGTGTTCCTGTAAACGACACAGTTGTACACAACAGGGAGCATGATGGCCGATCAGGTAATAGACTCCCTCCTTAATGGCATAGCAAAGGTAGGTTACTTATGCCGTGAAAATTTTAGCATTGTGATTAGATGTGAACTCCTTAAAATAAGGTGTTTGATGTAAGGTACATCTGGAAAGGGTATGTACTGAGGGTCAGGGTGTGGATGGAGCGCCAAACAAAATCTAAATGGGGAATGTGACTGTATGATATAAAGAACATCTTTGCGTAATTTTACCCCTTTTAATTTGAGCACAACAGCCTTCAATCTGAAGTATTCCTACCTCACATCGTTCGAGTATGAAATAAAAGGAATTAAAAGGCATTTCCACTTCTTTCTGTATTCCCTGCATCCAAACTTCAATCACCTTTTTATCACCAACTAAGATAGTTTGATTGGTGGTAGAATTTCAAAAATTACCCATGAGTCCGCAGAATCTGTCGAAGGTGCGGGGGATGCGGGTTTGAGGATTAACCTCAATCAGAACGTTCCTCTGAGTGTGGATATAGACTTGCAGCAGGCCAGCACGGTTCAGGGGGCTGTCCATAAGCATCAGAAGGCTCTGCAGGCGAAAGAAAGGATCTCTAACACAACGCAACACCAAAAATCAAAAAGAAAAATAAAGAAAGTGTGGGGGTTCAATACAGGTGGATAAAGCTTGTGGTGGATTTGGAGAATCTCAGACTTTAGACTAAACAAATGTGGACGAACCCACTAAGTGGGTATGGTACAATCACTATTATGGTTAGTACATGGACCCATTAGGTTTGTTTAAAAGACCCCTCACACACCAACCTAGTTGGTGTCATGCTTCTTCATTGGGGTCCCAACCGGGTGGCCGAATGCCCCCCGGTTGTGCTACGATGCCTGATTACAGCAGAGATGGTGTGGTGTGAATGTGTGATGTTACGTGAATTCTTAAAAATATCTCTGAGAATCCTTGCCTGTAAACTTTATTAGTGGCGGCTCAGGATATGGTTAAACAATGTGTAGTGCTACTGGTAGGAAATTATTGTCCCTCGCTCGCTCCCTCATTGTTTTCCTAGAATTGCAGACTTTACCTGATGTGTAATATCTGGCCTCACTTGTCCTGGGTCACGGCCGTTCTTTATGAGCATGGACTTATGTTTGTCACAGTTCAGAAGCTCATACGTCTTTCCAACCTACAGAGAATCCAGGTAAAAAAAGCACACACAAGGTATTTAATTGTGCAGATAATCTAATTATTTCACCCACTGATCCTGTATGCAGTGAGAATACCAACTGCGGCTATAGTAAAGAAAATGAATAAAGGAATGTGGTTACAAAATAGGGTGTCTTCACAACAGGCAATATAGTACTCTGGATCTGCAACCTGTTAAAAATTCCCCCGATTACACCCCAATGTACCTTTATGATACTGAGCAAATTTAACTTCTAAGCAAAAATCACTTCCTGTCCAGCTTGACATGTTAAGGTTTTCATGCTGACAGCTCTTCTTTCTTTTGAACATGCTATTATTACACGTTCAATAGCACACAAAAAAAAGAGCTTTCCGTTTTCTCTAACTCAGCTGTTTAATAGAGATGATGGAGGACATCCCTTCCCATCTCCCAGTGGCATCTAGGTAATTAATATCACTATCTCGTATGAGAGTGTACTGTTTGAATGATCAATAATGAAATGTTCTCTCCAAATAAAATAACAAAACGAAGGCAGGGCTTTTCCATTGCAATTTGATCTATTTCTTGCCCATCCAACCATTAAAGATGGCTTTATTCCTACCTCTCTTCCAAGGGGGAAGTTCAACATTTTAGGTATATTGAGGAAAGGATGAGACTTCCAGAACAGATGTGGAAGGGATGGCCCACTGTTGGGTACTAGAGAGAAAGAAGAAGTGGCATTGGTAATTGTGCCCACCAGAGTACATGTTTGTAAGATGAATGGTAAAAATACAGTTTCAATTACAAAATCCTAGGCTTACTGCTGGTAGCAATGGCACAAAGCAGTAGGCTTTCCCTCATAGAAATGTCTTAAGAATGCAAGCAGCACTAAAACATCATAAACATGAAGAACCCGATAAGTAAAGTCCCAAAACCAATTTGGAAAAAAGAAAAAAAGCAATGACTAAAACAAGAGAACAGAATAAGTAGATATGAATTTTTGAAAGAAATGCCATAAATGTCCCGAGAACAAATGGGGTGAAAGGGTTAAGAGGGCATTAGTTAACAAAAATTTAAAAATGATTCTGCCTCTCACAGGCCGGGTCAATTACCCTATAGGCTGGTAGACACCCATGCTTCCCATCTTCCTAGAGCTCTTCTAGTGGCAGGGGCGCCAGGGGGGAGACGGATGTCTTTCCTTCCCGCTTCCCTACATCTAAGAGTTCCATTTTCTTCATAAGCTGCTGCTGCTCACCCTAGCCACCCAATGATGGACAGCTTCAAGGGTACAGTGGAAGGCAGGCTCAAGTACTCACTCCAGGAAGGGATCTCACAGAGGTCCCTCTTCCCACTGGCCTGCTGATTCTTCTCGATACCAGAAAACACTGTTCTTGTGGGTCTTTCAAACTTGCAGTACTCCAGGGCCTCTGTGTGGAGCTCCTCATAAAACTGAAGAGACTCCACTTAAAAACTGGCACTGTCTGGTTCCAACTCAGGTGGTTAATATTAGCCTCTCCAAAGGTAAACTTGTGCATAATGATGTGCACAGCTCTGCAATTCCGTCCTCCCCATTAACCATGTTAAATACTGGCAGGGCACTTGGGTACAGCACGTGTTCAAAGTGTGCAGGACTCCAGGAGGGACATCCAGATCAGGCTGATCAGCAATTCCAACACTACCTGTTTGTCACACATTCTCTTAGGGAAGGAGGGGTTCTCAGCAGATTAATCTGACTCTGGGTGCTGTGTAGAATATGCCTAAAGGACAAATAAAACAAAGCAGGATAAGAAGGGAAACTGTTTTGGTGCACTATTGGTAACCATCAATCAGGAAGACGTAAATAGATCCCATCTGCATGAAATGTATCATGAGAGCGAGTGAAAGAAACAGTGACGAGGATGGAGATATCTGTGGGTGTTTGTGAGTGGGTATACAGCCTGATGAAACTGCAATGGTGGGGTCTCCGCTAGTAAATGTAGGCACCAATATCAGTGATCAACTCAACAGATATGGAAAGAGTCGAGGGAAAAATGGAAATGAACCAATAAGTAGTCAGAACCAAGATGAATCCTGAGAAATTTTGGATTTGGATAACTGTTCATGCAAATATTTGCAGCGCAAGGGAAAATTCATTTCTTTAAATGTTTTTTTTCTTGTGCAAGGAAGAAATATTTATCCTTGGAGAAAAATCAACTCCTTTCTATACAATCCCACTTCTTTGGGGGGAGATGCGGTCACTTTCCACCTTGGGGAAATATTTAATCCCATACTTGTCCGGGGTGTATTCTCAACCTCTTTCATAGTGGGCAGTGTTATTCATGGAAGCACATCTGTTTGTCTGTGCAAAACCTTTACATTTGCAGATGCAAGTCAAAAACGTACATGCGTAAATAGCTTTGCAAATCGAGCCCATAACATTTTGACTGACAATTTCTTGCAGAGTTCATCTAATTGTGGAATGTAAACCAGTCATTGTTCCAGCACTTTGGTTATGCTCGAAATAATGGCAAGCAAGGGAACTAAGACATAGTGAGATCAAGCGATTTACAAAATGTGGCCATGTGAAGAAGGTCAGACTATAAGGGGCCGCATGCCTCTAAGCTGGCAACCTACACACTGAACAGCAAATATAATGAAGTGCTAGCCCAGCCAGAGCCCTGCCGAGGTCCGAGATCTACTCTAAAGAGTGGCCATGCATCCACTGCCTATTCACATATAAGTAGAGGCCTTGCGTGTTCAGAGTCAGGCCTAATCATAAAGGCTGAAAAATCAAAGCCTTGAAGTCAGACAGGCTGTTATCAAAGGATTGATCTACTTCCATATAGAACATTGCCATAATTTGTCACTGCATGGCACCGATTTTTATTTTTTATTTTAAAGGACATGAAGATTGCTGAAGTATCCAGTTCCCTGGATACGTAGGTATTTAGTAAAATTCCACACCGCTGAAAGGGTAGGGAGAAGGTTGCAACATTGGAATTTCGCTGCCTGTGTTTTAAGGCTCTGCTTGACTTTGTCACAATCTAGACACCATACATTAGTTTTTTTTTACATCATAGTCGCTGCTTGGGAATAGATGAAAGAGGACAACTAGGAAACTGCATTTAAGAGCTCTGAAAGAGGTGGTGAGCTGCACTGGTACACCAGGTATGATGTTACTCTATACTGTACCTGCTCTAACTTTTTGATTGCTTTTAACAGGCGAGAATGGGAACACATCTACATCGCAAACTCATTTATCGCAGAACTGCAACCCTAGTTCATTTCATAACATGTCATCAGCAAAGGCTAGGTTAGTTTGATATTCCACCAAGATATGTGTGTTTTTCTAGAGGAGATGCATGCATTAGTTGAGCCCTGTACTACACCTTGATACACAGGAAAGGAGCCAGGTCAAGTTAAAATGGGTAACAAGAGCACATATTCAGCTTTCCAGCATAGAGAAAGAAAAAAAAAATAGCTGACCAGAGAGAAAAAAAAAGAAAAATAAACACACTAGGTATAGTTAAAATTGCTTTTCCATAATAAAATAATTTTTGTGCTGCCAATAACTTTAGAACCGTTTGACGAACCTCTACAAAACTTTCCAAGAACCTGCTACGTTTTTTTTGCATGGACAGTGTCAGGGTGATCAGGCAATCGGGGCCAAGAAATAAAAAAAAATAAAATAAAAAAAAAAGCGGTGGGGGTTGTCCCAAAATCCCCATGCATTTTCCATGGATTATTTAAGATGGCAGGAAGCTAGATCTTGGTCCACGATTGTGCCTTGTGATTTAGTGTAAATCCGTTGAGTAGTTTGTGAGATATTATGGGTCAAAAATAATTATATATCTGGACGGTTGGTTCCGTGAGAGGCTCTAGAGACTCTTGTGGGAGCACCAATTAAAAATGGAGCATTTTGATTGGCCCAGGGAGCCTCGTTTCCCTTGGGCCATCTTGCTCCTGCAGGAATTAGACTCCAGCTAGGAGTGAGCGCTCTGATGGCTGCCAGCAACATGAGAAAAATTTTGCTGTCAGCCATTACAGCACTCAGGGACTTAGTCCCATGTCCTGAAGTAAAAAAACTAAAAATAGCATAAGTGGCAAGGTAGGGATACCCTGACCCCTCTCGAGAAAAAAAAAGGGCGTCCGGTCGCATTTATGGATTATAAGCCCCAGGGAGCCCACCCCTGTGCTGTATTCCATATGAGGAGGGATGCCATGGGGCCCCCCTCCCTGAACCATCAAAGTCCTGGGGAGCCCACCCCCAGGGCTGAAATTTGCAAATAAGAAGAGGGGGGCCACATGGCCCGACTCCCCAAGCCATCAAAGGCTGCGGGGAGCTAAACCCCTGGGCCAAAATTTGTATATTAAGGAAGGCGGGCCGTACAGCCTCCACTCCCCACTCCTCCCAAGGCCCTGTGAAGCCCATCCCAGGGCAGAAATTACAGTACATAGGAGGGGAGCCACGCGGCCACCCCTCCCAGAGATATAAAGGCCCCAGGGAGCCCACCCATGGGGCCAACATTTTTCAAAATGGGGAGGGATGCCACAAAATGCCCCTCCCGAGCCTCTAAAGACAACAGGGTCAAAATTACTTAAAACTGGGGGGCTGTGTGGCCCCCCTGTCTGAGCCGTTAACGGCAAATGCAAAGATTCAATCAAATGAGGAACAAGTTTACCAGTCAAAACTTTCTGCCTTGAAAAAGCCCTCGGCCGATGGGCCATAGGGGTGAAACACATGTTGGCTGTCGAGAGAAACAGTCCCAGGCACACGTAATGAGGATAACAAGATTCCTTTGGTAGAAAAGTCTTGTATTTGCGAATCAGCGGTCGACACCAGTTAAATGATTAGAATGCTATTTAATAATGCAGCACACAAAGAAACGACCAGCCGACACGTGTTTTGTCACATGCGGGAAGTATCCCATGACTATTCAGGGCTGGGGAGGATCCCCCCCCAATTTTGGGGTGACTGAACTAGTGATGAGTGAATGATTATCTCGGATAGGACATCGAAATATGCAATACGTGGATAAAAAGCACCCATATAACGTGGAAAGTGTGTGGATGTGTACATTATTGGAACGGTGACTGACAGATGAAAATGACATGGAAATTGATGCGACCTTGGGAGGGAAACAAAAAAAATATATATTATGCGGGACAAGAAGTGACATCATACGTAGTGCATAGTGTGACATGGTTGATGAGAGATCGGGAAAAAGAATATATTGCAGGACACAAAGTGACATACGTTGCTTATTGTGATAGGTGACCTCCAAAACGGACTTCACAGGAAAACAAGACTTCTAGTATCATGGCATAATGCATGTACAAAACGGAATCATATGTCCGACCCGGAATCGTTGGGTCTAGTGGATATCACCATGAACCATGAGGGGGTACTCGCTGCGAAAGTTCAAGCTAAAATAATCTGAGTTATCCACCATTGAAGTTACAGTGGAACCTAAGCAAAAAAATGAACCGTGTGTGGGTGCTTGCAAACTAAAAGGAAAGGCTAATGATGTACTTGGTATATGTGACAAAAATTCAGGAAAGACGTCTCAAGGAGGAGCAAGAAGGAGGCCTGAAGAGACAGAAAGAAAGGTCAAATGGGAAGAAAAAGGTGGGAAAACGGGATGGCACATGTTTTAAGAAACCAGAAGGTCCTGGTGGGTGAGAAAGTGAATAGATGGCAGCACTGGGAAGATCAAGCCGGGCAAAAGCGGGTGGAGAGGATGGTATGGCCGTGTGGATGGCGTGGTGGGGAGGGGACAAAAGGAAGGAGGGATCGGGATGCCATAAGGTGTGTGAAGCAGGAACCGATCGTGTAGATGGCGGGTCCGCCTGGAAATGGCCGATGGAAGAAGTGTAAAAGAAGAACAACAGGGGGGATCGGTAGATAAAGAAAAGCGGCCTGAGGAGTGGGTGAAAGTGGCGCTTGAAATAGTGACGGCAGGAAGGAAAGAGGCATGGGTGGCGGGGGCCCTAGCAAAGGGAGCGTGTACGGGGAGAAAAATGGAGCCGGCCGGGGAGAAAAAAGGACCGCCTCTAAAAAGGATGTGAAGGAGATAGTAAAATGACAGAGGAAGGATGGGGACTTACCCAAGAAAAAGCGTATTGTAATACTGCAAGAAATTCAAAGCGATGCGCTCGTGTGGGTTGAACGAATGCAATGGAGATCGAGGCGCCACAAGGGACCAACAGTGCGAGGTCCTGTGATGGGGAGGTGCCTGATGAGGAAGAACCGGACACCTGGAGAGAGGAAGGGTAGCGGTGAAAGAATTAAAAAACGGAAGCGCAGAGGAGAAATCTGAGGGGATGGAAAGGCTTAACTTCCGTGCACTGTGTAGTTGTGTTGTAGACTGGGTCCGTCGAAATTCCGGATGCGGAAGCTGGCAGACCCGGTCAGGGGCTGGATTAAGTAGCTGGAAAAAGCTGAACACTAGACCGCTGGTAGGGCGTGCTGGGTGTGGCGTGACTGGCGGGTTGAGAGAAACTAAAAGGGAGCTGCACGCATGGTGAATTCGTTAGAGCTAGGAGGAACTGTAGTGAGGATCAGGAGTTCCAGAACTGCATTTCCAACATGAAACAGATTCAAAGCCAGATGCTACAAGGCACGCAACATCAGCCAAGCAGAGAAAAGAATCAACCAGACAACAAGGGAGTACATTCTACAAAACAAAAAGAGAACTGACAGTGAACAAGATCAACCTGTTAGACTCATCACAGATTACAGCGACATGGGTCTAGCCATGAGAAGCCTCAACACACATTGAGGCGTGTTGCTTGTTGACACAAGTCTTAACCCCTTCAGTTCCACGCCCTTTCCCCGCCCTGTGCCGGCCGTTACATTAGCGGGCGGGGTTTATGACGAGCTGGACTCGTCATGGGCACAGCGCAACCGCGGCCATGACGAGTCCAGCTCGTCATGGGCACTGAAGAGGTTAAAGGGGTCATCACCAACAAACCTCTGATCACCTACAGACGGGGCAGAACACTTAGATCGAGACTTAGTCCCAGCATACCAAGCACCCCACACAATCATACGTGGCTCACAGCACAGACCATAGGCTTTTACAAATGTGGCTGTTGTGGAGTGTGCAGGTTGGCACAGAATGGCATCAAGAATTTCACTGCTGTTAACAATAAACAATACCAGATCAAGTGTAACAACTGCAACACATAATTTGTTGTATACATCCTTGAATGTGCCTACAAACGTTGGTACATCGGAAGCACCATCGGACCGCTCATGGTGCGAATTGGAGAACACATCAGGGCACTCCAAAATCAAGATACGAGATACCCAATGGCGATGAATGCTGCCTCTTGCCCCAACCAAGGGTCAAAGAAATGCTTTTCTTGGGGGGCGCTAAAGGGCGCGCAAGCAGTATGGCCGCACTAGCGTGAGGCTTCTGTAGCCTGGTTGCAAGATCCTGAAATTATCCTGGTTACCTGACCGCCGTCCGAGCCACGGCCAGATGGGGTTGTAGCTGGTGTTCCCACGCGGCTCCGCTTCAAGTTTGAGAGCTGTCCGACCTCTGGGGACGAAGATAGGGGCGCCGCGGTCTTGACCGTACCCCTGGCTGCTGCGAGGTGGAGGGATCGGCCGGACTCTGCAGCTACGCGACTCCGGTGCATTCCACGAGGCAGGTGGGCCCAGCGGAGCAGGCTGTTGTGGTGGAGCCCCCCTGGGGCTCGGACCGGAGTGTCAGCTTGGCGGCGGGTGCCGGAGGGGACTGCAGTGGCGCGGGACTGTTTGCTGGCCTGGGTCGCGCCCCCCTCCCCCCCCCGCAGGCGCTCACCACTGGACGGACGGAGGAGCAGGGACGCCTGACCTGCCGGAGCGGACGGGGATTAGGGGTCGGTGTGGTCCCTTGGGGATACTGGCGTTGTGCAAAAACAACAATTGATGGACAGAATGCAGAACAATGTCATACATTCACCCCAGTACAGAGATCTGGGCCTAAATCCATCGTTTTTTTGCTCACCATGCCATTCCAGTTTGAACCCAGCCATATGCAAATCAGTCTTGACCCTGTGCCCCATGGGAACAGTCCAGCCCGAACTGCCAAGCCAGGTCCTCCCTGGACTGGAAACAAGCATCCTAGGACCGGTTTCGGGCTTTCAGCCCTCGTCAGCCAGGATAGCCTGATTCCAGTGGCATGGAGAGCAAGGGACTCACGTCTGAGCATACCCTTCCCACTCGGGGTGACAAATGCAAAAACAACAATTGATGGACAGAATGCAGAACAATGTCATACATTCACCCCAGTACAGAGATCTGGGCCTAAATCCATCGTTTTTTTGCTCACCATGCCATTCCAGTTTGAACCCAGCCATATGCAAATCAGTCTTGACCCTGTGCCCCATGGGAACAGTCCAGCCCGAACTGCCAAGCCAGGTCCTCCCTGGACTGGAAACAAGCATCCTAGGACCGGTTTCGGGCTTTCAGCCCTCGTCAGCCAGGATAGCCTGATTCCAGTGGCATGGAGAGCAAGGGACTCACGTCTGAGCATACCCTTCCCACTCGGGGTGACAAATGCAAAAACAACAATTGATGGACAGAATGCAGAACAATGTCATACATTCACCCCAGTACAGAGATCTGGGCCTAAATCCATCGTTTTTTTGCTCACCATGCCATTCCAGTTTGAACCCAGCCATATGCAAATCAGTCTTGACCCTGTGCCCCATGGGAACAGTCCAGCCCGAACTGCCAAGCCAGGTCCTCCCTGGACTGGAAACAAGCATCCTAGGACCGGTTTCGGGCTTTCAGCCCTCGTCAGCCAGGATAGCCTGATTCCAGTGGCATGGAGAGCAAGGGACTCACGTCTGAGCATACCCTTCCCACTCGGGGTGACAAATGCAAAAACAACAATTGATGGACAGAATGCAGAACAATGTCATACATTCACCCCAGTACAGAGATCTGGGCCTAAATCCATCGTTTTTTTGCTCACCATGCCATTCCAGTTTGAACCCAGCCATATGCAAATCAGTCTTGACCCTGTGCCCCATGGGAACAGTCCAGCCCGAACTGCCAAGCCAGGTCCTCCCTGGACTGGAAACAAGCATCCTAGGACCGGTTTCGGGCTTTCAGCCCTCGTCAGCCAGGATAGCCTGATTCCAGTGGCATGGAGAGCAAGGGACTCACGTCTGAGCATACCCTTCCCACTCGGGGTGACAAATGCAAAAACAACAATTGATGGACAGAATGCAGAACAATGTCATACATTCACCCCAGTACAGAGATCTGGGCCTAAATCCATCGTTTTTTTGCTCACCATGCCATTCCAGTTTGAACCCAGCCATATGCAAATCAGTCTTGACCCTGTGCCCCATGGGAACAGTCCAGCCCGAACTGCCAAGCCAGGTCCTCCCTGGACTGGAAACAAGCATCCTAGGACCGGTTTCGGGCTTTCAGCCCTCGTCAGCCAGGATAGCCTGATTCCAGTGGCATGGAGAGCAAGGGACTCACGTCTGAGCATACCCTTCCCACTCGGGGTGACAAATGCAAAAACAACAATTGATGGACAGAATGCAGAACAATGTCATACATTCACCCCAGTACAGAGATCTGGGCCTAAATCCATCGTTTTTTTGCTCACCATGCCATTCCAGTTTGAACCCAGCCATATGCAAATCAGTCTTGACCCTGTGCCCCATGGGAACAGTCCAGCCCGAACTGCCAAGCCAGGTCCTCCCTGGACTGGAAACAAGCATCCTAGGATCGGTTTCGGGCTTTCAGCCCTCGTCAGCCAGGATAGCCTGATTCCAGTGGCATGGAGAGCAAGGGACTCACGTCTGAGCATACCCTTCCCACTCGGGGTGACAAATGCAAAAACAACAATTGATGGACAGAATGCAGAACAATGTCATACATTCACCCCAGTACAGAGATCTGGGCCTAAATCCATCGTTTTTTTGCTCACCATGCCATTCCAGTTTGAACCCAGCCATATGCAAATCAGTCTTGACCCTGTGCCCCATGGGAACAGTCCAGCCCGAACTGCCAAGCCAGGTCCTCCCTGGACTGGAAACAAGCATCCTAGGACCGGTTTCGGGCTTTCAGCCCTCGTCAGCCAGGATAGCCTGATTCCAGTGGCATGGAGAGCAAGGGACTCACGTCTGAGCATACCCTTCCCACTCGGGGTGACAAATGCAAAAACAACAATTGATGGACAGAATGCAGAACAATGTCATACATTCAACCCAGTACAGAGATCTGGGCCTAAATCCATCGTTTTTTTGCTCACCATGCCATTCCAGTTTGAACCCAGCCATATGCAAATCAGTCTTGACCCTGTGCCCCATGGGAACAGTCCAGCCCGAACTGCCAAGCCAGGTCCTCCCTGGACTGGAAACAAGCATCCTAGGACCGGTTTCGGGCTTTCAGCCCTCGTCAGCCAGGATAGCCTGATTCCAGTGGCATGGAGAGCAAGGGACTCACGTCTGAGCATACCCTTCCCACTCGGGGTGACAAATGCAAAAACAACAATTGATGGACAGAATGCAGAACAATGTCATACATTCACCCCAGTACAGAGATCTGGGCCTAAATCCATCGTTTTTTTGCTCACCATGCCATTCCAGTTTGAACCCAGCCATATGCAAATCAGTCTTGACCCTGTGCCCCATGGGAACAGTCCAGCCCGAACTGCCAAGCCAGGTCCTCCCTGGACTGGAAACAAGCATCCTAGGACCGGTTTCGGGCTTTCAGCCCTCGTCAGCCAGGATAGCCTGATTCCAGTGGCATGGAGAGCAAGGGACTCACGTCTGAGCATACCCTTCCCACTCGGGGTGACAAATGCAAAAACAACAATTGATGGACAGAATGCAGAACAATGTCATACATTCACCCCAGTACAGAGATCTGGGCCTAAATCCATCGTTTTTTTGCTCACCATGCCATTCCAGTTTGAACCCAGCCATATGCAAATCAGTCTTGACCCTGTGCCCCATGGGAACAGTCCAGCCCGAACTGCCAAGCCAGGTCCTCCCTGGACTGGAAACAAGCATCCTAGGACCGGTTTCGGGCTTTCAGCCCTCGTCAGCCAGGATAGCCTGATTCCAGTGGCATGGAGAGCAAGGGACTCACGTCTGAGCATACCCTTCCCACTCGGGGTGACAAATGCAAAAACAACAATTGATGGACAGAATGCAGAACAATGTCATACATTCACCCCAGTACAGAGATCTGGGCCTAAATCCATCGTTTTTTTGCTCACCATGCCATTCCAGTTTGAACCCAGCCATATGCAAATCAGTCTTGACCCTGTGCCCCATGGGAACAGTCCAGCCCGAACTGCCAAGCCAGGTCCTCCCTGGACTGGAAACAAGCATCCTAGGACCGGTTTCGGGCTTTCAGCCCTCGTCAGCCAGGATAGCCTGATTCCAGTGGCATGGAGAGCAAGGGACTCACGTCTGAGCATACCCTTCCCACTCGGGGTGACAAATGCAAAAACAACAATTGATGGACAGAATGCAGAACAATGTCATACATTCAACCCAGTACAGAGATCTGGGCCTAAATCCATCGTTTTTTTGCTCACCATGCCATTCCAGTTTGAACCCAGCCATATGCAAATCAGTCTTGACCCTGTGCCCCATGGGAACAGTCCAGCCCGAACTGCCAAGCCAGGTCCTCCCTGGACTGGAAACAAGCATCCTAGGACCGGTTTCGGGCTTTCAGCCCTCGTCAGCCAGGATAGCCTGATTCCAGTGGCATGGAGAGCAAGGGACTCACGTCTGAGCATACCCTTCCCACTCGGGGTGACAAATGCAAAAACAACAATTGATGGACAGAATGCAGAACAATGTCATACATTCACCCCAGTACAGAGATCTGGGCCTAAATCCATCGTTTTTTTGCTCACCATGCCATTCCAGTTTGAACCCAGCCATATGCAAATCAGTCTTGACCCTGTGCCCCATGGGAACAGTCCAGCCCGAACTGCCAAGCCAGGTCCTCCCTGGACTGGAAACAAGCATCCTAGGACCGGTTTCGGGCTTTCAGCCCTCGTCAGCCAGGATAGCCTGATTCCAGTGGCATGGAGAGCAAGGGACTCACGTCTGAGCATACCCTTCCCACTCGGGGTGACAAATGCAAAAACAACAATTGATGGACAGAATGCAGAACAATGTCATACATTCACCCCAGTACAGAGATCTGGGCCTAAATCCATCGTTTTTTTGCTCACCATGCCATTCCAGTTTGAACCCAGCCATATGCAAATCAGTCTTGACCCTGTGCCCCATGGGAACAGTCCAGCCCGAACTGCCAAGCCAGGTCCTCCCTGGACTGGAAACAAGCATCCTAGGACCGGTTTCGGGCTTTCAGCCCTCGTCAGCCAGGATAGCCTGATTCCAGTGGCATGGAGAGCAAGGGACTCACGTCTGAGCATACCCTTCCCACTCGGGGTGACAAATGCAAAAACAACAATTGATGGACAGAATGCAGAACAATGTCATACATTCAACCCAGTACAGAGATCTGGGCCTAAATCCATCGTTTTTTTGCTCACCATGCCATTCCAGTTTGAACCCAGCCATATGCAAATCAGTCTTGACCCTGTGCCCCATGGGAACAGTCCAGCCCGAACTGCCAAGCCAGGTCCTCCCTGGACTGGAAACAAGCATCCTAGGACCGGTTTCGGGCTTTCAGCCCTCGTCAGCCAGGATAGCCTGATTCCAGTGGCATGGAGAGCAAGGGACTCACGTCTGAGCATACCCTTCCCACTCGGGGTGACAAATGCAAAAACAACAATTGATGGACAGAATGCAGAACAATGTCATACATTCACCCCAGTACAGAGATCTGGGCCTAAATCCATCGTTTTTTTGCTCACCATGCCATTCCAGTTTGAACCCAGCCATATGCAAATCAGTCTTGACCCTGTGCCCCATGGGAACAGTCCAGCCCGAACTGCCAAGCCAGGTCCTCCCTGGACTGGAAACAAGCATCCTAGGACCGGTTTCGGGCTTTCAGCCCTCGTCAGCCAGGATAGCCTGATTCCAGTGGCATGGAGAGCAAGGGACTCACGTCTGAGCATACCCTTCCCACTCGGGGTGACAAATGCAAAAACAACAATTGATGGACAGAATGCAGAACAATGTCATACATTCACCCCAGTACAGAGATCTGGGCCTAAATCCATCGTTTTTTTGCTCACCATGCCATTCCAGTTTGAACCCAGCCATATGCAAATCAGTCTTGACCCTGTGCCCCATGGGAACAGTCCAGCCCGAACTGCCAAGCCAGGTCCTCCCTGGACTGGAAACAAGCATCCTAGGACCGGTTTCGGGCTTTCAGCCCTCGTCAGCCAGGATAGCCTGATTCCAGTGGCATGGAGAGCAAGGGACTCACGTCTGAGCATACCCTTCCCACTCGGGGTGACAAATGCAAAAACAACAATTGATGGACAGAATGCAGAACAATGTCATACATTCACCCCAGTACAGAGATCTGGGCCTAAATCCATCGTTTTTTTGCTCACCATGCCATTCCAGTTTGAACCCAGCCATATGCAAATCAGTCTTGACCCTGTGCCCCATGGGAACAGTCCAGCCCGAACTGCCAAGCCAGGTCCTCCCTGGACTGGAAACAAGCATCCTAGGACCGGTTTCGGGCTTTCAGCCCTCGTCAGCCAGGATAGCCTGATTCCAGTGGCATGGAGAGCAAGGGACTCACGTCTGAGCATACCCTTCCCACTCTGGGTGACAAATGCAAAAACAACAATTGATGGACAGAATGCAGAACAATGTCATACATTCACCCCAGTACAGAGATCTGGGCCTAAATCCATCGTTTTTTTGCTCACCATGCCATTCCAGTTTGAACCCAGCCATATGCAAATCAGTCTTGACCCTGTGCCCCATGGGAACAGTCCAGCCCGAACTGCCAAGCCAGGTCCTCCCTGGACTGGAAACAAGCATCCTAGGACCGGTTTCGGGCTTTCAGCCCTCGTCAGCCAGGATAGCCTGATTCCAGTGGCATGGAGAGCAAGGGACTCACGTCTGAGCATACCCTTCCCACTCGGGGTGACAAATGCAAAAACAACAATTGATGGACAGAATGCAGAACAATGTCATACATTCACCCCAGTACAGAGATCTGGGCCTAAATCCATCGTTTTTTTGCTCACCATGCCATTCCAGTTTGAACCCAGCCATATGCAAATCAGTCTTGACCCTGTGCCCCATGGGAACAGTCCAGCCCGAACTGCCAAGCCAGGTCCTCCCTGGACTGGAAACAAGCATCCTAGGACCGGTTTCGGGCTTTCAGCCCTCGTCAGCCAGGATAGCCTGATTCCAGTGGCATGGAGAGCAAGGGACTCACGTCTGAGCATACCCTTCCCACTCGGGGTGACAAATGCAAAAACAACAATTGATGGACAGAATGCAGAACAATGTCATACATTCACCCCAGTACAGAGATCTGGGCCTAAATCCATCGTTTTTTTGCTCACCATGCCATTCCAGTTTGAACCCAGCCATATGCAAATCAGTCTTGACCCTGTGCCCCATGGGAACAGTCCAGCCCGAACTGCCAAGCCAGGTCCTCCCTGGACTGGAAACAAGCATCCTAGGACCGGTTTCGGGCTTTCAGCCCTCGTCAGCCAGGATAGCCTGATTCCAGTGGCATGGAGAGCAAGGGACTCACGTCTGAGCATACCCTTCCCACTCGGGGTGACAAATGCAAAAACAACAATTGATGGACAGAATGCAGAACAATGTCATACATTCACCCCAGTACAGAGATCTGGGCCTAAATCCATCGTTTTTTTGCTCACCATGCCATTCCAGTTTGAACCCAGCCATATGCAAATCAGTCTTGACCCTGTGCCCCATGGGAACAGTCCAGCCCGAACTGCCAAGCCAGGTCCTCCCTGGACTGGAAACAAGCATCCTAGGACCGGTTTCGGGCTTTCAGCCCTCGTCAGCCAGGATAGCCTGATTCCAGTGGCATGGAGAGCAAGGGACTCACGTCTGAGCATACCCTTCCCACTCGGGGTGACAAATGCAAAAACAACAATTGATGGACAGAATGCAGAACAATGTCATACATTCACCCCAGTACAGAGATCTGGGCCTAAATCCATCGTTTTTTTGCTCACCATGCCATTCCAGTTTGAACCCAGCCATATGCAAATCAGTCTTGACCCTGTGCCCCATGGGAACAGTCCAGCCCGAACTGCCAAGCCAGGTCCTCCCTGGACTGGAAACAAGCATCCTAGGACCGGTTTCGGGCTTTCAGCCCTCGTCAGCCAGGATAGCCTGATTCCAGTGGCATGGAGAGCAAGGGACTCACGTCTGAGCATACCCTTCCCAATCGGGGTGACAAATGCAAAAACAACAATTGATGGACAGAATGCAGAACAATGTCATACATTCACCCCAGTACAGAGATCTGGGCCTAAATCCATCGTTTTTTTGCTCACCATGCCATTCCAGTTTGAACCCAGCCATATGCAAATCAGTCTTGACCCTGTGCCCCATGGGAACAGTCCAGCCCGAACTGCCAAGCCAGGTCCTCCCTGGACTGGAAACAAGCATCCTAGGACCGGTTTCGGGCTTTCAGCCCTCGTCAGCCAGGATAGCCTGATTCCAGTGGCATGGAGAGCAAGGGACTCACGTCTGAGCATACCCTTCCCACTCGGGGTGACAAATGCAAAAACAACAATTGATGGACAGAATGCAGAACAATGTCATACATTCACCCCAGTACAGAGATCTGGGCCTAAATCCATCGTTTTTTTGCTCACCATGCCATTCCAGTTTGAACCCAGCCATATGCAAATCAGTCTTGACCCTGTGCCCCATGGGAACAGTCCAGCCCGAACTGCCAAGCCAGGTCCTCCCTGGACTGGAAACAAGCATCCTAGGACCGGTTTCGGGCTTTCAGCCCTCGTCAGCCAGGATAGCCTGATTCCAGTGGCATGGAGAGCAAGGGACTCACGTCTGAGCATACCCTTCCCACTCGGGGTGACAAATGCAAAAACAACAATTGATGGACAGAATGCAGAACAATGTCATACATTCACCCCAGTACAGAGATCTGGGCCTAAATCCATCGTTTTTTTGCTCACCATGCCATTCCAGTTTGAACCCAGCCATATGCAAATCAGTCTTGACCCTGTGCCCCATGGGAACAGTCCAGCCCGAACTGCCAAGCCAGGTCCTCCCTGGACTGGAAACAAGCATCCTAGGATCGGTTTCGGGCTTTCAGCCCTCGTCAGCCAGGATAGCCTGATTCCAGTGGCATGGAGAGCAAGGGACTCACGTCTGAGCATACCCTTCCCACTCGGGGTGACAAATGCAAAAACAACAATTGATGGACAGAATGCAGAACAATGTCATACATTCACCCCAGTACAGAGATCTGGGCCTAAATCCATCGTTTTTTTGCTCACCATGCCATTCCAGTTTGAACCCAGCCATATGCAAATCAGTCTTGACCCTGTGCCCCATGGGAACAGTCCAGCCCGAACTGCCAAGCCAGGTCCTCCCTGGACTGGAAACAAGCATCCTAGGACCGGTTTCGGGCTTTCAGCCCTCGTCAGCCAGGATAGCCTGATTCCAGTGGCATGGAGAGCAAGGGACTCACGTCTGAGCATACCCTTCCCACTCGGGGTGACAAATGCAAAAACAACAATTGATGGACAGAATGCAGAACAATGTCATACATTCACCCCAGTACAGAGATCTGGGCCTAAATCCATCGTTTTTTTGCTCACCATGCCATTCCAGTTTGAACCCAGCCATATGCAAATCAGTCTTGACCCTGTGCCCCATGGGAACAGTCCAGCCCGAACTGCCAAGCCAGGTCCTCCCTGGACTGGAAACAAGCATCCTAGGACCGGTTTCGGGCTTTCAGCCCTCGTCAGCCAGGATAGCCTGATTCCAGTGGCATGGAGAGCAAGGGACTCACGTCTGAGCATACCCTTCCCACTCGGGGTGACAAATGCAAAAACAACAATTGATGGACAGAATGCAGAACAATGTCATACATTCACCCCAGTACAGAGATCTGGGCCTAAATCCATCGTTTTTTTGCTCACCATGCCATTCCAGTTTGAACCCAGCCATATGCAAATCAGTCTTGACCCTGTGCCCCATGGGAACAGTCCAGCCCGAACTGCCAAGCCAGGTCCTCCCTGGACTGGAAACAAGCATCCTAGGACCGGTTTCGGGCTTTCAGCCCTCGTCAGCCAGGATAGCCTGATTCCAGTGGCATGGAGAGCAAGGGACTCACGTCTGAGCATACCCTTCCCACTCGGGGTGACAAATGCAAAAACAACAATTGATGGACAGAATGCAGAACAATGTCATACATTCACCCCAGTACAGAGATCTGGGCCTAAATCCATCGTTTTTTTGCTCACCATGCCATTCCAGTTTGAACCCAGCCATATGCAAATCAGTCTTGACCCTGTGCCCCATGGGAACAGTCCAGCCCGAACTGCCAAGCCAGGTCCTCCCTGGACTGGAAACAAGCATCCTAGGACCGGTTTCGGGCTTTCAGCCCTCGTCAGCCAGGATAGCCTGATTCCAGTGGCATGGAGAGCAAGGGACTCACGTCTGAGCATACCCTTCCCACTCGGGGTGACAAATGCAAAAACAACAATTGATGGACAGAATGCAGAACAATGTCATACATTCACCCCAGTACAGAGATCTGGGCCTAAATCCATCGTTTTTTTGCTCACCATACTGGCGTTGTGGGCCGCCCCCCCCCCCCTCCTGCCTCTGGAGTGCCCTGTGCTGACGGAGGTGCTGATGGAGGCCCCCCCTCTGTGCTGCTCCCGAGGCTGCTTCCTGATGCCTGTTGTCCCACTCTGGATCTCCTGAATTCGACGCTTTGGGGCCCCGGCGGTGGAGCGGCCCTCCTGCTGCGTTTGCCTCCGTTTCTCGTGGGGACCTGGTGTTGGTGGCACGGCCCCGTGATTGCTTGGTGCTTGGGTGCCCTTGTGGCGCTGGCGGCCGGAGTCGCGGTCCGACTGCATGGACCTTGCTTCGACACATGCGGCGTCCGCATTGAGCGCGGCCTGACCATTCCTGCGGACCCCTGCCGGCTGGATCCTGCCCCCCCTCCCCCACTGTGGCCCGGTGGGTAGTGTTGTCGGCTCGTGGCCCTTCCACTGTTTGCGTGGCGCTCTTTCGGCGTGAGGGGCTGGCTGGCGGGGTCCTAGTGGCGGAGAGGACTGACGCCGAGCTTCCTGCCTACATTCTTCTCGCAGAGACGGACTGGGCCATAGTCGGCGCGACCGCCGGCGGGGGCTGGGCAGCTCCTTGGATCCTCGGGCTCTGCCCTACCGGTGGCATGTGTGACCTCCGATCTCTGGGGGTGGACGACGTCCCCCTTCGCCGGGCCCACGATGGGCAAGCACGACAATAAGCAGCCTAAACTGTCCTTTGCGGCCCCGGCTGTTAAAGCGGGGCTGCGGAGTGCGCCGGATGCTGGAGGTGGGCAGGGCCCTCCGGTGGCCGACGGGGACGGGGCCTCTCCGACACCGGATCTCCAACAGATGATGCGGGAGATGAGGCAGGGCTTTGCCACTGTAGTGGACAAGGTGGACCGCCTTTCCTCACGCGTGGACGCGTTCGCCCAGAAAATAGATGCCCACGAGGAACGTATCACTGAGGTAGAGCGCCGAATATCGGATAATGATGATACCACTGCAGCCCATTCTACACAGCTTACAAAAATGGACAATGTACTGAGGGTCATTGCCGCTAAGAACGAGGAGTTGGAGGCCCGCAGCCGACGTAATAATATACGCGTGGTAGGTGTGCCGGAGTCCACCAATACAGGGTGCATGGAGGAATACGTGGAAAGGATTCTACTGGCCGCTGTTGGCGCGGAGACCCTCTCTAAACAGTTCATCGTGGAGAGGGCCCACCGCTCCCTCGGGCCGCGGCCCCGTCCTGGCGCCCCGCCTAGGCCCATCATCGTGCGGCTCCTAAACTACCGGGATCGAGACGCTGTGCTGTGGGCCGCATGCTTCAACCAAAATTTATCTTGTGATGGTGTCAGCTTTACTATCTATCCAGACTTTACGCCTGTGGCTCAAGAACAGCGGCGCAAATTCGTTGAAGTCAAGAAAAAGCTCCGGGCCCTCCAAATTGATTACGCGTTGCTGTACCCAGCGAAACTACGAGTCACCCATCAAGCGAAGCAACATTTCTTCTTGAACCCACATCAAGTGGAAGACTTCTTGAAATCTTTGCGGAGAGTGCGTGACGCACGACTTGAAGAGGAAGATGCTGATCGAGGGAATGAACATGAACTACTAACTTGCTTGCCATTGAGGTCAGGCTCCTGACCTAGTAAACAGTCCCTCTGCTTTTTCCTGGTGGCTCGTCGCAGGCGTCCCTCCTGTTGGGCGGTGTTCATGACTGATCGAGACTGTTCTGGTCGTGTGCTGGCCGATGGTCGGTAATGTATTCCAGGCACCACCCTTTCCCCCTCTTCCTGTGTCTCGGATGGGGAGCGGGCTGCAGAGGGTGGATATGTGTGCCCCCTGGATGACCCCCGTGGGGTGTACCCCATTGACTAAACTGTCTTGGTTGCTCCTGTTGAGCTCTTTGATTGCACTGATGGGTGGGTAGTCTTTTCTGGCGAGTTGGGGCTGCTTCAGTGGGTGGTGGGTGGGTGGGTTTTGAGGCCATGCAGGTTTCCTCCTTTCACCTCCTGGGGGCGGATGGGTTGGTGCTCCTGTGGGGTGCGAAGTGCTCCCTGGGAACTCTGATTGACTCTTCTGCCTTATTGTGTTTTGCTGCCCCTCCTGCGGGGGATCACAGTGCGGCCCCTGGGCTGGACGAATTGCCTCGAGTTCTTGTTACCTACTCTGTTGGTCGGGGCAGCGGGGCGCATGGCGCGGGATGTGGTGGAGTACTGATCTCAATTGGGTGGAGACTGTGGGATAGGGGCGGAGGGTGGGCTCCTTTCTCTGAGATTGCAGTTCTGCACACCGGACTGGGGAGGCTGCACGGCAGGGTGGGTTCCTGGATGGTGGAAGGCGGTCCTGGTTCCGGGCTTTTTGAGATGGGCTGTCACACTCCTTCTGCTCGATTCGCAAGGGGGCTTTGCATAGGCTGCCAGTTGGTATTGTGGTCAGGGATGGGTGGGAGTTCGGGAATGTTTCGTATGGTTGATACATTGTTGGGAGCAGCTGTGGTTGGGATGATACTGTCCACGAAGATGCCCGGGGTTATTGCTGTGTGGGCGGGACAAGGCCCCCTTGCGTGGTGTGGAGGTTACACAATTGATGACGGTGTATACGGTTATGGCCTTACAGCTGGTGGGGGCTGTGGAGAGACGGGGCCTCTGCGCGAGGTGATTAGAGTGGATGGCGTGCGTGCTTGTTTGGAGATGTGTGGCCGAGAGCCCTATGCCGAGACCTGCTACTATTTTCTTGTTCTGACCCGCTTATGGGGGACGCTGACCTAAACATCATCACCTGGAACGTCAGAGGCCTGGGTGACCCTTGAAAACGGAGGCACATCCTGTCTTATTTAGATCGTCATGCAATCCACATCGCGTTTCTTCAAGAAACCTACTTCCGGGCGCAGTCTACTCCTACCTTTGCTGGTAGATGGGCTCAGTACACTGCCTTTTCTTCCTACTCTTCATACTCAAGTGGGGTTGCAATATTGGTCAAAAAGGGAACCCCCTTTGTTCTAGCGGGTACTAAAGGTGATGCCCAGGGCCGCTATAGCTTGATGTGGGGCAGACTGGGACACAGGGTGGTTACACTTGCATGCTGCTACGGTCCCAATGTGGACGACCCTACCTTCTTTGCGGACTTGGGCGCAGATATAGTAGGTGTGGGCACGCAGCACCTCATATGGGGTGGTGATTTTAATGTCGCGCTCAGACCGGCGATGGATAGATCCCACCCGGCCCCGCATCATTATACTAGGTCCCGGGAGGCGCTGTCTGCGATCGTGGAAGAGCATAGACTAATCGACACATGGAGACACCTCCACGCTGAGGCCCGTGAAGGTAATCATTTTACAGCGCAGGCCCGCACCTGGGCTCGGCTATGTCTTCCTGGCCCCGTTGTTCCATGCGGCGCTGGTTACGGCGCGACACCTCCCGCGAACCTTCTCGGATCACGCGCCAGTGCGAGTTACCTTGCGAGCTGCGGGCCTCAGCCCCCCTCTGGCGGCCTGGCGTCTGCAACCCCTGATGCTCCTCGATCCCCCTTTCCAGGAGGAGCTTCGGGAGGACTGTCTGGACTTCTTTAGGCGCAACAAAGACTCCGTGAGGGATGTTGAGACTATCTGGGATGCGTTCAAGGTGACCTTGCGGGACCCCTGCATTGCCAAAGGATCGGGAGTTCTGAAGAGCATAATGACGCGCCTGCGTGCCTTGGAGACAGATCTTCAGGCGCTGGAGGCGTCGCTGGCTGTAAATCCTGATGATGCCACGCTTGCTAGTATTCGGGACAGGGTCTCGGAGTATACTGCTGAAGCTGCAAGGGAAACAAAATTTAGAGGCAGGTACTGGGTAGCCCGGAGTTATGGTGAGGGCGAGAGGCCGGGGAAAGCCCTGGCGGCGACCATGAGACTAGTGTGTCCTTCTAATACTATCATGGAGATTGTGGGGGCGGACGGCACGCTGTATAGGGATACTGCGCAAATCCTCAACACCTTCGTGGCACATTATCGTGTGATGTACGCGTCGACTAGGGCGGAGGAGCTACGATTGCACGACTACCTCGCAGATGTCGCCCTGGGGTGGCTCAGTGATGCACAAAGAGAGTTCCTGAGTTCTCCTTTTGAACTAGATGAGGTGAGGGAGGCCATCATGCACATGAAGTCAGGCAAGGCCGCCGGACTAGATGGGATACCAATTGAATTCTACAAAACCTACATCGATTTTATGGCACCGGTCTTGAGAGAGGTGTATGAGGACGCCCTGGAGGTGGGCCACCTCCCCCCTTCTATGCGCATGGCCCTCATCACTTCGCTTCTTAAGCTGGGGAAGGAGGCGAGTGATTGTGACTCCTACCGGCCCCTCTCCCTGCTAAACTGCGACGTGAAAATCCTAGCTAAGATCATAGCCACCCGCATCAACCTGCTCCTCCCTAACCTGATACTGCCCGATCAGTCCGGGTTTGTGCCAGGTAGGGCTACATCCCACAATCTCCGCACTTTCTTCTCGGTCCTTAATTCTGTGCATGAGGACCTACCCATGGCCGCCGTGTTCCTTGATGCCACGAAGGCATTTGATTCCCTTGAATGGGACTATCTGTTCCAAGTGTTGGGGCGAATGGGATTCCCGAGCATATTCATTTCGTGGATCAAGTTATTATACATTGATCCTACGGCTAGGGTGCTGGTAAATGGTCAGCTCTCCTCTGTGTTCCCTATTACTAGGGGCACCAGACAGGGATGCCCCCTCTCGCCCCTGCTATTTGCCTTGGCCATGGAGCCATTGGCGGCCAAGTTGCGGCAACACCATCGTGACAAGGCGTTGCGATGCTTCCAGCGGCAAATATTGATATCCATGTACGCTGATGAAATCACCCTTTACGTCCGCGACCCCAAGGAGAACCTAAACCCGATCCTTCGAGAATTTGTTCGCTTTGGCATGCTTTCTGGTATCCAGATCAACTGGAGCAAGTCTTGCCTGTTCCCCCTGACTGCCTCTACTGAGCGATTCGGGCTGGACTTCCCCCTTGCCTGGAGTGAGGGGGATTTCAAGCACCTGGGCATCCGCATAGAAAAGAGCAGGGACGAGCTTCTACGGGCTAATTATGGTACTGCGATGTCTCGCATTACGGATTATGTCACTCGCTGGATCGCTCTGCCCCTCTCCATGGCTGGCAGGTCATCATTGATTAAAATGGTAATATTGCCGCAACTGTTGTACCTCTTTTTGAATATTCCCTTTAACCCCGGTGCCTTCTTTTCGCCAGCTCCGCTCGGAGCTCATCAGATTGGTGTGGGGGAGGTAAGACGCCCCGGCTCAGGTGGGAGATACTTATTAAGCCCTACGACCAAGGCGGGTTTGGCATTCCCAACTTCGAGCTCTATTACCTAGCGGCCCAGGCGCACTATACCTACTTCTGGATACGGCAGCCTAGATATATGCCGCAGGTTGCGGCTGAACACTGGCTAGCGCACCCCATTCCTATAGAGGGCGCATTGTACATTCCGGTGCAGGGGAGAGACAAGACGCCCACGACGCTGATTAGCACTGTGACTGCATGGCACCAGTTGGCTACCATTCTCGGGCTGGACCTGTTGTACGCGCCGCTGTTGCCTCTTGCTTACCACCCGAATATGCCCCTGTTGCAGGAGGCAGGTTTTCGGAAATTACTTCACGCTATACATGTGGAGACATGGGGGGGGATTTGTACCACAATGGCGCGTTCCGTTCTATGGAACACTTGTATGGTGGCATGCAGCCTACTCCCCTCGATGTTTTTCTATACCTCCGCCAGGGGGTGAGGGCACTCACGCCCGACTTTCCGCAGGAACCCTCGCATATGGTTCCACTGCAGCGCATATTGAATGATGACACTCCGGCCAAGCTGGTTTCCAAAATATACCGATCGGTGCACTCTTCGGCGCCGGCACCGCAGTTGGCGGCCAGGGAGAAATGGGACAGGGAACTACCGGCCCCGCTGACGGATAAGCAGTGGCAATTCTGCTTAATGCAGACGGATCGCGCTTCCTCCAGTAGCCGCCTTCGAATTATCCATTACAAATACATCCACAGGCTTTACTATACCCCGGCCAGGCTTCATAGCTATAAGCTCCGCGATGACGATCGATGCGAGCGCTGCCGGGCTCCCGGTGCGGACTTTCTTCACCTGGCATGGTCGTGTGCAGCGGTGCACCACTATTGGTGTCAGGTGTTCGATGCGCTCTCGAAGATTATCTCCACAGTGCTGGTGCCCTCCCCTCTCCTTGCCCTGCTGGGCTATGTAGAGCCTATACAGGCAACGCACCGCAAATTCATAGCGCTTGCCTTTCTGCTTGCTAAGAGACGGGTGGCGTGTCGCTGGGGCAGAGGCAGGGCTCCGAAATTCAAGGACTGGGTGCGGGATCTTGTATACTGTCAAGAACAGATATGTACTTACTCTGAGCTTATGCCCCCAACGTCTAAGCCCGCGGACATTTGGGCTCCGCTGCGTTGTTATTTGCTAGCTGTAGGGGCCGCCACGGGCGACGTGCTGACAGCTGAGTAGTGCTGGGCTGGCGACCGAGGAGACTGGCATAAATAGCTGCCTGGGGTTGCTGGCGTGTGGCGAGAGCACGGTGAGCGCTGTGGTTGTAAGTCGTACAACTGGCTGACGTGATGTGACTCTGGTATGAGGTGTGCTGTTTCGGGGAACCCTCCCGGGGGTGTGAACGCCAGGCATCGATGTCGGCGGTAAGGAACAGGGATATTGGTTTGCATTGATTCCATGCTGATGCTCTCGCTAATGTTGCTTGCATTGTACTACGTATTCCTTCACCACGCCTAATGTGTCTAATGATGTTCGCTGAGTGGGCTCAGTGTTATTCCTTTTGATCACAGCTGTATGTTTTGCTCTAAAGTTTTCAAAATAAAATTTAAAAAAAAAATAAAAAAAAAAAATGCTTTTCTTTCTTCGGAATGGAGGTCACACCCATCAGCGCCAGAGGTAGCAACAGAGAACTGAGGCTCAGGCGTCTTGAAGCAATCTGGATCATGCGTCCAAAGTCGATACAACACGTTCTCAATACAGACCACGAACTACACTACTTTCTAGGAGACTGAACTTGCCTCCGTTCACCTAGAATGTGACCTACCAGTGTGTACATGCATTTCCATGTTTCTCCCCTCCCTCATGTAATATGTTGGTTGTTCTATTTGCGCACTCCCAATGTTTTTCACATGTATAGGTACGTGTACTTTAGGAAACTTTACACGAATCAGACCTGAACGTGTGTCTCTTTTGCACTAACTTCCTTTTGCATTTTTACATTTTATTTTAGACCTACTATTGAGGTCTGCGGTTATGAAGACCTTGTCACACCCAGACTTTCTTCTTGCATTCTCCCCACGTTTCATCTGCACTTTTAGGATTCCTCTGTCCTCCATTTCCTCTTGTAGCTATCACAGATGACATTCCCCATCTATTCCTATTACCATCCCCCTATCTTTGCCTCCTGCTTCCCCCCCCCCCCCGGCCCGACATTCATTCTTTTCCCACTCAATACCATTCTACCTGGGGACGGACGTCTTTTCTGACTCACTTGTTTCCCCTTCTACCATCTTGCGTCATACCTTCCCAAGGCGATCATGGGCTTTTTTCTCCCATTTCCCTACCACACGTCTTAACACAACATGTCTGTGCATTTACATCTTCTATGCCTGCATGTCCAATTGTTCCCATTTCCTTTTTCCCCACCACACGTCATTTATTTCATTACGTGTCTGTTCCCCAACGCATGTGCGCAGCTCCCTTTTAGTTTCTCTCAACCCGCCAGTCACGCCACTCCCAGCACGCCCTACCGGAGGTCTAGTGTTCAGTTTTTTCCAGCTACTTAATCTAGCCCTCGACTGTGTCCACCGACTTCCGCATCCGGAATTCCGACAGACACAGTCTACAACACAACTACACAGTGCATGGAAGGTAAGCCTTTCCATCCTCGCAGCTTACACCCCACACTCAGATTTCTCCTCTGCGCTTCAGTTTTTAATTCTTTCCCTGCTACCCTTCCTCTCTCCAGGTGTCCGGTTCAGCCTCATCAGGCACCTCCCAGTCACAGGACCTCGCACCGATGGTCCCTTTGGCGTCTCGATCTCCTTTGCATTCGTTCAACCCACGCGAGCGCATCGCTTTGAATTTCTTGCAGTATTACAATACGCTTTTTTTTGGGTAAGTCCCCGTCCTTCCTCTATGTCATTTTGCTATCTCCTTCACATCCTTTTTAAAGGGGGTCCTTTTTTTCTCCCCGGCCGGCTCCATTTTTCTCCCCGTACACGCTCCCTTTGCTACTGCCTCCGCCACCCATGCCTCTTTCCTTCCTGCCGTCACTATTTCGAGCGCCACTTTCACTCACTCCTCAGGCCGCTTTTCTTTATCTACCGGTCCCCCCGTTCTTCTTTCACACTTCTTCCATCAGCCATTCCCCAGGTGGACCCGCCATCTACACGACCGGCTCCTGCTTCACACACCTTCTGGCGTCCCAGATCCCGTTCCCTCCTTCCTTTTGTCCCCTCCCCACCACGCCATCCACACGGCCATACCATTCTCTCCACCCACTTTTGCCCGGCTTGATCTTCCAAGTGCTGCCATCTATTCACTTTCTCACCCACCAGGACCTTCTGGTTTCTTATAACATGTGCCTTCCCGTTTTCCCACCTTTTTCTTCCCATTTGACCATTCTTTCTCTCCGTCTCCTCAGGCCTCCTCCTTGCTCCTCCTTGAAATGTCATTCCTGAATTTTTGTCACAGATACCAAGTACATCATTAGCCCTTCCTTTTAGGTTGCAAGCATCCATGCACGGGTCATTTGTTTTGCTTAGGTTCCACTGTAACTTCAATGGTGGATAACTCAGATTATTTTAGCTTGAACTTTCGCAGCGAGTACCCCCTCATGGTTCTGCGTTTTGTACGTGCATTATGCCATGATACTAGAAG
The DNA here is from genome assembly GCF_964204655.1 of Triturus cristatus. Taxonomy (NCBI): domain Eukaryota; kingdom Metazoa; phylum Chordata; class Amphibia; order Caudata; family Salamandridae; genus Triturus; species Triturus cristatus. The sequence goes on from NC_140590.1 coordinate 1,693,719,291, forward strand.
TCTTGTTTTCCTGTACAGTCACAGTTCTGGAGGGCACCCAACACCATTTCACAATAAGCAACGTATGATGTCACTGTGTGTCCTGCAATATATTGTTTTCTCCCGATCTCTCATCAACCATGTCACACTATGCACTACGTATGATGTCACTTCTTGTCCCGCATTATATATATTTTTTGGTTTCCCTCCCAAGGTCTCCTCAATTTCCATGTCATTTTCATCTATGTCATTAACCGTTCCAATAATGTACACATCCACACACTTAGGGTTTCCACGTTATAAGGGTGCTTTTTATCCACGCTTTGCATTTTTCGATGTCCTATTCCAGATCATCATTCACTCATCACTAGTTAAGTCACCCAAAATAATAAAAAATGTATATCCTCCCCAGCCCTGAAGAGTCACAGGATACTTTCTGCATGTGACAAAACACGTGTCGGCTGGTCGTTTCTTTGTGTGCTGCATTATTAAATAACATTCTAATCATTTAACTGGTGTCGACCGCTGATGCGCAAATACGAGACTTTTCTACCAAAGGAATCTTGCTATCCTCATTACGTGTGCCCGGGACTGGTTTCTCTCAAACACTGTGGTGGGTTCCACAACCCACACATCCACGGGGGTTACAGGGTAGTTCCCCGATCTGGCAGCACCGTACTCACTCACCTTAACCCACACATTACGCATATCAGCCAGAGCGCCAAGCTTCCTGTCTTACTAAAAACCCTACGTCGATATAATATACGTGTTGGCTGTCTTTTGTTCTATGCATAAAAATAAGAATAAACACATTGTGTTTGAAACCTGCCAATGAACTTTGGGAATTATTCCTCCAATAAAAAAGCAATCAAGAAGGCACAGCCCTCCAACCATTACCTAAACTTGTACTCCAGAAGGTCTTTTGGGTATAGCCATTTGGGAGGCATGTGCCAGCACTAAGATTGGTGTAGCATTAAAGCCCAGTATCCGCCACCCATCTCAGTAACCTAATGATTCTGTAGAGGCAGGCAACTTCCTGTTCAAAGAGGATTGAGAGGCAGGGAAATTCAGAGGAATCCTCCAGTGAGAGAGAAGTGCCAGTGCTTTTAAGAGGGAACCCAGGAGCAGCATGGCCAAAATGGCACCCCTATACCCTCTGTTGACTAACGAGTAGCTGAGCAATAGGTGGGAATGGATATAGTAGCTGATGAGACCAAGGGGAGACCATTGCATCCACCCCTCCTTGCCTCTATATCCTGATAGAGAAAAAAAAACTAACTGTGTATCTTCTCGTGATGCAAATAAATCTATGAAGAGCCTCCTCGAGTATTTGGGTAAACATCTGAGAAGTACGAAATAGAGTTTGGGAGGAGGTAAACAATCTGCTCAAATTGTCAGCGACAATTTTCTCCAACCCTCTGATGTGCACTGCTTTCAGGGAAAGGAGTTTACTTTCCACCCATCCCCCAACCCTTAGTGCCACCAGGTTGAGAGAGTCAAATCGTTTTCCTCATGGCCTGTATTTATGCTACTGCTGTGCTGTCTGTATAACTACATGATGGTGACTAAATTATCCTTGAAATGTGTCAACGTCTAGAAAATCACAGATAATTTTCTCCAGTTTTAAGACCTCAGACTGTACTTCAATGACCATCTCCCAAGAGCGTCGTTGTCTAGCATGGTTGCCCCCCATCCTTTGGAGCTGGCATCTGTGGTAATTCCTTTCTCTGGAAAGGACTTAAGTGGAAACTCCTTGCTCAGGGGCTCTGGTTTCAGCCACCATTGCAGCTGTTCTCTGCTCAGGTTTCTTTTTACTGGAATCTCCTTCTCTCACTACATTGAAGAAGTTCTTCAATATTTGCTAGGTGTGCCAAAGGAAATCTCATGTGAATCCTGCCCAGGCCATTCGGAATAAACAGGGCAAAGTATATCCATGTATCTTTAGCTACAACCTTGTGGGCTTTTGCATATATAACAAACAGTTAAGTTCCACTTCTAATCTTATTGCGATGTACTCTGGAAGCAACACCATACCCATATACATATACATCCTGAACTGTGCTTGAATAGTCTGTCCTGAGTGGAGCTAACTTGCATTTCTCCAGACTGATCAACCGAGCCTGGCATTGAAGGCAATTCCTCGTTAGATCCCATCCTTTCAGCACTCCTCCATCCAACTAGGCATAGAGGAGCCAATTTCCCAGGTACTGAAAGATATTCCAGCCCTGTAGATGTAGAAGGGCCACCAAGGTTTTAAATACCCTAGGCAGATTTGATCCCAAGGGCACTACCTGGAATTGATAGGACTTTAAGACAAATAACATGAGGTATCAAGTATGTTTGCTCGCAATGGGAATGTAAAAATAGGCGACCATTGTTCTGAAAAAAAATGCTTAGAAACAAAGCGATATCATCTGTAATGTCTCCATTTTTAATGGAATTCTCAATGTCCATTAGTTTACTCTTCCTACATCAATTAGAAGTCTGAACTGTTCTGAAGGATTGCAGACCAAGAAAATGATAGGGTACACTCTCCTGACCCTCTCTTTCCTTGGAACTGGGATGGCAGCATTTTTCGCAATTAGATTGTGAAGAGCCACCCTCCTCATCAGATCTCAATGTTCATGCATAGGAATGACCCTAGTTTCCAAAACTCTATTTGGTATCCTTCCTATACTACCGCATGAACCCACATATCTGAAGCAGATTTTTGCTATACTGCTCTCAAACACTTTATCCTCCCTCCCACTTGCTGAACCAAGCTCTTCTGAGCGTAGTCAGGAACGCTGGTTTCTAGATGTGAACACAGACTTGCCCGTCTAATCTCCTTGATTTTTGTTTCCTTTGCCTCTTTGCAAACAAAACTTTGCTGGCCCGTCCTTCTTGATAATTGGCGCAAAGTTGACTTTAAAAATGAATTAAACCCAGAACTAGAGGCCCCAAAACAATGTTTTTTCTCTTTGAAGATCCTGTGGAATTTCTCTTCCAGACCTAAACCAAAGAGCCGGTTTCTTTCAAAAGGCATGTGCAAAGTCACTAATTTGTGTGTCACATCTGTATGCAACTCCTTCAGATAAAGTTTCCTTCTGGCAGAGAGTGTCGTTCCTTCATCTAGGGTGGATGCCCTAAAAATATCAAAGGAGATGCCAGATAAGAATTCTACCTACTTCTCCAAAGCCTCTAGGAGCACTATGCTTTTTCCTGCATCTTCTTAAACATTTTCTGTACGCCTTTCTGTCCTGGTACAAAAAGAGCTTGGGTGCCACACTACTGACCCGAGCCCAACAAGGTTTCTGCGAGTGTTGCTGTTTTCTGGCAACTTAAACAGGTGCCACCCCCAGTCAGTGACCTCTTTCCTTTGGCGCTTGGGATTCAGCCCACTGGCCACACCCCTCCCTCTTTCTCTCCAAGAGGTCGGTCCCCAAAGGAGTGGGTACACTGTGCCGAGGAGGAGCTGTGTCCGGTCGGCATATGGTGTGGCAGGATGTTCAACTTCGTCCACGCTGGCCGAGCCCCCAGGAACACAGGAATTAATTTCTGTTGTGCCACGTGCCCTGCATGGCCTCGAGTTATACAGGAGGAAGCCAGTGTTCGAGAACCGACCACCTGGCTCATCTCCTAGTCCTGACCTCGACTTGTGCTGCTGCGCCGCCCAGCCCAGGCAGTCAGAGACCGACAGACTCTTGGAGACTCCAGTAAGTAACAAATTAAATTAATAATCTGCTGCTGACATTTAAAATGATTGTTACTAGAATGGGCAGGATGGCCTCCAACAGGGTATAGCGCTATGCAAATGGATACACTTCCTTTTCCTTCATGCACTGGCAAAGTAAGACTACGTCCTCGAGGGAACTGCATGGACAAAACAAGAGAGCCTTTGTTAAAGTTCCACACTACATAGTGCCAAAACATGTTTGCTCAAAACGATATTTTAAAAATATTTTTTCTATGTTCTGAATTAGCGTTTCCCAGGAGACAGGCATCTCTCCGAAACCACGCTCTCCCATAACTCGGGGATAGATCTCTTCGCCTTTAGTGTGGGACTGTCTCTTCTGCCAGATCAGACATCCTTTCCCTATGCGTCCAGGGATAATGTAAACATTTTAAGTAAACATCACCACGCAAGTGCATGGGCTTCAAAGACTAAAATACAAGACAATTGATCAGGAATACATTTGTAGCAACTACCAACATGAAAAAATATAATTTTCCAAGTATTTTACATGGTGAATCATTTAAATGAAAACATTCTTCATGTTGTTTTATGAGTTATTGGTAACAAATTGGCATTCGGTGGTGAAATTAAGGTGAAATGCCTTTCGCTTTCAACTATTAGTGAAGCTCAGACTTTTATCACATTGATAAAGGAATACCTTAGACTCATTACACACTTCTTTCCAAATCAAATCACTAGTCCTTAATGTTTCATTGAGCACCTAATTCCGGAGTGAAATTGACTGACTTGAGTAGAAAATCCGTGCCATCTGTATGTATTTCTTAGGACATTGTTAAGGGAAGCCAATCGATCATCACGGGGAAACTACAGTAGGCTTAACTATTGAGCATTTCTGTTACGTAGGCCATGTAATCAGGACATGTTGTAACATTATGAGAACCTTGGTTTTGAGTTTCCAAAGTCATAACATTTTTTTAAATGCAAACAGTGCAATTATTTTACTGCTCTCTGCTTCCTCCAAATATCTATACCCGTCAAGATTATAGTTGTGCTCTGGCGAAGCGATCTCCTGGATAGCATTTAATTATTTATCGGTTGTATATAGAGTAAATTTACTGAGAAACCTGACAAATGTTCCTGCTGGAAAAAAAGGTCTGAGTTATTTCTACTGGCAGTTTTGAATCTCACCATAAAGGAGCACAGAGGGTTAGGGTTAATATGCCTGCTACAACGTAACTGTATCAGCATTTACAGAACTGTATTTTATGTGCATAGCTGGTGCTGCTTTTGTGACAGAGATCTCTTGGTTACTTGTGGGTCAGCTGCACCTGGCGCTGAGGTTAGGGTGGAGACTGTTGCTTATTAGGTTTGAAAGCACATGCTGCGGAGTTCGAGTTTCTCGTTGCTCAAATCGTGGGCCTTCGGTGTTAATAAACCCACCTCAATTTGTTCACAGCTTCAGTGCCTCGTTACTCACTACAGTTTGTCTGTTTCCATGGGCATCACTGCATGTTTTTGGTCGCGAAAAAGTGTCATTCATACTCGTTGAATGTCACTGATAAGTGCTTTGAAACTAAGAAAATGTCACACATAAGCAACCTTGAAACCTTCGCAGCTATAAACTTGCGGCTATGTCGTTACCAGTCTCGATCCACAACCAGAGTCATTTAAAGCTGTAGCGGGGGTTGGCTTGATGCAACTGTGCATTACCTTAACGCTCTCCAGACTAGCCCCCTCCAGCACCACCAGTAGCCTGCGGCGAGAGACTCCCGCTCCCCCAGGGAGTCGACGCTGTTTCCATGGTTCCACACCCCGCTTTTCATCGTCCCCATCGTCCCCGTCCTGTTCCTGGCGGCGGCGTTTTCCCGCAGTTGGCTCACGTGCATGAAAACCAGGAGCCGCCATATTAGTAAAGGAAAGACCAGAAAGAAGGTAGTAGGACTTCAAATGTCCTGCTTCCGGTTCTGACCACGCCTCTCTTGAACCGCTCACGCCGCCATCTTGAAACCAGGCTGAATTGGCTTAAGAAAGCAGTCCCGTCTCTAATTTCGGAGTGCAAGATAGGAGGCGTTACTGTTTATACAGGAGGAGTTTAAAGAAAATCTTTCCGCTTACTAATGCAAGGTGGGTAATCGTCAAGCATAGGTGTTTAAGCTCAGTCTGTAATTATTTATATGACTCTATTTGCAGAAGGTACGGTCCAGCGATGGGATTGGGAAACAGTTCCTGATTGATAGAATAACTTCCGGGTGGCTGTGGTACACCACTGTGAAAATAGTCAGACACTTCCTGCGGGTCATGGTGTAAGAAATTGACTTCCGGTGTCCTTCTCCCTCATGTGAGGCCAGACGGAGGGCAGAAGAAGGTAGAAGGTAAAGTGTTTCTTATATTGGGAGGCGGGTTATTACGTGTAGGCTATTTTTTAAGTTTTATTTTAAACTTTACCTTTTAAAATACTAATTTGCCGAATGCACCTAACAGCCATGACAATGTTCGCTTTTTTACTGGCAGAGCCCAACGTTATCCTATGTGTTGAAATAACAAACCCGTGAACTTTTCATGATCTGGAGAAAGGGTTTTGGTTGTCTAGTTGCTAAGGTACCGGGCGGGGGTGGGACCAGAGAAGCATTGTCTGCCAAAAGATTTTTGAGTACATTGTGGGGAATTGGCAGGGCTTAAAAGATGACTGTGATGGAAAATGTATGAGAAGTGTGGGAAATGGTACTTTTTAACACCTACTTGACCAATAGTATTAGTCGATAACCAACATTGCTTAAAAAACCTCTTTTTCAGAGGATTCATTGACCTCCCACTCCCATTAGGAAATGTATTGTATGGTAATTAATTTATAATGCAACTTTTACCCCCGACGAGTGGCTAACACGCTTTACGGGGAGTAGCACCTAGTTGGGACCACGAGATTAGTGGTTAATCTAGTGGCTATTGTTGGGATTAGCCCGGTGCTCTCAAGAAAGAAAAAAAAATTCCATGCATTTGCTCCAGTTTCTTAATACCAGTAAGGTGTGATCATTAATGATAGGTTGTAGGAATAGAGTCTTAAAGAAGGAGACGTTGCGATCTACAAAATGAGGAAAAAAATAATTTGTCTAGCTACCACAATAGGGATTAAGGCAGACCAGCATGAAGCAGAGAGTAACCTATATTAAGAAATAGAAGGCTTGCAGAGAATGGAAGGTAAGGACGGGGGTCACTCTGAAGAAAGAAGAGGAATTAATCTGAAGTTGTAAGTCAAGGTACATTTTTCATGTAGGGTTTTAAGAGTATCTTAGAAGCAGACATTCCGAAATAACAAGAACCTGAAGATGTAACATTGTAGAAAGCAGCAACATTTTATAGTGCTTTGAGTCTGGGGCAGAGAGCATAAACATGTGAGTACAGTTGTGCAGATCTAAACATTAAGAGCTCAAGCCTTCTGTGTGCCTAGCCTATGGCAGTCCTTTATACCATACTCTGGAGTAGGACAAGCTTGGTACAAGGTCTTTACTCTGCCCATGGGAAGGTGGCGCAGATGTCTTTTTTAGGAAATGTGTTAATTTAATCTGTCTCTCTGTTCTGCATTAAAGGTTGTTTTACATACTCAATAAGCAGGAGATTTTTGGTAGTACCTGAGAACATATCGCCAGTGGGCTGTTAGCTTTATTCTCTGTTACCTAATCCAATTTATGTTTCTGCAGCACAGCATATTTCATTTTATGAGCAATAAAGATGCCTTTAAATCTTATCTTGTCACATTTGCTCCGCTTTCAGAGACAGAGGTCAAAAGTCAGTTTGTCATCCTACATTTACTTTTGGTTCTGTGACTGAAGTTGGAGCATTTTCAACTCGCCAGAAAGGGCGAGTAGTCCCTACAAATAGCTTGTCCTTATTACATCTTGCTTGACAATGCAAGTGGATTTTTCAAGCCCTGTTATGGAGTCCTTTGGTTTCCTTTTTGGTAGCCCCTGGTCTGTCCATGTGCCCAGGATGAGGTTGTTTCCTCACAGTCAGAGTATTGCTGACGTTCCTAATGCAGGAGGGAGGAGACCTAGACACTGACGTGGGGACAGAGGAAACAGGACTTCTTTAGAAATTGGATTAGGACTTTTGCTGAGACTGGCTGCTTAACCCTGTCATTTGATAGGTGGTGGGGTAAAGGGTGGGAGTGCAGTACCTATCCTAAATGAGAAGGGCCCTGTAGTTGAAGCAGCCTTTTCCTGATAACCATCAGTGTGCCTGCTAATGGTTGGTTTGCACGTCATAGAAAGTGCTGCACAGTCTACAAGCTGCAGCCAGGTTACCTCTGGCCAACAAATATCAGCATTTGGCACGCACATAACTCCCAGGCCAATTCCCGTACTATGTGAGTCAGCTGTGCAGACAACTATTAAACATACTGTGTGTATATACACAGCATGTGGTGCTGAATTGCACACTTGCAACCAGAGTATATGTGCACGCAATACACTTGAATGTGCATACACCAAGAAGTTGTTGGTGGACTCCACATTGAAAATATACACTTTGGACTAAATGAGCACATGCACCCTACACTTGCTGTGCAGTCACATGCAGAGCTCCGATTACCAACGTAGTCAGCAACTAAGGAACGAAAGCTGCGCTGGAGGATCATGACCCCTGCCCCAAACCATGCATTACAGACACATACACATTTTATTTAAATATACGGTTTTGAAAATGTCCTCAAATTAACTTGCTCAGCACAGCAAACATATGCTGAGTGTGAGTTGGGTGCATGATCAGCGCAGGAGCTGAGGAGAAATGGGGATTGATCTTGAGCTGAGATCTACTTCTGAGCTGCATTGTGCATGAATCTGTGTGTCTATGTATACATGTGTGCACATTTTTTTCATAATTCTATTTATTAAGCATCATCGACGTATAAGTGAAATTATGTCACAAATAGGAGACCACATACACTTTACACATCTGAATTAGTACACCGAAGTTCCTGCATACAATACAAATTATACTACACTTAGGGGGGTGTAAGGTGTCCGTCATCCCCTGGTGGTATCGGCGAGGTGCAGATGTCCCCCCTGTAAGAGTTCCATGGCCCCCAGACCCTGTTCCATTTCCCGGGACATCCTCTGGCTATATAGACTGAATTTTCGCGGAACATGCACTAATCCACGTCCTCCCTCTACTTTCCGATCGTAGGTGACTGATGAGCTCCCCAATTCTGTGCTATATTTCTTTTTGCGAGCATTACTGCTAATGTTACCCATTGTTTAGTATAAGAGTTAAGGTCAGTCGGTTCCCAAATGTTTAATAGGCACCTTCGCGCTTCAGGTCGTATTTCTAACGTTAGGACATCGCTGAGAGTACGGTGTAATGCAGCCCAATAAGTCTGTATGTATTAACACCCCCTTAGAATGTGGAAAAGGTGCCTTCCCTACCACAACTACGTCTGCGCTCCCCACTCTCTGTTCTACCCATGCGCACCAATCTGGGTCCATCGACATACACAAATTTTGAGTTGGACTATCCGCAGTCGTGCCTGAATCGCCACCACCCTTGGGGAGGAGACTGCCTCTCGCCAGTCTTCCTCATCAAGCTGAAGGCCATCTCTCCCATTTTTCTTTGTGACTGCAGTGGATCCTCCATGTTATTGATTCGTTTTTTGTATATTAATGAGATGGTCTTTTCTGGCAAATTGCCGTCAAGTATCCTATCTTCCAATGGGGAGGCCTGTGGGAGGGCATATTTTGACGTGAGGTGTGTTTGGGGGGCATGCCAGACTTGGAGATACCTATAACATACATGTGTGCACATTTATGTGTCCGTCTGCACCTGTTTCGCATTGTCTCTCAGTGATAAACTGATAAACATGGTTGATTCTTGAAAACTACATGTGCTGTTGAGGACCATCAAAATATACATCACAATTGTCTGTTCCTGGCATAGTGGCCCAGGCATAATATAATAATTGTCCTCCTCAACATATTTTGGGCACTCTTGGTCTGGTTGTGCATACTGACAGCCTTCATTGACACTCTCATTAATCCCAAACCCCATACCACTACTATGACCCCCAAAATAACCCTTTCTAGACTCTCCCCTACTCTACCCCTCCTTGCATCATCTGACACCTCTTTTACTATACCGATCCCCCAAAACAAACCTTTCTAAAAATGTTCCCTCTGAGTCTTCCTCTCCACAACCCCTTTTTACTCATCCAAAACCCTCCTTCTACTGCTATGACCTCCAAAAAAATAAATATCTAAATGCTTCACTCTTCTATCCCTCCACTATCCTTTTCAATCAAAATAACAGACTAACATGTTCACTTCTCAAATTTTATATTCCACTATACTAATTCACCACTAATCCTTTATGGGTTCCAGAGTAGCGTGCTACTCGCCAATAAAGCACTTCAACACCCCATCAGGGTTACAAGCGCTATATAAATGCAAACCTTTTCCCTTTTCTATCCCTCCCCGACCCTTCTCAATCCAAATAACTGACTAACATATCCACCACTCAAATTACTTTCATACTTCACTATACTAATTCAACACTAATCCTTATGGGTTCCAGAGTAGTGTGCTACTCACCAAAAAAGCACTTCTAAACCCCATCAGGGGTAGCAAGCGCTATATAAATACAAACCTCTTCCCCCTCCTCTATCCCGCTGACAACCCTTCTCTATCCAAATAACTGAATAACATACCCACCACTCAAATTACTTCATATTTCACTATACTTATTTTCAACACTAATCCATTATGGGTTCCGGAGTAGCGTGCTACTCGCCAGAAAAGTGCTTCAACACCCATCAGGGGTAACAGGTGCTATATGAATGCAAACCTTTCTTCCCCTTCTATCCCTCCGCTATCCTTCTCACTCAAAATAACTGACATATCTACCACTTAAATTATTTTCATATTTCACCATACAAATTTACCACTAATCCCTTATGGGTTTCAGGAGCAGCATGCTATTCACCAAAAAAAGCATTCAACACCCCATAAGGGGTAACAAGCGCTATATAAATACAAACCTTTTTTCCTCTTCTATCCTTCCGAATCCAAATAACTGACTAACCTATCCACCACTGAAATTACTTTCATATTTCACTATACTAATTCAACACTAATCCTTTATGGGTCCCAGAGTAGCAGGATACTTGCCGAAAAAACGCTTTGACGCCTTGTCGGGGGTAGTAAGCGCTATATAAATGCAATTACAATACAATATTGTGGCCATGACTGACCCAATTGTGGCTACATCCGGCGTAATAATGTCTTATCAATAATCAAGGAGATGTGGGGACAAGGAGCAAATCTTTAAAAAGGTCCAACACCCATGCTCCTTAGTGAACAGTAAATTATCAGACTGGTTGCCGTTCCTCAAACAGGAGGGAGACCCAAGCAACTTATTCGGGAGGTCTGCTCCGAAGGATCCCGGGTAAGGGTGGATCTGATTTATCAAATCAAAGTGCCATCACACACCCAGTAGGAGGTCATGCTTCATCATAGGGCGCTCCTCGTTGGGCCGGTGCTGCTGTTCCCAACGGGCCCCTCAGTTTGGGCTCTTTGGCAGAGATCATTTGTATTGTAGTTGCAGTATTAACCTATTTAAGTGGAGGCCCTGCATTACTTTCTGGATCCCATTGTCTAATAGGGTACGTTTTCACTTGGTGCTGATGAATGCCACTGACCCTCCTGGCATGAAACACGTTGAACTCACTTAACACTTTTTGAAGCTATCACAGTACATTAAAACTCACAATAGCTCACCTGTTTTTGTTATGTGTCATGGGAACCACCACCCCATTATAATCTTATGGGGGTCCCTTAGACTCTTTTAACCACCTGTGCTACACCCTAAACTTACATCCCCTCACTTGCATGCACAATACAGCTTTAAGATCAAAGGATCTCCGCCAAAGAGCCCCCACTGAGGGGCCCATCTGGCATTGCAGCGCCAGCCCAACGAGGAGCACCCTATGAAGAAGCATGACACCCTACTAGGTGTGTGAGGGCACTTTGATCTGATTATTCAAACCCCCCCCTCACCACTCTTGCCCGGGATCCTTCACACCAGACCCCCTGAATAAGTTGCTATGGTCTCCTTCCTGTTTGAGAAACTGCACCCGTCTGATAATTTGTAGTAATGTCTATGACTGACATATTGTGAGTATCCTGGCTGTTATGCACAGTGGTGCATCTAGTATAATGAAAAGCATTAATGATACACTTCAGTCGTCCTTGGCATTATGGGGGGCATCCATGGAATGGGATTCTACTACTAGGCATTATGGTGAGAATCCATAGTATGTGAGCATAGCACCTGTACATTTGAAGCAGGTTCTTTCGATGTGAAGTATTGTAGATGTGAGCACTGTATTAAAATAGCAATTCAATGTTTACACACTGTGTTTACTAAAAATGAAATTGATGTTTTGAAAGCAAAAATGGGGTTAGGTTCAGAAAACAAACTTGGCAAATGTAGTTTGCTTGGCTAAGATGGGAAATGTATTTGATAGAAAAATGTTTCATTTTCAGAAGCTGATACGCTGATGAAAACGCAACTGCTGCATTTCTAAAGCGCATGTAAAGCTGATATTGAATCTTAATTCTAGCTGAGCTAGGGAGACTTATTATTGTTGTTATGTATTTTGTGCCAGAAGGTGCATACTGCTTGCACTGGTCGAGACATTTCTGTTGGGAACTACTCATTAAGTATTCATGTGGTCACTAGTGTATTATAGGGGTGGGCGGAATTTGCGTAGTCGTGCTACGCAAAGCTCCACGAAATGGTAAAAAATCTCCGCGAGCACGCAAAGGTCAGCAAACACGCGGAATTGCTTTTTCCGCCCATTCGCGATGCTTTTTCCTGTTCGCGAACGCTGTTTGCGTGCTCGGGGTGAAATATCTTGCGAACACGCATTTTGAAAGCACGAACAAGCAAAAAATTCAGCGAAGCCACGGATCGCGGAATTTTTGGCAATTCCGCGTTCTCCGTGGAACACAAGATTACCCGAATTCAGCAAGCGGAAAGGAATTTACCGGCCAGGCCTAATTATTAACAAATATGGTCACTATTGTACTGTGATAAAATGTTAGTAGACAACAATGATTTTCCTTGAGCAGAAGTGGCTCTCAGTGTAGAAGTCTGGAAATCCTTCATCCACAGGGGGACTACTACAAATAAAGTTATACTAAGACACTTATGCTGGTTCCTGGATATAGTCTAAATAATGAAACTTAGCTGTGTGGAAGCTATCTCTTACAGCAAATTGCTATTAATTTTATGAAAGGGAAAGTTATGACTAGGTGTCTTAACCCCATCAATGAGTTTCTGTTATTTTCATTATTTTTCATAGCTGACCCTTGGACCAAATACAGAGCATCTGTGTTCCCCTTTCCATCGCTGATTGTATTGGTCCAGACACCCGTTTCCTGCCCACCCCGCTTGTCATTTTCAGGTATTCTGGCCATAGGGTTCTGGTTGGGCAGTACCTCACCAGATGCTATTGGATGTTTTTTGTGGCTATATTATATATTTGTGCATTTGGTACAAGATCCGAAAAGTGAACAGTTCAGCCACATGTAACCAGTGTAGTACATTGTGACCTGCAGAAAGTCTGGGACATATTGCGTACACTCACAATCCAGTGGGTTGGTTAATCTAAACCTTTGAGGTTAGAAAATTATCTTTGGGTCATTTGACACACAAATATAATCTGTGTTATCTACCTAATATTCTTATTACAAACTTTTTTGGGAATTGTTTTTAAAATGAGAAGTTATTGAAGCAGGCCTCAATCTTCTCGCCCACTCGCTATTAAAGTCGGATGTTATCAGGGTGAGCCATTTTTAGGGATCACTGGCCCAGTCTAGTGGGAGACTCAAGCTGACAGGGAACTTGTGTTCTTATAAATAAAAAGGTGAAAACAATAAAGACAAATTTAAATCTTGTCACATTTGCTGCACGTTCAAAGACGGAGCTCAGATGTCAGCTTATGTCTTCTTACACATTGTTCCTTATTTTATCCAGGAGATTCTGTTTACAAAATCCTCTAACTTTCCAGTCAGAGAAAGAAAAGTGAACTGTATGACAGTCGTTCTCACTGCAAATAAAGGCTATAGGATGTCAGTTTTGTTTCTAAAAACATTTAAATACGTTGTATATGAACTGTACAAATATTTTAAGTGTATCAAAACAAATCCGAACACTTTCCTTTTATCAGTGTTCAAGTTCTTTAAGTGCATAGTTAATGAAACACTTTACTTGGTGATGTGCAAATGATAACCGTTTGCTGGCCCCCCAAATTCTCCTTTGTTTACAAGCTATAGAGTTTTAATCAGTGGGAAAGTTTGTGGCCATTTCAATTGAAATGTGCTGTCTGTAAATGACAGTGCACCACCACATTATTCTTTATTAATATAGCTATTGAAAGTTAATTTTTTTTAACATGACCTTAATAACATTCCTGTCCCCCGCCCTGATGTCAATCCTATTGATGAGGCAAATGAAGGATCATGAGTACCTTTTATGTGGGATATATTTTTCATTGTGCAACAGGTAAGTATATTTAATTAAACATAAGAGTTTTTGTACAACAGACATGCTGAATTCACATATTTGAAGGTGCTCTCATATTTAATAATCAAGAAAAAGGCGACCTGATTAAATAAAATATTTGCCTAGGATCACACAATTTGGAACAGTTTATGGGTCAAGCACATTGCAGTTAAGTAGAGTGGATTATCCAACTCACTAGACCGGCAGTGCTAGTAAATTTTTTCGGACTTGTCGAGGCCTGTGAAGAGATTAAATAATGTTGACAGTGCAAGCCCATAATCTAACTTTGTCTAATGATTGAAAAGGACCCAATTGTACACATTGTCGTCAGTTTGACATAAATGTCCTCACCCATTTTAAGACTGTTACTGGAACTGTTTAAGAGTTCATATTTCACACTAACAAATGTGGCGTACAGATTGGGGAGCATGATGATTTTGTATCCTCTCTAATCCTTGGGAGTAAACTCATCCTAAAAAGATCGGTTATAGTTTCAGTAGGGAATGTTCAATGCTTCTGGCAATACGGTTAGCTGCCTGCAAAAACATGTAAATTTGATTCTTTTTAAAAAGATTTTAATCTGATCTACCCCCACTCTATTCAAACTAAGGCTCATTCATTTTTGAGCAACTGTTATTTAGTAGCAGATTCCTAGTTGAAGTTTGAGATGGGACTTGATCTGTGGGTTGTTGAATGTTCACAACTTTTTTTCCAAATGAACGTATTAAATGGAAAAAAAGCATTTTTTATTTTTTTTGCGAACAGCTAAATTTTATTGAGTCTGTTTTTTTGTCTTTAATTCCATTTCTTTTCATCATACTACAAACTATATATAGTTATGTCCCAGTGCTGCCTAAGACAATTTAGCAGATTCAGACAAAATCCGATAAAAATGTTGATATTGTTAAAAAAACATTGTAGATTAGCAGCATGGACAAGGTTTGGGATATACTACCAACCAGCAAAACCCTCTCACCAAGATGCTCTATACATTTTATCAATTTGTTTTTGTTTTGTTTTAATATAGCTTACTATTCTCTTGTTTATCTGTAAGTAATCTGTACATCTTCCTTTTATTTAAATATTATTTTTTGAAGAGGGTCTCTCTAGGTCACCAAATGTTTCCTCGTGCACCTGTTCAAGGTAAATGTACTATAAAACTCTGTATTTAGCACTGAGCCTGGGCCTGGTGTGCTGAAATGCAATTTGCCCAGTCCGTCTCATTTGAAGTGCAGGCACTTTTTTCTCTCTCTTCTCTTATTTGATCCCTAATTGTTGCTTGCATTATGTCAGCCCTACTACATAGGATTCTCGTACCGTTTAATCAGATCTGATATGTAATCTTGTGTTTTATTTTTAGGTGTAGCAGCATGGCACAAAACCTTAAAGACTTTGCAGGCCGCCTTCCTGCCGGCCCACGGGGGATGGGCACAGCCTTGAAACTTTTACTGGGGGCAGGGGCCGTAGCCTACACCATCAAGGAGTCATTGTTCCAAGGTTAGGAGGATGCTTTCTTGAGTTATATCTTCAAACCCATTGAAAATTCAAGATTTGTATGAAAAATTCATTTTCATGAAAAATGTTCAAATGATGAATACATTTTGTAGGGAAGGGCACATGCAGACCCTGTGGGCAAATTTTAGTTGCTGTATCCCGTGTCACCATTTACATTTTTTTTCTGTTTCTTGATGCAGTGGAAGGAGGACATAGGGCTATCTTCTTTAGTCGGATTGGAGGAGTTCAGCCAGACACAATCCTTTCGGAGGGACTGCATGTCCGGTATGTTACTGGCACCTCATTGGGCTCTCTGTTGGTTAAGTGACGGTGGTGGAGATCCTATGCTTGCATTGAAATCTTACTCTGAGGCCACTCAAAATCGCCACCATGCCCCTGAGTAGCGGCTTCACTGGGGTGATTCAGAAGTAAATTCTCCATGTTCTCCCGTCCATGGCTTTTTCTCATGAATTTGCAGCTTCAGTAGTCTCTTACGACATGGTTTGTGCACGTAAATCTTACATGGCCATTTATCATGGAATCCCAGGCTTCTAGGTTGGGTTGAATTCTTTATCCATGTTTATTCAATCATGTGCGTCTTCCCTAAGACGCACTGCTGCCCCATAATCATGCAGCCAGGTTAAGGGATTTCTTTTCCGAGGCAGGGGGGGAATTCAACCTTTGTGGTTATTTGTGACATTCTCTTTATTCATTGTTAGTCACCTGTCTCTTATCTGTCTAGAATTCCTTGGATTCAATACCCCATCATTTACGACATCCGAGCAAAACCGAGAAAAATATCCTCACCGACTGGGTCCAAAGGTGAGTGCCGAATTTTGGGAGGCAATCATGAACACACAAAAAATCCACCCTGAAACTGACCGTATGCTAGTTCTGTCTGCTTAATACCACTGCTAGGATTGTCTAGCAAAGACTGATCATCATAATGCTTGTTAGCTAGTAATCATTCAGTCTCTTGTATTCAGTAACAGCCAATATATTGCTTTGGTGCCAGTTAAACTGCACTTAGTTTTATTTATAAATTGGACTAACCAAAACGATGGTGTAAGAGCAAAGGGCTTTCTTCAGAAGTACGGTTCTTACAGAACAAATTGGAGTTCCTTGGAAAGCAGGCGCATGCTTCACAGCCACCTATTTTTATTTCCCTAGCCTGTTGGTGAGTGATCTGGTGGATGGTATGAAGGATGGGTGACCACTTTGAAAGTGTCTCTTTGTTCTCTGCTGAACACTATTAACGGTTTGATCTTAATCTTCTAGCTTAATATTGGACTTCAGCAACTGAGCAAAGCTTAACTTGCTGCCTGCAGATATTGAAGTTACATCAATAAAAGCAGGAACTACTATTTCTGGCTTAGTCCGGGCTACAGGGCAATCGTAGGACATAGTTTTGCATAGCCAATAGGTCTCGCTTTTGGGACCTTATAAGTATTTAGTTATGCAACTGTTGCATGGCTAAACACTTATAAGGTCCCAAAGGTGAGACCTATTGGCTATGCCAATGCTTGTTTATGTGTAGTGGCCAAACATAGGCAGGCGGCATAAACTGTCCTCCTTGGCCTAGTCGCCACCTTGCAAAGCAGCCTGCATGCATTGTCAGCTCTTCCAACTACAATACCCATGGTACCACCTCTACGAACCACTGCAGTGCTCTCAAAACAATCCTTAAAAGACCGGCCCCTCTGCATGGATGATGCCCAGATCCATGCAGGAATGCACATCTTTTCAGCGCCGCAAGGACTTGTACAGCATGTCCTTTCAGCGCTACAAACACCTTTCTAACCTGGGAGCACAGACCATCGCATGCTTGTTCCTTCACGAGGTTTCAAGACTTATCCTTGGAACAAACAACTGTTGTGCGTGCGAGTGCTAATGATCTCTCGGTGTCTCGGGGCATCCATGCAAAAGGAAACTACCATTAAACTGTGAAGCGAAGCACATGAGAAAGACCAGCTCATTTAACTAAACCAGGGTGAAGGGTAGGCTCTGCTTCTCTTCTGCAAAACGTAGTTGCTTGTTATCATCATCTGAGGTAAGCGATGTATTCAAATACTGAAATTAGTAGTGCTGGGAGTGACACTGGGAGAAAGGTGTCAGAGGCACGTCTTATTTATCGACTGGAATCGTAATCAAATGAGTTGATCTACTCTGGGGGTGGTGCAAATATCTCCGCACATTCACTCACCAAGGCCTGCACAGGGGGATAATACATACTGAGGAGTGGTACTTGTTAGTGGAAGGCTTGTATCATTCATTACTGCTCAGATGAGTACCTCTATTTGGTCTAAGGGGCACAGGAACTCTGAATGCCTAACCTAAATAAAGACGTCAACACTGCTGGCAAGGTGCGGTTCTCGCCTCTTTATATATTCTCTTAACCGGAGCCCCGGTACAGCAAGTACCGTTGTCAAGCCGTCTTGCTGCCTGTTAGGGCAACTTAATTTAAGACTTCTTTACAAAGGGACATCCAGTCCCTTTGTAAAGAAGGGACTGGATGTCACATGGTCTCAATCTTATGGGAAGTAATAATTCCCGCAATTCTATTTGCTGGTTGTCAACTCTTGTGAGTAGGGCCTTCCTAAAGAGTTCTAATTTAAAGCCACTAGCAAAGAGCATTGTAAGGCCTTATTCACAAAGCTTGAACCCTACGCCCATTTTGAGTCGCAATGCTTTGGTTCGTTGAATAATTAAAAAATGAAAGTCTGATTAGAAGTGCGGATATGCCAGGTGGTTGGAACATATCGGTTGAGATTCTGAAATTGTTGAAAGACGTTTCTTGATTAGTGCTATGTCACAGTTGTAGTGCATATCACAAGTGCTGCAAGTCACACATATTGAGTTGTTTCACTATCTGTCCAAACCTTTTCCGATTCTTCTCATATTGCTCATGTTTGACTAGTTTTGTTTTTCTATATTGTCCCAGCCAAAAGAAATCTGCCACTGTAGATCTGGGAGGGAGTGAAAGAAAGGGTCGTGTCCGCAATCCTGGTTGTGGGAACTTTTATAGTGGATTGTATTTGTTTGTTTGCAGACCTGCAAATGGTGAACATCACCCTTCGTGTCCTCTCCCGTCCCATTGCTGCCGAGCTCCCAACCCTATACCAGCGCCTAGGACTGGACTATGAAGAGCGTGTCTTGCCATCTATTGTCAACGAGGTGCTGAAAAGTGTGGTGGCAAAATTCAATGCCTCTCAGCTCATCACCCAGCGAGCTCAGGTGTGTGCTGCAGGGCTGGGGCCCACTGTAAACCTAGAGATGGAGCCTGGGAGCGCTGTTGGAGACCGGGGAGTCTACATGATGGTCTGGAAAAAATAGTGCCCTCCCCACTCCATACTGCAATGGAATTTTCCAACAAGGCAGTGTCCTGTTGACCTTTTCATATGGGCACAGTGGGCATGTTTCTAAAGTGGCTCTTTCAGTACATGCGCCCATGACGACTATTCCATTGTTTCTGGGTGCGTCTATGGAGTGTAGCGAAGGAGAGAGTGAAGCGGAGGAGAGGGGTGGCGGTGCAAGTGGGCATAGGGCAGATCATCCATATGGTGAATCTTTCTCTTGCATTAAGGCCCTCTGCTCCTTCGGCCCCAGGTTTCGCTTCTGATTCGGCGGGAGCTGGCAGAGCGTGCTCGGGACTTCAGCCTCATTGTGGATGATGTGGCCATCACAGAGCTGAGCTTCAGCCGGGAATACACCGCTGCTATTGAGTCCAAGCAAGTGGGTAAGTGCCAAATCCTAAGGTGCATGGGGTGGGATTAAAGAGAGTTCTCCACGGTAAAGTGTCTTTGAAGCCTCTGATTAGCAGCTCTCACTCCCCTGATGAATTTTCTGGGTGTCTCTGCCAAAACCGGTCTTCACCATAACAAAATTGCTATTAGCGGGAAGTTAATGGGACTGCTCTAAACTCTTCGTATCTCCCTCTGTTTCAACCCTTTATTTCTTTCTGCCATCACACTACCCTGATTTTGTTACTTTTCATGACGCCATTCTCTTTTTCTTTTTTTTTCCTCTATCACTATTGTCTTAACTTTTGCTTTCCATCGTACCTTCCCCATTCATTCTACCAATCCCTTTCTCGGAATGTCCCATGTTCCTCTATCATCATCGCAGTTTACCTCACTTTTACTCCCTATTGCCTACCCTCTTCCCTTCTGTCATCCTCCCTCTCTCCTTTGACTCGTACTACCATTACGGCCTCATCCCTTTTTTTCCTCTGTATTTTACGTCATGCTTTAATTTTCCACCCCTTGTGCCCCTTTTTCTCCGTGTGTCCCTTTGTTTATCTTCTGTCTGGTCTTTCCTTTGCCTACTTTCCCTTGCTCCCATTTTCATCTTTTTCTTTGCCTCTCCATTCCTATTTCTCCTCACTACCTTTTCTGGCTTCACTTCATGTTTTCCCTACTTTGTTTCATATCTCTTCTTCACTCCCTTCTCCCTCATTCCCTCCTTTGGTACCTTCTACCTGTACCATCCACTTCTTCCCTTCCTTCCAACTCCTTCCACCTTTGCTCCATTTCTAATTCTCACCTACTCCTCTCACTTTCCCATTGTGCCTATCTTTCGCCTTTTGTCCCTTCTTACTACTACTCCTTCCTCCACTCTTGCTCTTCTGTCCCCCTGCTTATTCTCAATCCCCGACTCTTATTCTTAAATGTCCTTCCCTTTCTCTCTCCCTTTATCTCATCTGTCTTCCACTCCTATACCCAACACCCGTACCCCGGATTTCTCACTTGATCAATTTGCTTATTTTTTCAACTTTCCTTGCACCATTTTCCACTTCCCATTTGTTACCCCTCAACCTCTTCCTATGTCCCTCCCACTTTTTATTTCACTTCTTCCCTCTCGTTGTGCTGCGGATTTTCTTTTTTCTCTGTGATCTTTCCCTGCGCTACTTTGCTTTACCTTTTGCTTCTCCCACCCTCACAACCCCTGCTTTTGCCTCTTACTCCAGCCCAGCAGGAGGCGCAGCGGGCCCAGTTCCTGGTGGAGAAGGCCAAGCAGGATCAGAAGCAGAAGATCGTGCAGGCTGAAGGCGAGGCAGCCTCTGCTAAAATGATATCCTTTCCAGAGAACCAATATCGTGTTGAAGGAGGCATATGATACCAACGGAGCATGCATGTTAATGCTGGACCCTCAAGATATGGGTGGGTTGAAGTGTGAGCCAGGTTTCCTCCTTCCCCCCAGCTCCGGAACCTGTACTGGCCAAGTGATGAATCTAAGGCGAAGGTGATCCCTGTTTTACTAATGGTCTGGCTATGCTGCACAACCATAACTCCAGATGACGATGCTCAGTCTCTAAAGTGGGAGCCGGTAAAAGATCAAATGCTTCTGCATTCAGAGCAGATCAAGAGCAGGGTGCAAAGCACCACGCACTAGTCCAGTGGAGCCACCCCAAAGTCTTGGGCTGGCTCCTTGGTCTCCAGCGTATACATTCCAGATGGAAAAGGAGAATCAGTCATTGGGGTTCAGAGGTTGTGCTGTGAAAAGCCAAGATCATTGATAAATCTTTGATATGCAGGGAAATGAGCAGTCTTTGGTAATCTGATGGCTGGACGAAACCCACAGGGCATGGAACTTGTTTGAGCCTCCTCAGACTGCGTGATGTGTATTTGAACTTTTGCAAAGGGAGGGGGGGTTTGACCTTTGGTAACTGTTTCACCTGGGTCCACCCCACTTGGGTTAGCTACTAGTCTGTCTTAATATCCATTCAGATTGTCCTAGAGTGAGCCGTAAGTTTACGTATTTGAAATCCTTAATGCAGTTGAACTTTTTGCACCAGGGTCTCCCCACATGTTGACTTGGAACTTCATTTTGGCATTTTCTACTGGCTGGATTTAAAGCACTGTCATAAAAGATAAGATGGTGTACTTCAGAGATTTAGTTGCATGTTTATGTTCAGTGCAGCAGAAGGGGGACAACACAAACTGAAATACCTCAGTTGGGGCACCTTGAGTAGCAAAACATTGTTCCAGGCTACTGAATGTTGAATGTGTTTCCATGCTTGCTCCTGGGGTCAAGTCTTGCAGTTTCTGCTTGGACCTTCAATGCAAGTAACTAGGCCATGCTCTACAGCACTTCATAGTGGATGTGACGTCTATACTCTGGACAACTATGATATATCTGATCTTTCTGCCCACATGATGGGTTGCCTCACAGGCTGGAAAGTCCTCTAAGTGTCAGATAAGTGTTCCACCATGATCTTTGCTGGAAATTTGGAGGGGGGTGTGCTCCAGCACTAGTGGTTGTTTTTCTTTGACCTATGTTTCTTGTCACATCGGTGAGGCCCTCAGCAAAAATCCTGGGTATCTAAAACTGCGTAGGATCCGTGCTGCCCAGTCTATCGCAAAAACGGTAAGGGGTGTGCCATGAAGGAAAGGGACTTGTGTGCGTTCATGAGCATCAGTAGAAAGGAGGGATTGGTAATTAGATCGAGGGGTTTGTTTGACTGGTGTAAAGGGTTTTAAAGCATGGAGGGGCTAGTAAAAGAAGCCTGGTGCTAGCAAGGGATAGTCAGACCCCAGGATAAAGCCTGATTTAACAAAGCCGCCAAGATATTGTCAAACTAAAATCAAATTTTGCAGGGCACGTTTTAAAAAAAGGGTGTTCTATGTCTTGATTGGGTGCTAAGAATTGTATTCTAGATTTTCCATTTGAAGTCTGAGAATAAAAATGCTATAGAAACAGAAGTTAAAACTATAATATATGTTTAATGAATTTCTGTTTTGAAAGTGCAGAGCTTTTTATCTTGCATGTACTTTTATTGTTTTTTAGTTTGATAAAACACTAAACCCCCCACCTCTCCGTGCATTAGAAAATCCACCCCCACGCCACCCCACCACCACCACCACCACCACCACACCACCACCTCTTGAATTGAAGGATCAACGGATATAGGGTAGCTAGTTCCCTCTTTAGACACTGGAGAGCTCCAAAGAGACCCAATAAAACTAACCCTTCTCAGTGATAAAGTGAATGCTTCCATATTGAGGTTGAAAACCATTTGATGCCACACCGAAAGTGTTCTAGTCAGGGTCTGATTGCACTGGCTAATAACATTAAGTTCCACCCTCCCCTCGAGCATCCTTCCTGGAAGTTGATGCAGTGTTCTCCCTATCCTTTTCAGACGAGGATTCCTCATTATGAAATAACACCTTTTCTCCCCGACGCAGGAAAGGCAGACCACTATGTGACCTATTGAATAGACAAAAAAAAAATCTTCTGCTGTTTTTGCAAACACCTGTGGTTTTGCCTTTAATACTAAGGGCTTTTCTTCTTGTGTATTATCTCCATTGATTGTATTATATTCCTCATTCTTTCCACTATCTTTGTCTTCTTTCCTCTCCTCGTCTTTGTTCACTTGTTCTCTATGGCTTCTCTGCTTTTTTTTTTTCATCCCCCTTCATTCTCACACTTTTTGTAATCCCTCCCTCCTTTTTACCTTCTGTTTCATGCCTTCTCCCCTCCATTAGTCTTTTACTCTTGCTTTCCTTTAAGTTGAACTCCACCTGTATTCCTCTTGTATGTGATCTTAATCTTTTTTTTTTTCCCCCTCGTCTTCTCCACAGATCGCAGCATCACAAAACAGTGTGTACCTGAGCTCCAACAGCCTTGTATTGAACCTTCAGGAGGACAGTTTCGCTAGGTGAGGTGCTACTGGGGAGAAGAGACTAGATGGATGCTTAGCAGAAGGGAGTCCTGGATGGTTAAGATGAGTTTCAGGGACCAGAACAAGTTGCAGTGTGCATGAAAAAAACATATTGGCCAGCAAAAGGTGATCTGTCTGAGGAGGCGGGGCTATATGGTCTTCGCCTTAATTAATCAGAATTCCTAGTGCCTTGCTTTGACGTGGAAAGTCGAGGTCTTTGTGGAGCAGTTTTATACAGTGAGAGGTGAAACAGCCACACCACCTTGCCTGTCGGAGTAGAGCATGGTTCCAAGTTCTTTCTGTGGACGAAGTTCATTTAACAGACAGACTGGAGCAAACTGCTTATAAAAGTAATATAAATAAGTACCAACAAGTGTTCTACTTTGGCGAAGCCAAAAACTTTCAGTTACTTGAAGGATTTAAGTAATATTGCATTTCTTTGCTTGATTGTCAAAACTGCTATGAATTGCAGCTTGTAGAGTTTATAGCCTGGGAGGCAAAACTACCCACATTGTTTGAGTGTATATGTAGGAGAGTGGAGCAGTGTCAAATCATTTCATGGGGTGCTTTTGGCAACTCTACATTTGGTTTGGAGAAACCTGCTGCGTCTCTCTATGCACAGTTAATCCTGCTGCCTCATTCTCCATCACCACCTCTTCTCTTGAAAAAGACCAAAAAGGAAGCGTGTAGAGGCATATTGAGTAGACCCACTCCTTCGACAGTCTGAACTACTGCATCAATAACTGTGTGACGTAAGAATTGGTGGCGGGTGGTTCTTGACAACCAGAATGTACTCTTTTAGTGTACTTAAGAAGACCTTTATGGAGAGTCTTGTCATGTCACCAGTGGGCGTGGTGCATAAGAGAGGGCAGTACCGTATTAATATTTCACCAGTGTCTGTGTTCTTTCATCCTCCAGCTAATGCAGCAATCACTGCTTGTATAGATTGACCAGCAAGCCATCAAATGCAGGCAGCAGATGTTGGACTTATTACTTTACCCTCAGTGTAGGTCATCACAGTTTGAAATACCATGAACAGTGTGCAGTCAAATAACGCTGGTGGAAAGCATTTCTGCTTCAGGCTGCGACATAGTTATCTTCCCACTGGGCTTTTGTGTGGCTGAATATATGTGTGCTGGGGGCATGCCACAAACACCCTGCTGGTTTTGGGAGTTTTATCAGAAAGGTCTGGCGTGCCATCAGACTATGGATCACTCCCATAACAGAGACACAGTGGGCAACGAGAACCCTAACGTAGTTGCAGGGGTGCAGTGTGGGTCCCTTGGCATCCAAATGTCTCACCATTTAACCTTACAGACAGTCTAGAGATGCTGCTGGTGCAGTATTTCAGCAAGTGATGCAGGAAAGGGAGTTGTGTGTTTAGGCGCTGTGGAGAGGAGCCAGGAAATTTGGGGACTGTGTGCACAGACAGAATAATATGGATTATAAGAGGCCAGAAGAAAGGGGCTGGTTTGCACAAAGCCTAGCAGACGAGTGGGTTTGTGGATCTTCAGTGAAAGTATACAACCTCCCACTGACACAAGGCTTTCCCAATGCACTTTAATCCTGACTTTGAGCATCCACGGGCATGGCTGTAGAGGCTACACAACACTGGGAATACACCTCCGTTCTGATTTACAACACCCCTACTGTCTTAATGTTGTGACTCCACACACCGCTGTCAATGAACCGAAATCCTTACCAGTAAAAATCAGTTGTGTTTATATTACAGGTCTTTTGCACAGTATTCAGGGAAAGTGTTGATCATACCATAACGTGTCATTAATGTCTTTTCTTTCTTCCTTCTCAACCATCGCCTCCTGAAACTGCTTGTCGCTACAGAGGAAGGTAAGTCTGCAGTTTTTGTTATACTCCCAGATTCTTCTGATGACGGTCTCTGTATTGTACTTTAATCTTTACATCTCCATCTGAGATTCCTGTTCTGTACGCTAGGGGGGGGGGGGGGGTTACAGTTATTGCACCAAGCGTTTCTTTGACAGTTATGGGACTATTTCCTAAAGAAAACAAATTCCAGTGGAGTAAAGATATTGGAAGCAGTTGAAACCGATGACAATCCTGCAAAAAAGGGACAGGAAATGTTACTATTAGACTCTGCCTTTTTCAGCGGAAGTAAAGGTAATCATTTTTTGTTTCTTTGGTAGGCCACCACCATCTCCAAGTCATGCTTTACTTAGACTAAGGAATGGTGCATTAAGAGTTATTGGTACTGAAACCAGTAATGCATTTGAAAAGGGGCGGGTTGAGATTTAAAGAAAGAAAAAATGGCGAATAAACAGAAGGTACTCCAGTCAAGCATTAGGTCAAAATAATAATAGAATTAAACAAGCATTGACCAAATGCAGTAACTCTTGCTTTTTAGGCAGATTACCTGAGTCAACAGTTTGCCACACTGCAAAAAAAGAAGAAAAGCCATTATGTGGCCATTATTGCCGGTCACCACACGTGTATGCACCCACAGAATGACACAAGTGTCATTTTCCTTTTATTTTTATTAACCAATTTAACATGGCATATGCCATTTTGATTGGTTAAAATGTTTAGTTTGCAAATGCACTTTTGATGTAGCCAAGGTCTCAGCAGCAAATGTCAGCTTCTAGACTCTCCCAAAAAAGTACACAAAAAAAAGTGAAATGCCTGCGACGGTGGGGAGAGGAGGAGTAGCGGCGGCGGATTGAGTCCAAGGGATAAAATAAAAATAAAGTTGTGGGGGGTGTAAGGAGGGGCACATGAGGGAGAAAGCAACATGGAGCACATGTGACGGTTGAGGAGCAGAATTGGATGTGAGCAGTTCTTATGGGTGCGAGTAACACAGGATGCACAAGTGGCAGCGGGTGTTAGAGGGAGAGCACTAGAAAACTCATTCTCATGGAGTGGTAAAAGAAGTGTAGTTCCATAAATGTGGGCAATGGAAAAATCCAAGCCACCCAATGAAAGGATGGTAAAGAGGACATGCTGCAGGGGAGTAATGGGCAGAGGGGGAAGACAAACCATCGAATAAGAAGCAGTCAAATGAGTGACGACCATGTGAACCAATGGTACTTAATGGTCGTGCTCTCTGTTCACTGTACGTTTTTTGGTAAACCCCACAATAGGTCTTGTACTGTCTAGTAGGCGGGACCTAAAAAGGCCTGCGACATGCAAGGTTAACATTGGTGTTCGGAGAGGATTAACACCAAGCTGCAGTCGCTGCCTGTTGAATAGTAACAACCTCTATTTGGCCCTACCTTGAATACCTGAATTCTTGCCTCAAAATCCTTCAGAACTTGGTTGCTCACCTGCTTCTAGGTTTTAACTTTCACACCTTCATTAAGTCCCACCCAGCAGAACTTCAGTCCTCTGGTTGAAAAAAGTAATTATGTTCATGAACATGTATATTGCGCACAGAGCAGTTTTCCATTCAAGTGTTTTGTATCTGCCATAAATTCAGGGCTTTTGCTTCCTTCCTAGCCCATTACTCTGCCTCATTGACCCACTTTGTGGTCCTCCTATTGTTTTTCAGAGTGAACTTACTTGTTCGGCTAAGGCAACAACTCGTTGGAACAAACTCTTGCTGGCCATTCTAATTCCAATTACCTCTGTTTTTCTGAAGAGCCAATAAAAGCCCTCTTTTCTTTGAGCCTTGAATAAACAGGATTTGGTGCCATGACACCCCAGGGGGTGGAAGGGGTTGGATGTGGGGGAGGGGGAGAAACAAAACTCTCTGTAGATGTTAAAATGAGTCACAAGGCCCAGCTGAGGGAAGGCTAGTGTTGGAGATCTTCCCTCTTCCTATGGGTCGTAAGAACCCTGCATCTCAGCCGGCCCCTATCTCCCCAGAAATAAGAAGATGAAACTCTTTACATGACTGTACCATTGGTGAGTCTACCCCATCCCGACCTACCAGAAATCCCTGTGGCATGTATCTGTCCTCATCCAATCTCAGAAAAAATTCCAGAGATTCCTCTTCACCCTAAGTCTTTCAGTTTTGGAGACACTGATGTGCAAGGTCACAATCAATTCCAGGCCCAGCACTCCAGTTAACAGTGCTAATGGTGAATCCAGTGGGTGTTGCCCACTGTCCCTTGGGTTCTCCCACCAACTGGTAATCTTCACTGCAAGTACTTTTTTGAGATACAAATCTCTAACGGTAAATATTTTTGGAGGTGGAGGGTAGATCATGATGGGTGCTAGCACCTTCTCACTTTTTCCTGAGACCAGATGTGTCCTGTAGTGTTCTCACCCCAAAACTTTGTTCTGCTGGATGAAGATTTCCATACTGACTAGCTTGCTCAACTGGACTATAAAGTCTTATATCAAACATTTATATATGCTGCAGGACTTGGAGGCCGCTTTTCTAGATTTGATCTTTGGGTTTTTAGGGGACTTGATTTTAAGGACAGATTTTTTTTTTTGTGCAGGGAACTTGACTTCAGGATTCCCAACCACAGAGTTGTGTTGCCTTACCTTCACAGTTAAGAGAGTACTGGCAAAACATTAAATGCAGTACAAAAGGGGGTGGTGTTGGATGGAGCATCAGAACCAATCAAACACTAACACCCAGTCAGCAGATCTGGGTTTGATCCATCACCGTTCTTTAGCCCACTCTGCCACCCCAGTTCAGACATGGCCATATGCAAATCAGTCTGACCCTCTGCCTCATGGGAACAGTCCAGCCCGAACTGCCAAGCCATGCCTTCCCTGAACCGGAAACAAGCTTCCTTTTTGTGAATGAATTAAAGTAAACACAGTACTAAACCCAATGGTCCCCGAAGCCTTCCGAGAAGACTAAAGCCCTTCACTGTGGGTGAACTCTGACCGATGTGGTCATTGTTACAGAAAATTTGCATATTTTATTTATTATTTAAATTTAGAGGGCGCACAGCTACCCAGAGGGGTTTCCCGGCGCCAGCTAGGTAAGAAAGGGAAAAAACGAGAGAGGAAATGACAGATTAAACAGCCAAGTCTTCAAACTTGTGTGGAATCTACCATAGATTATTTTTATTATGGATCCATCAAAAGTATTTGCTATTTAACTCTGTGTTATGTATTCTTCATGCTAAATTATTTGATGGAGTATTTTTTTAAGGTGTTGATTGACTTTTATGGTTCTCTTGTAAAAACCGAATAAAGTTGATGGTGTGTGTTTAAGTTAACGGGCAACAAATAAGTTGTATTCATGAGACCTGATTTTAAATCAAACCAGATGGCTTTTAAACATAATCAGAAAAGTTATTTGGGGCACTCTTGTTAAATCAGGCAGACAGACTGCTTTACAAAAAGGCACAAAACCTTGACCCGAACATTTGCTGATTTGCAACATCTGTTGCCCCAGTATTACATGAATGTCTGGTATTGTGCATGGAAGAACAGATGTTATCCCTCTGGAGGGAATGGACACTTTGGTTCAGTGCTACCATAGGTCCCTTTCATTTGGAAATCGATCCAGGCAGCATGCATGTGTCTTAGTTATAGTAAGTCTTAAAGTGTGCCGAAGAATTGGTGAACTTGTGTTCCCTCAAGAGACCCCTATCACATCTATGGGTTTGGGGATACAGGCTAAAAACCTAATATTATACTACTTGAGCCTGATGCCGTGATTCTAGCTTGTAAGACTGCGTATCAATAATATGTGCCACTCAGCTCTCATAGGAAGGTCCCAAAGAATTATTTCTATCTTCCTTGTAAAGCAGTCATTACTGGGGCTGCTGTAAGGCCCAGTCAGTCAGTTGGCTATACCTCACGAATTGTAAATGTCAAAATATTGCATTACCTTACCAAACCCTGTTTGTTCTCTTTATTTAAATAATGAATTTGTGGGTTCCTTGACTGTGTCATGTGGTGCATAATGTGACATGATTTGACTCATTCCTCTCTTGTTTGTGTCTTTCTCTGGTTCTGTGCAGTGACAGCCTTGTTGTAAAACAGAAGAAGTAAAAGAGGGCAAGTCACAAAAGAGACTTTGGGTAAACCCTGGAAGAGAATCGCAAGCAGCTGGGAGAGCTGCCCAAACCTGAAGTCTCACCAGAAAGACGTCGTAATTGTGGTATCCACAGACTGTGGCCACAGAGCACTTTGTCGGACAGCAACCTCTTGGGACACTCAGGGTCAAATCATACATTTCCTATGTATCCCAGTGAGACCAAAACCTGAATGAGGAGATCTCACTCTCTTCAGACGTCTTTATCTATGACAAGAATCCATTTTAATTCAGCAGCAAGATGTCTGGTGTGAAAGATGAGGAGGT
This sequence comes from Triturus cristatus, assembly GCF_964204655.1. NCBI lineage: Eukaryota > Metazoa > Chordata > Amphibia > Caudata > Salamandridae > Triturus > Triturus cristatus. The sequence continues at coordinate 1,693,748,895 of NC_140590.1, forward strand.
CCGAATCCCAGGATCTGGATCTAATCTTGTTTTCTACCAAGTTCCCTGGAACACTGCCTTTTTGGGTTCCTACTGTCCCGAAAGCTCCATTCCAGGGTCGAGAGACTGGCTCTGTGGTTCCTATGTGGGGGTCATCAAGGATAGGACTTCATGTGGATGAAGAGACCTTAATCCTGGCCCTTGGGCATACTTGGGTGCATGCTTATTCTAAAAGATTGTGGCTGATGTTTCCCACCTCCAAGAAAAACAGTAATGGCCCCATTTATGTCTTTCTCTTCATTTTCCATTGGATGAGAGCTTCAAAATAAATCAACGGGAAAAACAAATTGATAAATAAAGCAGGCATTGATTTGTACTGGTGGTCATTTCTTGGTGTGGGAGGCTGAATGCTTTGATGGGAATGGCAAACTTTCTGCTTTTATAATTCTTGTCTTGAAGTGCATGGCAATTTTGGTGCTTTCTTGAAAGTCTCCTAAAACATTCTTGAAGCAGTTTTAGTCCTCATCACAACATGTACCGGAGACCTGTGTATGTCACTGATCATGGTAATATGTAATCTTGTCAAGAGGTTCTCCTCAATGAATGCAAAAGCGTGCACTCATGCAGCCAAAATGAATCCTTTTTAAAAACATCTGCTTTGCAGCAGTGGCGGTGCTTTTCATTCGCCACATCATGCATGCCTCTCAGCAAGGGAAAGATTTCTCCTGATGGAATCTTCAAATTGCAGATTCCTCACTTTGACTGGATCTAGAAGATGTTTCACCATATTCCCTGTGTGCTGGTCGGTGGTATGGTTCTGAGTCAACTTCACTCTGCCCCAAAATTGATGACTTTAAAAAATGCATAGGTGCCACCCATGCATACTGACATCAGTTCTTGTCTTTCTGCATCTTGGTTCGCTGGTCCAAAGCTAGCTCCTATGTTTTTCTTGACCGTTGAGGTACTTTCCCCCACAATATCCCCGGTGTGTAAGGGAAATGTCGCGTCCCAGCACCTCTGGTGCCTAAGATTGATCCACAACTCCAAGTAGTTAGGGGGAAAGGGGTCTGCTCTGATGAATGTGAACGTTTTCTGGGACTACAAAGCCAAGCTGTATGTTAATGAACATTGCCAGATACTGCATTAAGGGTGCTCCCACTCAAATTGTTGGGCTCTGAGCCAGTTCCAGTCCCGTGGGTATATCCTGCATCAGATCTTTGTCTTCCGGTGAGTCAAAGTTAAAGCGGGCATTGTCCCAGCCTCACCCTCTGATAAGCCGTGAGGACATCAAGGTGCTCCGTAGTCTTGTTCCTGATCCCCTATTAAGGAGCTGATTCGGCCGAACATTTCAATGCAACCTGTTGACAAGGTTCTAGCTACTCGAGCAGTAGTCTCAAAAGCCCACATTCTAGCAGAAGCCAGCACTGCTGCTTAGTTGCTTAAGAGGTTCAGGGAGGTTACTGCTGAGAAGATGTAGTTGAGTATCACCTCACCACTTCTAATTATTATTCTTATACATGAAGTTCTTTACATATTATACCTTGAATTAACTGTAAGGGAAAAATGTATGATTGGCTATTACCATCAATGTTTCTGATAACTGAGTTTCCTGGTCCATCTGTGACGCCAGAGCAGATCATGGCATTTAGAGTTGCCATGCTTTGCCTCTTTAACTTACAGGTTTCCTCAGTCACTTCTTTAGGCCCCATTGATCTGCAATGACCTCCAACTCGGTTACTACCAGCAAGGCCACCTTCAGCGCCAGCTCTGCCTTCTGAGCCTGTGTTGAGTTCAGATCTGAATCCAAAGTCAATTCCACTGCCACAGTCCACAACCATTGACACTGGCGCCTGAGTAGTTGGAGGTTGAGCCCATAGTAAGTCTGACTCTAAACCAAATCAATCCCGACCATGTATGAAGTTGCACGATGGTTTAGTGCTTACACACCCAGAACCAATCCCTTCTGACTCTGATAAGACGATGCCTCTGCTCACCCACTTTTCGGGTTAGCTTCTGATCAGAGACTGGAAACTGATAAAATGCAAATTTTTCCACTCAAAACGGACCCATTTTTTGCTAAGTGTGTAGCTGTGGATTTTGGGCCCTAGCTCAACCAGTACTTCGAGAAATCTACCAAACCTGTAAAAAAATTTAAAACTAGGCATCAGGGGAATCCAGGATGGGGTGACTTGCATGGCTCTCACCAGGTTTTTTGGCTTTGCACGAGCAGTCTGGCTTATCTCCGAGGCAGTAGTTTGCACATAACTAACAGTAATACAGTGAAAGCACTATAAAAAGACACAATACCAGTTTAGAAAAATATCCAATATTTTTGTATATCTAAAACCAGACCAAAACAATGAGAATCCAACATACAGTACTTAATATATACTTTGCATGATATCATAAATTTTACAGAAATATCTCAAAAACGCAGTTCTTCCCAGTCTGTAGCTCCATCCGGGGCTACCGCGATGCTGAAAACCACATAGTCTAATAGTTCCAGCCGACCGCGAAAGTACGGGCCAGCTCAAGCGTGGACAGATTTGTGAACAGTACAGTTTTTTCGTTGTGGCTGACACGTTGGTGCGAGTCGGTCGGGGCAACCACCGCGGTTGCATTGCAAAATGGAAGCGCTGCAGGGTGCAGTGCCCTCATGATGCGGTGCAGGCTGCGGCGTTGTGAGACCAAGGCGTGCATGATGCGACGCTGGCAGGTTGCTGTGCAAGCGACAGAGCGGATTAGCGGGAGCTGGCGTCAGTCGGCCCAGACTGCGGTGTGGGATGAGGCAGTGCGTTGTGAAACTTACGAGCGGTGCCCCCAGCCACAATGCAGTTACTGGTAGCGAAGTCAGCAGGCAGCAACGGTGTCTGTGAGACCAGGGTGGTGGTGCAGAGTGCAGTGCCCACAGGTCACACTGCAAGCAGTGGCTCGGTGAGACCAGGGTTGCGGTGCGAGATGCAGCGGGGCCTTCAGGACACAGAGCCAGCGAAGGAGTCGGTTGCTTTTCCCTTCTCTGTGGCAACTGAAACAGCAGTTCCAGAAGCGGTACACAGAGGTTGGTGAAGTCTTTGCAGTCCTTGAGACTTCAGAACAGGAGGCAAGCTCTACTTCAAGCCCTTGGAGATACTCCCCACAAGTAAAGAAAGTTCAGTCCTTTCACTACTCAAGGCAGAAGCAGCAACTGCAGGCCAACCCAACACAGCAGAGGGGCTGTACTCCTCCTGGCAACTCTTCCAGCTCTTCTTCTTGGCAGGTTCCTGGATTCTAGCGAGTTCTAAAGAGTCAGTCTGCACTACAAATTACTTGGAGAAGTCGGGTGCCTTCAGCATGCCCGCTTCTGTCAGGATTGGCCAAACTAAACCCTCATGTCCTTTTCTGTATGGCTCTCTGCGAAGGAAGAGGGTTCTAAACTAAACTACCCATGGAATCGGCTGCGCCGATTTTCACTTTTAACTCTCTGGCACACTCGTGAGTAATTCCAGTGAAAGTGTCTGTTCGAGGCATATGAGCTGCAGATTATACACTGTGCATAGATCAATCAATCAATCAATGACATTTATATAGCGCACTACTCACCCGTAGGGTCTCAAGGCGCTTGGGGGGGGGGGGGGGGGGTGCCGCTACTGCTCGAACAGCCAGGTCTTGAGCTTCTTCCTGAAGGAGAGATGGTCTTGGGTCAAGCGCAGGTCAGTCGGGAGGGAGTTCCAGGTCTTGGCGGCCAGGTAGGAGAAGGACCTTCCTCCTGTAGTCGCTCTTCGGATGCGGGGGACGGCGGCGAGGGCGTGGCTGGCTGATCGGAGGTGGCGTTTGGGAGCGTAGAAGTTGATTCGGTTGTTGAGGTAGCTCGGGCCTTGATCGTGTAGGGCTTTGTGTGCGTGGGTGAGGAGACGGAAGGTGATTCTTTTGTTGACGGGGAGCCAGTGCAGGTTCCTCAGGTGTCCAGAGATGTGGCTGTTTCGTGGGATGTCGAGGATGAGTCTGGCTGAGGCGTTCTGGATCCGCTGGAGTCTCTTCTGGAGCTTGGCGGTGGTTCCGGCGTAGAGGGCGTTGCCGTAGTCCAGTCGGCTGGTGACGAGGGCCTGGGTGACTGTCTTCCTGGTCTCCGTGGGGATCCACCAGAAGATCTTCCGTAGCATGCGCAGGATGTTGAAGCATGACGAGGAGACGGCGTTGACTTGTCTGGTCATGGAGAGGGAGGAGTCCAGGATGAAGCCCAGGTTGCGTGCATGGTCTGTCGGTTTGGGTGCGGTGCCCAGGGCGGGGGGCCACCAGGAGTCGTCCCAGGCGGAGGGCGAGGGGCCCAAGATGAGGCCCTCCGTCCTGTCTGAGTTCAGTTTCAGGCGGCTGGTCGTCATCCACTCGGCTACATCTTTCATCCCTTCGTGTAGGTTGGCTCTGGCGGGGTCGTTGGTCAGGGAGAGGATCAGCTGGGTGTTGTCAGCGTAGGAGATGATGTTGAGGTTGTGCTGGCGTGCGATGGCCGCGAGGGGGCTCATGTAGACGTTGAAGAGGGTGGGGCTCAGCGAGGATCCTTGAGGGACGCCGCAGATGACTTCGGTGGCCTCTGACTTGTACGGTGGTAGGCGGACTCTCTGTGTTCTTCTGTCGAGGAAGGAGACGATCCATTCCAGTGCCTTCTCCTGGATTCCGACATTGCTGAGGCGCTGCACTAGGGTGCGGTGGCAGACAGTGTCGAATGCCGCGGAGAGGTCTAGGAGGATGAGGGCCGCTGTTTCTCCGTTGTCCATCAGGGCCCGGATGTCGTCGGTGGCGGCGATGAGGGCGGTCTCGGTGCTGTGGTTGTCTCGGAAGCCAGACTGTGAGGGGTCGAGGGATCCATTCGTCTCGAGGAAGGCGGCAAGCTGTCTGTTGACGGTCTTCTCGATGACTTTTGCAGGAAACGGGAGGAGTGAGATGGGGCGGTAGTTCTTCAGTTCGGTGGGGTCCGCTGTAGGTTTCTTGAGTAGAGCGCTGAGTTCGGCGTGCTTCCAGCTCTCAGGGAAGGTGGCGGTGTTGAAGGAGGTGTTGATAATGTCCCGCAGGTGGGGTGCGATGACAGCGTCGGCCTTGTTGAAGACGTGGTGAGGGCAGGGGTCGGTCGGAGATCCGGAGTGGACGGAGTTCATCATGCGGATGGTGTCTTCGGTGGTGGTCGGAGTCCAGGCGCGGAGGGTGGTGGTGGGCGGCGTTGCTGTGGTCGTGGCGTGCGTCGGTTGAATGCTGAAGCTGTTGTGTATGTCCGCGATCTTGTTGTGGAAGTAGGAGGCGAGGGAGTTGCAGAGGTCTTGCGATGGGGTGATGTCGTTGTTTCCGGCGTTGGGGTTGGAGAGCTCTTTCACGATGTTGAAGAGTTCCTTGCAATTGTGTGCGTTGTTGTCCAGCCGGTCCTTGAATGCAGTTTTCTTGGCGGTGCGGATCAGTTGGTGGTGCTTCCGGGTGGCAAGCTTGAGAGTGGTCATGTTGTCCGGTGTTGGTTCCTTTCTCCAGGCTTTCTCGAGGGCTCGGCAGTTCGTCTTGGAGCTCTTGAGTTCGTCGGTGAACCATGGGGCCTTCTTGCTGCCGGGTCTGCTGGGCGGGGTCCTCAGTGGGGCGAGTTCGTCCGCGCAGTTGCTGATCCACTTCGTGAGGTTGTCGGCGGCCTGGCTGGGGTTCGCTGAGCTGGCAGGAGGGTGCTGGCTCAGGGAAGCGGCGAGCTGGTCGGCTGTGATCTTGTTCCAGCTTCTTCGGGCAGCCTGTTGCTGGTGGTGGTGGATCGTCGTTCTTTTGAAGGTGAAGTGGACGCAGCTGTGGTCCGTCCAGTGGAGTCCTGTGGCGTGGCTGAAGGTGATGTCTTTGCTGGATGAGAAGATGGCGTCGAGTGTGTGTCCGGCGAGGTGGGTGGGGATGGACACGAGCTGCTTGAGTCCGAGGTTGGCGAGGTTGTCGAGCAGGGTGGAGGTGTTGCGGTCGTTGTTGTTCTCCAGGTGGAAGTTGAGGTCCCCCAGGAGGATGTAGTCGGCGGAGCGGAGGGCATGCGGGCTGATGAAGTCGGCGATGTCCTCGCTGAATTGTGTGCGTGGTCCCGGGGGTCGGTAGATCAGGGTGCCTCTGAGGGTGGTCTTCGGGTCGGTGTGGATCTGGAAGTGCAGGTGTTCGGCGGTCGTTAAGGTGTCGTCGGTGCTGGTCGTGATGCGGATGGTGTTCTTGTGGATGACGGCGATGCCTCCTCCCATCTGGTTGGCGGTGCGGTCCCCCCGGGTGATCTTGTATCCCTCTGGGATGGCGATGGCGATGTCGGGCGCTGAAGAGGCGTTCATCCATGTTTCCGTGAGGAAGGCGACGTCAGGAGCTGTGGTGTCGAGGAGGTTCCAGAGTTCGATGGCGTGTCTGTGGACGGAGCGGGTGTTGAGCAGGATGCACTTGATTTGGTTGCTGCTGGTGTTCGGCTTGGCGGGTGCTGGAGTAGGGCAGGTCCGAATGCAGGTGAACTTGCAGGCGAGGCAGCTGAAGGGTCCGTGGGTGCGTCGTGGGGTGGCTCGGTGGCAACCTGGGATTCGGCCGGAGTTGAGAGCGATGAGGGTGGCGGCGGTGTACGTCAAGCGGGTGAGCAGGAGTCCTCGAGGGCCAGGGGTCCTGGCACTGGGCGCGGTCCAGGCGCGGACGGGCGCAGACGGGCTTACCTTTGGCGCACAATCGGCGCACCCGCTGCGCGTGACCGCTGCGCGTTCGCATGGTCGCCATTTATGGCGAAGTGCGAGGGGGGGCGGAGCAGCTGGGAGGCGGGAGCGGGGAGGCTACAGAATGAAGAAAGGGGCGGGGTTTAGCGGCGGTGGCGGGAAGCGGGGAGGGAGGAGACGGGGCGAGCAAGGACAACAGGCAAGCAGGCAAAAAAGGAAAACAATATACAATAAACAGCAAGTACAATTAGGGACACAGTGGTACAATTAGGGGCACAATTCAGCAGAGACAGTGGCGCAAGGCAGGATAGAGAGCACAGGCCACGCTGCTCGAGGCAGGGGGCGTGGTCTCGCAGCGGCAGCCGGAGCACAGAGGCAGGAAGTTGGAGGGCACACGCAGCAGCTGGTGGCCGTGCGGCGCGGGGGGTGTCCTAAATAGATCGCCATCTGGTGTTGGGCCCGGATGTTTGCAGTTGATTTTCCTCTTGGAAAGTCTTTGGAAGTTACGAGGTCGGTGACTCCTCCTTTGGTTCGTATTGCGCATGGGCTTCGGCTCCATCCTCAGATTGTTTTTTTTTTCCGCCATCGGGCTCGGATGTAATACTTCGCGCTCCGGTTCCGAACTTTTCCAGTTCAGCGATCGACGCAAAACTCCTCGCTCATCGAGATCCTTCAGATAATAAATCATCTTAATCACCTTCTCTTCGGCACTTCTTCGATTCCGGTCATTGACGGCGGCCTTCGGGCCTATTCCGGCTCCGGTCTCGGCTGATGGAAAGAACTCCCTTCAAGAAGTGCCCTCGAAGTGGGTCCAAATTCCCCCACACCGATCTTCATGATGTGTGCAACCTCTGCCTCTCCCCTGAACACGAGGCCTGAGACTGTCCCGCCTGCAAGTCTTTTAGATCTAAAAAGACTATTCGAGATCGAAGGGCCAGACGCAACATGGCGCAATCCTCGACCTCCACTCCAGTCGACATCTTCGGGGACGACGTCGAAGCTCCGGGACAGCAGAACATCGAAGAAGAGGACGACGACCTCGTCAGTGCTTCCGAGACCGCCGACTCGGATATGGAGGACATCACCCCGGTGCAGAGGGTCGTGAGTACTATACCCACGCCGATACCCAAAAAGGCTTCGGTCACGCCTTCGAGCCTAGGCAAGACCAAGGATACTGCTTCTCACACCCCACCTTCGGGCCCGGTAAAGAAGCCTATTAAGCCTTCCGGCAGGTCGGGCTCGAGCCAGCCTACCAGCGGTACCGAAAGACACCCTTCGGCACCGAAGAAAAAATCTGCCTCCACCTCCACACCGAGTCCAGCACCAAAGCCCTCTGTGTCGAAACCTGCCTTCTCGGTGCCGACCAAACATCATAAGGCCCTCGGCACCGACACTCCCTTGCCAAAGCCTCTTTCGGCACCGAACAAAAAATCGGAGGTCCCGAAGAAGCACGGCTTAGACAAACCTAAAAAGCCGTCGGCCCCGAAAATCTTAGCGCCGACCGAACAACCAGTGTCGCAAGAACTTTTCACACCGGATCCTCTGCAAAAGACACTTACCAAGGATCCAAAAACTGGACATTTGACACTGTCTTCAAAAAAGAGACACTTGGACAAACCAGCTCCACCTCCAAAGAGGAAGGACACTGCTACCTCCCCTTTCAGAGTGCCTTCCCCACCTCCTCCACCCTCCCCACCTCCACCTTCTCCACCCCTGCCTCATCGCTCTCCAACCCTGTCTCCAGACCAAGATGATCTAGGGGACCCTTACTATGATCCAGCAGATGTGCCACAAGACCCCACCCCTACTGGATCTCCAGACCCATGGAATGACTAGAACAATCCGGACATCCCAGATGTCCCACAGGATGACCTTTACCCATCTAGGCCATCCCCACCAGAAGATTCGTTAGGCTTTCACCACCTACTATAGAGGGCGGCACATTATCACGAAGTGGAGTTACATACTGACCCAGTGGAGGAAGATTTTCCCTTAGACACCTTAGATAATGCACATAGGTCTACTGCCATTCTACCTATGTTAAAAGGAGTAATCAAACATGCACCGGAGGTTTTTACAGACCCAGTCAGGGCTAGGGTCCTAAACCCCCGTATAGAGAAAAAATACAAAGCCGCCCCCACAGATCCTTCATACATTAAAGGCCCTGCACCACTGGATTCCTTAGTGGTATCTACAGCTAGGAAGCGTTCAAATTCTCAGGTGTCAGGCGAAGCACCACCACCTGACAGAGTCCAAGCTCCTAGACGCGTCAGGGAAGCCCACTGCGTCACAAGCCGCCAATATATGGCGTATCGCCAACACGCAAGCGCTATTGGCGAGATACGACGGCGCATTATGATGAGTTAGAGACCATCATGCACCATCTCCCTGAAAAATACAGAAATAGGGCTAATGAATTGATCCAAGAGGGAAAAACTATAACTAATACCTCTATACGCTGTGCCCTAGATGCGGCAGATACAGCCTCCAGGGCCATAAACACCAGTGTCCTTCTCAGTCGCCATGCCTGGCTAAGAGTTTCAGCTTTTAAACCTGAGGTACAAGCCTCCATATTGAATCACCCATTCGACCAACAACAATTTTTTGGCCCAAAAGTTGATGAAGCCCTGGAGAAGATGAAGAAAGATAATGATATGGCGAAATCCATGGGAGCCCTACAGTCACACACTCTTAGGCGCTCCTTTCGCCGCTCTTCATTCGGGGCACGGGCAGAGGCTACTCCTCGGATAGTGCATCCACGTCCTACAAATCCCCTCCCCAGTCTACCTTCACAAAGGGTTATCAAAGAGGCTGATACAGAGGCAATAATAATAAAGGCAGAGGCAAGACAAATACCGCCCGCTCTGCCACACCGCCTACCCAATGACTTTCCCCCGCTCCCTCCAGACCATTCCACTCCGGTCGGGGGCAGAATACAACATTTCCTTCACGTCTGGGAGACAATCACCTCAGACAGATGGGTGACCCAAATTATTCATTCAGGGTATTGCCTAGAATTAACATCTACCCCCCCCCAAACATTCCACCCAGGCAACGCCCAATGTCTCAAGAACATGCCACGTTACTAAAACAGGAGGTAATCTCCCTCCTGCAAAAACAAGCCATAGAGCAAGTCCCCATCAATCAACAAAATTTAGGGGTCTACTCCCTGTACTTTCTGATTCCAAAAAGAGACAAGACTCTACGACCTATCCTAGATCTCCGACCTCTAAATACTTGCATACATTCAGACCATTTTCACATGGTAACCCTTCAACAGGTTCTTCCACTCCTCTCCCAGAACGACTTTCTCACCACTCTGGACTTGAAAGACGCATACTTTCACATCCCAGTACATCAGGCTCACAGAAAGTACCTCAGATTTGTAGTGGACGGGCAACACTACCAGTTCAAGGTGCTCCCGTTCGGGGTAACAACAGCACCAAGGGTATTCACCAAGTGCCTAGCAGTAGTGGCGGCACACCTCAGAAGACAGCACATTCACGTCTTCCCGTATTTGGACGACTGGTTAATAAAAGCCACGTCCTACGAACAATGTGTGCAACACACCGCCGCTACAATCCAACTACTTCACCAGCTAGGTTTCACGGTGAACCACCAAAAGTCCCACCTGGTACCATCATACACAAAACAATACCTCGGTGCCACCATAGACACCTCAAAAGCCATAGCCTATCCCAATCCTGCCAGGATTGCAAATATACAGGCTCTGCGTCAAAAATTCATATCTCAACACTCTCTCCCAGCAAGGGTGTTTATGCAACTGATCGGGATGATGGCCTCTTGCATTTTCATAGTGCCCCATGCAAGACTCCAGATGCGTCCACTCCAAGAGTGTTTAGCGCGCCAGTGGAACGAGGCCCAGGGGCAACTGACAGATCTGGTGTTGGTGGACGGTCGCACCCATCGCTCTCTGCAGTGGTGGAACACCACAAACCTTTCCAGAGGTCGACCGTTCCTGGACCCCGTTCCACAAATAATCCTAACAGACGCATCGCTCTCCGACTGGGGAGCTCATCTGTTACATCTCACAGTACAGGGCACATGGACGCCGCAACAAAAGTTACTCCACATCAACCATCTGGAGTTACTAGCAATCTTGCTAGCCCTAAAATCCTTCCAGACGCAGGTTTCAGGCATGGCAGTCCTCATTCGCACAGACAACATGACTGCCATGTACTACATTCAAAAACAGGGGGGCACAAACTCTCCACAGCTCTCTCAATTAGCACAGAGTATATGGAGATGGGCAATTCCACAGAAAATCTTTCTCCTGGCCCAACACGTCCCAGGAGTCCAAAACACCGTGGCAGATCTGCTCAGCAGACAAACGCAACAGATTCACGAATGGGACCTTCACCCACAGGTTCTTCACCCGTTGTTTCAGAAGTGGGGGCATCCACACATAGACCTATTCGCCACCCACGAAAACAAAAAATGCCCAAGCTTCGCCACCAGATATCCACACCCATTGTCCAAAGGCAATGCGATATGGATGAACTGGTCAAACAAATTTGCATACGCTTCTCCACCTCTCCCACTAATTCCATTAGTGGTGCGAAAGCTACAACAGCATTCCCTAACACTGATCCTAGTAGCTCCGACATGGGCCAGACAACCGTGGTACACCACACTGCTGGAACTCTCGGTAGTACCACATCAAAAGCTGCACCTCTCACCATGCCTCCTAACCCAGAACCATGGAGAGATCAGGCGCCCGGACCCAGCTCAGCTCAACCTTGCGATCTGGCTCCTGAGGTCCTAGAATTCGGATACCTTAATCTTCCCCCCGATTGCATGAGTATTATCAGGGAAGCTAGACGCCCTACTACTAGGGCATGCCATGCTGCAAAGTGGAAAAGATTTGTTGTTTACTGCCACAACAACACAATCAACCCTCTAAATGTGTCCATACAGCACATCATCTGTTACTTGCTCCATCTACAAAGGTGTAACCTAGCATATACATCCATTCGGTTACACCTCGCAGCAATTGTCACTTTTCAGGGTGCCTGCCATCAAGGCCTTTATGGAAGGCCTCAAAAGAGTAATTCCACCCTGAGTACCACCCTCACCTTTCTGGAACTTGAATATAGTTCTCACAAGGCTAATGGGACCCCCTTTCGAACCATTACATAAATGTGAGCTGCAATTTCTCACATGGAAAACAGCATTTCTAGTGGCCATCACTTCCCTTAGAAGGGTTAGTGAAATACAAGCGCTCACTATACAGGAACCTTTTCTCCAAATGCATCAGAACAAGGTTGTACTCCGCACCAACCCAAAATTTCTACCCAAAGTCATTTCTCCCTTCCATCTAAACCAGTCGGTAGAATTACCAGTCTTCCAACCTCAAACCGTTGCGGAAAGGGCTTTACACACACTGGATGTTAAAAGGGCCTTACTTTACTACATCCAAAGAGCACAACCTTTCAGAAAAACCAAACCGCTATTTGTCTCTTTCTCTCCACCACATAAAGGCAACCCTATTTCCAAATCAGGGATAGCTAGGTAGATTGTAAAATGCATACAGATTTGCTACCACAAAGCAAAACGAACGCTATCTGTTCCCCCTAAAGCCCACTCTACAAGGAAGATAGGGGCTTCTATGGCTTTTCTAGGAAACATACCACTAGATGACATCTGCAAAGCAGCGACATGGTCAACACCGCACACTTTCACAAAACATTACTGTGTAGATGTGCAAACCAAGCAACAAGCTAGTGTGGTCCAGGCTGTACTAAAAACACTGTTCCAAACAACTGCAACGGATGCCGGTGGTCGCCGCTAGGGTTGGGTACTGCTATATAGTCTATGCACAGTGTATAATCTGCAGCTCATATGCCTCGAACGGAATATGCTACTTACCAGTATGCATCTGTTCTTGGCATGTAGAGCTGCAGATCTATACACGCCCACCCGTCTCCCCGGCTACCTGTATCCGTTCCAGTCTATCTTATTTAGATACAACACACATGGGTTTCTTTACTGTTATCACTACGCTCCATCTTTCCCTGCTGGCGAAAAACAATCTGAGGATGGAGCCGAAGCCCATGCGCAATACGAACCAAAGGAGGAGTCATCGACCTCGTGACTTCCAAAGACTTTCCAAGAGGAAAAACAAACTGCAAACATCTGGGCCCAACACCAGATGGCGATCTATGCACAGTGTATAGATCTGCAGCTCTACATGCCAAGAACAGATGCATACTGGTAAGTAGCATATTCCTTTCTTTTATCTCACAAGTAAGTGCATTTTCACCTTGAATTCAGCGCTCCTTGTTTTGTTCTACATTAATTTGGAGAAATCTCTGCAGTTTTCAGTTTAGCGCGCTTCATTGTTTAGACTCTGACCTATTTAAGGGCATAGTTTTTGAGTTAGTTCTTTGCCAAAGCTATTAGCAGTTTGGAGTTCTCCATGGGACATTATAAATATTGATACAGCATTGCAGAGTCAGTTCATTTTACAGGCAGCTCCAGTATTAGATTCTTCGTTCCTCCTTCAAGCGCTAAGTCCTATGTTTGAACTAAAGCAAAAAAGATTGCATTTGAATGCTATCTAAAAGCGCGGAGTTTTCTTAAAGGTTATAAGCACAATAAGTCTCAACACCAAGACTAAAGACTGAAGGCCTTTATTTTGGCAGTATTTTTTTTTTTCCATCTTCATGTCTACAGTGTATGTAACGAGATATATATATATATATTTTACTTACCAACGTTAATTGACTTGTGCCACCTATAAGAAAGTCAGATTTACAATGACAATATTTTACTGATTTCTTATTTCAAACGCAACCGCATAACAAGAGAGAAGCTAATCACTGCGGAGGTTAAGGTAGGAGACACGAGGTTTGAGGGCTAGCAGTGGTGGAGGCATTGGTAGTTGGGGAATGTTTTAATGTTGTGTTTTGTGTTTCAGAGGCCTAGCTGAGTAGGAAAGAATTCCTAAGCAGAAGAGTGAAGAGGCATAGCAGTGGAGTCTTTTATCCCATTCCTCTTTCCCCCTCTCTACTGGCTGTGGATTTGAACATCCATTGTCAGTGGAGTTTGGGATTTAGGGGAAAAGTCGTCTGCTCCTGTGGAGGATCGGGTTTTAGGTGCATGGTACTTGACAGCCGTGCACATGGCTACCTTCAGCGCATCCAAAGCTTTCTGGAAGGCCTCAGTCCAGATCACCTTCTTGGGCTGCTTCCTGGAAGTCAGCACTGTTAAGGGGGCAACAATGGTGCCATAGCCCTTAACAAATCTAGTGTAGTAACTGGTGAGACCTAAAAAGGCTCTCACCTCTTTCTGGGTCTGGGGGGGCTCCCAAACCAGAATGGTGTTAATCTTTGGCTGTAGGGGTGCCACCTGGCCGCTTCCTACCTGGTGTCCTAAGTACACCGCAGAGCACTGCCCAATCTGGCGCTTACTGGCCTTGACCTTGAGGCCCACCCTCTGCAGAGCCTTTAACACTTCCTAGAGGTGCTGCAAGTGCTCTTCCTACCTGGAACTGAACACTGCAATGTCATCCAGGTAGGCGGCACTGAAATCCTCCAGTCAAGGCAAAAGCTGGTTGACCAACCTCTGAAAGGTGGCAGGGGCATTCTTCAATCCAAAGGGCATTACCCGGAATTGGTAATGCCCCTCGGAGGTTGAGAACACTGATCTGTCCTTGGTCCCATCGGTTAAGGCAATCTGCCAGTACCCAGACGTCAAATTAAATGTGTTGAGGAACTTTGCAGCTCTCAACTGATCAATGAGCTCATCCGCTCTGGGGATGGGGTGTGTGTCAGTCCTGGTTACTGCATTGAGCCCACGGTAGTCCACACAGAACCGCAGTTCTGGAGTGGCACCGGGTGCAGCAGCCTTTGGGTCTAAGACCACTGGGCTGGCCCAAGGACTGTTGGAGGGCTCGATCACCCCCTAACGCCAACATCTTAGAGACCTCCTCTTTGATGCTGGCCCTAACCCGGTCAGTCAACCTGTAAATCTTGTGTTTTACAGGAGGGCTGTCGCCAGTGTCCACGTCATGGGTACACCAGTGAGTAACATAGCAAGAAACAGTCTGTTCTACCTATCTCTTTCAAAAAACGCAATTAAGTCATTAAATAGATATGTCACTCCAGGTGTGCCATGTGCTTAAATCAAGAGTGTAAATAAGTTGTTTAAACAAACATTTTATTTTTGTTTTACTGTTATTCAAAAATTACAGATCAGTGTTTGTATCATATCTGGTTAACTAATAATAACAAGATTAGGGAGTGTAGAGGAAAAAGCACTACACGGGCACTGGAGGTGGATACGTCCTCCACTCAGAATTAGTTACCAAACATAAGGATCCACCTCATGGAAGAAAACAAAAAACCTGGGTTAAAAAAACTGGGGTAGATGAGTGTGCGTGTCCCACAATGGTTGGACACACACTGAGTTGTTTAAATACCCCTCACACACCAAGAATGACCCATGGTGTCATGCTTCATCATAGGGGTCTTCCCGCCCCGCTGCGGGACGGGGCGTGTTACGACCTGCGACTACGCGGGAGCACCGACGATAAAGTGCTATGTGTAATGCAAAGGGAGGGTCTGGGGTAAGTGTTAATGTGAGATTAAAAAGGACCTGGCCCCTTAAGACAAAGAAACTTTAATATGTCAAGGGGGGGGGGGCTGGTACTAGTAAAAAGGTGGTGCGGAGCTTCCCTACTCAATGTGTGGTTACTCCTAATACGTCAACATGTTTCGATGCAGAAGCATCTTCATCAGGACAGGGCTAAGATCCCTCCTATATGGAAAGCGTGTACTTATGAAAATACTATAGACCTAAGTGAAGATGCAACTAGTCATGCATAAATATACGATACCTAATAGTATACATGTATGTTTTATGTGTATGTGAGGTTTCGCCTCATGAACCTTGAGAACGGGTGGAGAAATCAAGGAGCCTCAACGGTGCCCTTGTACTGCTACTAGCTCAATGTGCATCCATCCCGCGGTACCTTAGGAGGGATCTTAGCCCTGTCCTGATGAAGATGCTTCTGCATCGAAACATGTTGACGTATTAGGAGTAACCACACATTGAGTAGGGAATCTCCGCAACACCTTTTTACTAGTACCAGCCCCCCCCTTGACATATTAAAGTTTCTTTGTCTTAAGGGGCCAGGTCCTTTTTAATCTCACATTAACACTTACCCCAGACCCTCCCTTTGCATTACACTTAGCACTTTATCGTCGGTGCTCCCGCGTAGTCGCAGGTCGTAGCACGCCCCGTCCCGCAGCGGGGCGGGAAGACCCCTATGATGAAGCATGACACCATGGGTCATTCTTGGTGTGTGAGGGGTATTTAAACAACTCAGTGTGTGTCCAACCATTGTGGGACACGCACACTCATCTACCCCAGTTTTTTGAACCCAGGTTTTTTGTTTTCCTCCATGAGGTGGATCCTTATGTTTGGTAACTGTATCATATCTGGACCTCATGAAATATGTACAATGACACTGGCCCAAAATCAGGGAAATTCCCATGGACTGCCTTTCAACCTACTCATTCATACAAACTCTCATTCAAATAAACCCATTCAAACTGTGAGCACACACTGAGCATTCATCAAACGTTATGTCCGGTTATGATTTACAGTCCCTTTACAAGTGCAACATAGAACAAGTTTTTCCTTTTGGGCAATTGGGTTGCTGATGTACAGTCCATTGCTAACGTGAATTTACATCAAAGATTGCGACGTGATTTAGTATAAACAAATTAAAGAAATTAATCAAATCAGCAAAACAATTTTTTTACATAAATTAAACAGTAGGATGCATGTATAGGGAACAAATCAAGTTCAATCAAACACGCCTCACCGGTGAGTAACACCAGGGGTCAGAGAGAACAGTGTGGCAAACTGTCCCACCAACTGGTGACAGTCAGCCTGCTGCTCGGGTCAGAGTAGGGGAGAGGATCACACCTTCCACTGACCCATTGTGCTCTTTGGTGGACAGGAGGTCAGTGAGAGGTTCACTCTCCTCTTCATCAAGTGTCGCCCAGAGCATGCTCACTTCGGACCTCTCAAAGTGAGGCTTGAGGCTGTTCACATGGAGGACTCTCAAAGGGTTCCTGGGAGCCTGCAAATTCACCAGGTAGGTGACATCACTTTTGTGCTCCACCACCTCAAAAGGCCCAGTCCACTTGTCCTGCAAGGCAAAAGGTTCCACTGGAGCCATGAACCACACTTTCTGGCCAGGCTGAAACTCTACCAGAGTGGCATGCTGGTCGCACCAGTGTTTCATCTCCTCCTGGCTTGCTTCCAGGTTCACCTGAACAAGTTTCCTGAAGCGGGCAGTTTGGCTCCTGAAGGCCAGCATGTAGCTAAATACATCCTGGGGAGTTTCCTGGGAGTTGCCTAACTAAGAGGTCCTCTCATAGGGTGCCCATACAGAAGCTCAAAGGGACTGAACTCTAAAGCCTTCTGTGGTACCTCCCTGTATGCAAAGAGAAGGCATGGCAAGCGGATGTCTCACTTGCACCTCATGGGTTCTGTTAGACCCTTGATCATGCCCTTCAAGGTTTGGTTGAATCTCTCCACCAAACCGTTACCTTGTGGGTGGTAGGGAGTAGTAACTTGTAGGTTACACCACACCTTCCACAGGGATGTCATATGCTTGGATATGAAATTGGTCCAATGGTCTGAAACCACCTCTCTGGGGAAACCCACGAGGGAAAAGATCCCCATTAATCCCCGGGCCACCACTGGCACCATTGTTGTCCTGAGAGGGATTGCCTCTGCATACCGGGTGGAATGGTCCACCAACACCAGGATGTACCTTTTGCCCATTGCTGTCTTGGGATCCAGTGGCCCCACAATGTCCATCCCAACCCTTTCAAAAGGCGCTCCAACAACTGGGAAAGGTTGAAGAGGAGCCTTATACTTCCTCCCACTCTTACCATTTGCCTGGCAAGTTTGACAAGACCCTGCAATGCCTATCTGACATCCTTCGCATTTGGGGCCAAAAGAAATTTGTGACGAGCATGTCAAAGGTCTTGTCCCCGCCCCAAATGTCCTGCCAAAGGCACGTTGTGAGCCAGACCCAGTAGGAAGGTCCTGAAGCTCTGGGATACCACCAGCACACGGGCTGACCCAGGTTCAGTGACCTTACGCTCGCTGTACAGGAGACCATTTTCCCAGTAGATCCAGTGTGATCGAGACTGATCACCAGCTGCATGGTTTGAAGCCTACTGTGGCAAACCTTCCAGAGAAGTGCACTCTTTCTGCTCCTTGCATAATTTGTCCATGGTGGGAACACCTTCTTGCTGCCAATGGGTCACCTCCGATAAGTCCCCCAGTTCAGCTACCTGCTCCCCTGTAGGTACCGGAGAGTCCCCCTCAAGGCCAGCCTCCTCCCGGACCGTGGAAACATTTGGGGGCAGGTTTCCCAAGCCCCCTGCCCTTTCTCTTGGCAGGAAGCTGGGCCACTGTTTCAGGAAACTGCAGGAAATATGGCCGTTGCCGTCAAGGGACTGGTAGACCAATATGAAGCCATGGCCGGCTTCCTTATCAAACCCATCAATAAAGTCAAACCCAAGAACTTCATCTCTTCCAGATTTGTGGGAGTTCACCAGGCAGCTCTAGAGTGGGGCCTAAGTTTGCCACTGTTGTCCCTTCAGCATACAAATGAGTTTGCTCAACAATCTCACCTAAAAATACATCATCCATAAACAACTGAAAAAACTGTATAGGCAAAACATTTTCACAATCCACTCTACACCCTGCATCACCACTAAAGGCAGGCAACACCGGCTGCACCATGTTTGGATCAACCCAGAGTCCAGCACTTCCAGTAGGAAGCCTAGCAGCCTGAGGCTGCAATCCAGATGTCTCTTGCACCATTGGCACAGCAGTATCCTCCTCTAAAAACAGGCACTTCATCCGCACTGAGAGTAGCTTCATCTGCACTGAGAGTACCTTCATCATCCGATGATTCCATGTGGAGAGAAAACTCACTGCCTGAATCTTCCCCTCCCTCCTCTCCCTCAGACGCACTGTCAGTCTCATAATCCTGCTCAGAGGAAGATTCAAGAAGCATACCAACCACCTGCTGAACAGTCATTCTACGGCTAGCCATAATGCTTACTAATAAAGGTAACTTGTCAAACAAGTCAACAACAACAAACACTTTGTAAAATAAGTAATGAGCAAAATGCACCTTTATCAGAAATACCTATATACTCCAAAACGATACCACTCACTTGCCAGAAGCAGCTAAACTCACCACCACCTACTCTGCACAGACACAGTATGGATCAACTAAATCCCACTAAAAAAGAAAGAGAAAAGAAAATTACACATAAGACAATGCAAAACACATCGCAAAGAATTTCATGCTCAAAACACTAACTAAATATGCTGCCATTATGACACCACTTACAAAAAAAATCATTTATACATGACAATAATACTCATTTGGAGTAAATACAACAACAAAAATGCAACTACGCAAAACTGCAGAACAACCACTGTTGAAACTGCAAACAGGAATCAAAAGCTTTACACTAGAATAAAAAGGAGAACAAAACATTACAATCACATATGCAAATAATGCAACAGTCCACACACAGTCCACCAGCCAAGCAAAGGGGTAGGTGGGCCTAAGAGTATAAATAAAATATTCACCCCCATAAAAGGGGAGCAACCTTTGCCCTTGAGGCCACTCCCCAACATAAAAATTAAAAAAAAAACTGGTGTCTAGTGGCTTCTGCCCCCCTTGGGGGCAGATGGGCCTAAAAACATACTGCTATTCTGCCGCCCAGAGAGGGCAGACATGGCAACAAACATCCTCCCATAAAGGGGAGTGATCCTTGCCCAAGGAGCCGCTCCCCAACATAAAAAAACAAGCATTGGCATAGCCAATAGGTCTCGCCTTTGGGACCTTATAAGTGTTTAGCCATGCAACAGTTGCATAACTAAACACCTATAAGGTCCCAAAAGCGAGACCTATTGGCTATGCAAATGCATGTTTTAACTGCTACTATTGAAGCCTCACGGAGAACATCAAAGCGGCCGTGAAAGTGATCGCGATCAAACATCAAAGCGGCCACGCAGCCGCCAAAGAGAAAGTAATCGCGGTAAAGCGCGACGTGCGCGCCCGCGCACATGCACTGTAGCTCTAGGCTGGCCTGGTAGCACTTTTTGGAG
Source organism: Triturus cristatus (assembly GCF_964204655.1). NCBI lineage: Eukaryota > Metazoa > Chordata > Amphibia > Caudata > Salamandridae > Triturus > Triturus cristatus. The sequence continues at coordinate 1,693,768,715 of NC_140590.1, forward strand.
CCCTCACAAAATGTCTCACCAGACCAGCGCATGCGCTGGGTCAGGCGAGACCTAAAAACCCTGTTGGCCTAGTGGCCCTACAAAAAAACAAATCAGCCGATCTGCCCTGCAGGGTGGCAGAAACGGCCAAATTAATGCTCCCCAAAGGGGAGCAACCCTTGCCCAAGGGGCCACTCCCCACAAGCAAATCCCTGGTGGTCTAGTGGGCCCAATCTTTAAAAAAATATGGCGAGATCTACCCACCAGACACAGCCACAAACATTGCCCTCAAAGGAGAGCGACCCTTGACCAAGGGGTCACTCTCCACAAATAAATCCCTGGTGGTCTAGTGGGACCAATATAAAAGAAAATGGCGAAATCTGCCCCCCCATGGGGGCAGACAGCCACAAACAATGCCCCCAAGGGGGAGCGACCCTTGCCCAAGGGGCCACTCCCCACAAATAAATCCCTGGTGGCCTAGTGGCCATACAAAAAAAAAAAAAAAATCAGCCGATCTGCCCACCCAGGGGGGCAGAAACGGCCAAATTAATGCTCCCCAAAGGGGAGCGACCCTTGCCCAAGGGATCACTCCCCACAAATAAATCCCTGGTGGCCTAGTGGGCCCTAGATTAAAAAAAAGGTGAAATCTGCCCCCCATGGGGGCAGACAGCCAAAAACATTGCCCAAGGGGCCACTCCCCAGAAAATACTCCCTGGTGGTCCAGTGGGCGTTTAAAAAAAAAAAACAAATTGTGAAATCTGACCCCCCCCAGGGGGGCAGACAAAGTCAAAATGATTACCCCCATAAGGGGAGAGACCCTTGCCTAAGGGGCGGCTCCCCCCAAACAACAAAACTCACTCGCCCTTTAAACAAAAACAAAAAATCTCTGGGTCTAGTGGGCATTCCTGCTGCACGATCGCACAATCGTGTAGCAGGAGTGCACAAAAGAGGCATTGGGGAAAGGAAAACCCTTTCCTTTCCCCCATGCCTCTTTTGTTTGAATCCCCGTCCCCAGAGCCAAAACTCACCTCTTTCTTCCCCGACGCGCTGAAAGCATATGGCTTCCAGCGCGTCGAGGAAGAAAGGGAAACCTCCTATGATGTCAGCGCGCCTGACATCATTGATGACATGTATGGGGGGTCAGGGGAGGCAGGGGAAGGGCTTCCCCTGCCTTCCCCGGTAAAAATACCCAGATCGGCGTCCCACAGGGGGAGCGCCAGCGCTTCCCCAGTGGGTGGGTGCCATGACTAGCTGAACTCGTCATGAGCACACGCCCACTGTGTGCCATGACGAGTCCAGCTCGTCATGAGCACCAAAGGGGTTAAAAACTACTCTAACTCCACAGAGACAACACCCTATTAAAAATGACGCAAAACATCAGGTCGAAGAAATCTTAGACCAACTTGAATACCAAGGGTGATTGAAATTTGAACCTCATCGATGAACAACCCTTTATTTCCCTTAATGAAACCTGACAACGCATATCATTTGGTTTTAGATTACAGACACTTGAACACATGCACAAAAACATTTGCAGTTCAGAACGCACACAGCGCCGCATTGATGAATAACATCGTGCAGAAGAAATACAAAACAACACTAGATATCTCAAATGGATTCTTCTGCCAAAATATAGTTCCTGAAAGCAGATATTTGACAGGATTTTCGGCCCTTGGCACTCCACGTCAGTTTTGTCGCTTGCCCCAAGGCTATAAGAACAGCCCCGGGCTATTTTCAGCAAGGGTATCGGAGCTGTTACAAACATGTTGAAGAGGCAGTGTCCTATGTAGATTATATTTATCTGATGATGGATGAATTACCTGATTACTTGTGCAGGGTGAACAACATAATTGTTGGTTTTGCCAATTTGGGCTACATATTTAACTTCAGAAATTGCCCACCTCAGCGTCCTATTCTTGGGATATTAGCTGTCAAGTGAAGGCAAAAGCCTGGCCACAACTTTTCTAGAAAAATGCGCGCTAATACAGCCTCCTAAAACTGTGAAAGGTTTATAATCCATATAGGGATTTCTAAATTTCGGCAGAACATACATTCAAGACTGCGCAGAAAGAGTAAAACCTTTCTATGACTTAATCAGACCAGACTTCACAGCAAACAAGTGGACTCAAACACATACTTACACTCTACGTTCAGTTCAAGCTGACATGATAGCTTCAAAACACTTGCAGACACGAGTAAACGTCCGCAACCTGGTAATACGGGTCGTCCCTGGGTTATCAGGGTACACTTACATCACGTTCAATGAATGTGAGACAGTCCCTATCGCATACAAATCTCATCTGTACACAAATGCTGAAAATAGATTTGCAGCAACAGAAAAAAGTCTGATAGCTGTACAGGCTGCTGTAATGAGAGAAAGAGCACTAGCACAGAGGAAACACATCATTGTTGTAACTCTGATACCGACTTTAGAAGGGGTAACTAAAGTTAGCATTTCAAATGCAAATGCACTGCATCCACGATGAATATAATGGGATAATTCTCTCACTGCAGCAGATGTAGTATATAGATACGATCCAAGACTTAAGACACAAGCATTCTTGCCATACAAACAAGAATACTCTCTACCGAATTAAATCTTGCCTCTAGATCAGTATGAATACATCATTTATACTGATGGTTTTGCACAACCTGCCATAGAAAGTAAACAGCAGTATAGCGCTGCATGCACTATAGTGTAAAGTCGGATGCAGGATGGTAAGTTCCACCCAAGCAACACAACTACGCAATCTCTAGGAGATTGTACTGCGCAGCTGGCAGAACTAAAAAGCTTGATATTGGCACTACAGTATACGGATCTGGAATTCCCCACACTGATTGTGTGTGATTTGTTTTACTGTGTGCAATCTTACAATGAAGATCTTCACTACTGGGGCCAGAATGGATTTAGAGACGCCAAGGGTGGCACGATAAAACACAAATTGTTATGGGAACAAGTGGCAAAGCTGAAAGCAGGTCTGCCACGGGCTCAAGTTATTCACACCTTAAGTCATCAGGTTGTTGGCATACACGTTGAAGGGAATTCACTGGCTGAAGAAGCCGCCAAGGCGACAGTGCGAACTGCTGCCGTTGCCACAATCACTTGTTCACACACGAGAATAGACGGAGATATACTAGTAGCTATCAATGCCTCAAAGAACAGCTCATCCGTCCTGCCAAAAGGATTTCCACTCAAGTACTCCTACAAGTTAGATGCACATAACATACCATATGCTCTAATTCCAGGAGTCGGGGATACAGTAATACCAAACAAAGATCGCAGATTAGGTTTAATTCTAGCTGCACACGAGGGTCTGGGCTCAGCACACGCAGTAGTCACTGCAACAATTTCATTATTGAAGCAGCGTTACTGGTGGTCAGGGCTGACGAAACAAACCAAGGACTATGTCCTCAAGTGCGACATTTGCCAGCAGATGAAGGGTTCCACCATTCACAGGCCGCCACAAACACCATTACTAATTTCAGACAGACCACTCGCATGTGTCTATTTGGACCACTGCGGCCCCTTAAATTCTGATGGGGCTTACAAGTACATCTTGGTGCCAGTGTATTCATACTCTAGATTCCTTTGGGTTTGGCCCTGGCGCTAAGCTGACACTCAAACGGTTATAAAGGATTTGCGAGTCTTTATCGGGACATATGCAATTGGCACGTTACATTCCAACCGTGACCCTGCGTTTAGCTCTAGGGCTTGCAAGGAAGCCATGGACAGTATGGGTGTGTCCTTGCGGTACTCCTCCCCCTACCATCCCGAGGGAAATTCGGTGGTGGAGAGGAAAAACCGGGACCTAAAGCAATCCTTCACAGCAAGGGTGTTATGCGTGGGCAGGACATGGGTCAATCAACTATATGGGGTCCAGAAGGCACTTAACATCCCAAGAAAGTCCTTGGGAGGCCGAACCCCTTATGAAATCCTGTTTGGGACAAGAATGTGGGTACCTGATCATGATTGTGCCAGCACAGTGGTGGATGCAAAACCATTTGAACTGAATGACCTTTTGGCTGTTTTACAATGAATTCCGAGCACTACAAAGCAACGTGCAAGTCAAACGCACCGCCACTGGGGAAGTGAATGCAGTTCCGACAAGACCTGCCTGGGTCCCCAGGTCGTGGACCTGGTCAGGGAAAAGATCGTGGACAGAAGAGAGTTTGGGCCCTCATACAGAACAGCTGTACCTGTCCTGGAGGTAGTACGAACAAGGATAGTACTACTTCCGCCTTTTGCCGGCAAAAAATATTTGTCTCCATTGATCTGATCAAACCACATCATGTAGCCGATTTTCAACAGTAGGCCGCGTGGAGTCCTGAGTAGCCGCAGATCTCCTCTTACTACTATACAGGAAGTTCAGATGGAATGACTAATAACCTTTCAAGCCTCCGCAACCCAGACTGATGGAGCAACGAATAATTTCAATACGAATCACACCAGTTGAAATTGTAAAGCATCAAGAAGAAACAGCAATGCAAGTTGCAATTCGGCCCAATAATGATGTATACATTAATGTGCCTTCAAACGACACATCTGCCAGTTCTACAAAACCTGCTGAGCTACCAAAGATAGATCGAACTGCGTCTGGCTACTTCATCAACTTCAATGATTTTTCCTCAGATCCAAGTGAACCTGAACAAACACCCCCACTTCAAAGAAAGAAAAAGTTTGCCAATTCTGTCTTTTGCTCAAAAAAACGTACTTAGTGCCACCTTGGTTGCATATTTGTTTTTCAATAGGGGTAGTATATCTGTTGATTTGGATTGGCACAGTGACTGTCTTTTTTTTCTGCTTCTGAATGGACATTATCTCCCAGAACGCTCTGCAGTACAATCTGTGAACTTGGTCCAGAAACCATATACGTCATCACATCGTGAACAAATAGACTTGTCTCTGGTGAATATAACAGTAATTCCAATACCTGATGGTATTGTTTGGGACACGGGGTGGCAGCCGAGATCTGACATTAAGACAAACCGAATCTAAATGGATCTTCAGCTTGCGGTCGGTCCTTAAAGGACATAACACTGACCACGAGTTCTATTATTTTCTTAGTGAAACCCTTGGGATCTGCTGAACTTATACAGGGGATGGATTGCATGTTTACAATGATCTTTGAATGTTGGCTTTCAGGCCCGGTCTGCTTGTGGCCAACATCATTCTTGCTTTCTTTACTACTATCGCCACCCTTGGTAACTGCGGAGCTTTTATAGGGGATGGTTTGTATGTTCATTGTTTTCTTTTGATGATCTCCTCCAGGCCTAGTGTTCCTGTGGCCAACATCATCCTTGTGTTCTTTACTATTACCGCCACCCTTGGCTGTTCTTTAGTATATTCCACCTGGCCCCGCCACCATGACTTTAGGCCAGGGTGCAATGTTTTTGAATTGAGGCCTTCCGGACACCACATATCGATTGCAAGGTACACATTGCATCAGTATGGATACTTAACATCCTAATACCGGGTGTGTTTTTTTTTGCCACCTTCTTGGCCAGCACATGGGACATTGATGGTTCACACTTCCCATTGTGCGTTTTTACATCGGTTCGATTTTTCTCACCTACCGATCATAGTTGCACCTATCTTCATTGTCATACATGGCACATTTTTCAGTTTCTTATTGTCTCTCATGTTTCTTATGCCTTGTCCTCGATTTATTAGGACGCCGGAACCTCCACTCCTTTAGAAATTTTGGCCACAATTGCGCGCCAATAAAACATGTCTCCCGCGCCATTAGAACTACCGGTCATAGCTGCATGTAATGCAGTTTATCCTATATGGGATATTTCCCATTTGTATATGTTTTTAATAGGGCTTGTTTGAAGACTGGACTGTTGTTTGCATCTATTTTTTCGGGACGCACATGCATGTCCTTGTGGCATTTTGCGTTCATACATGGGTTTTTTTTACTCACCCTTATAGCCTTCACTACAGCAAGACATGAGGCTGGGGTGTCTTTTACTTTGTAGCTTTGGGCGCACGTGTAAGCCCACTAGGTATTCCCTTTTTTGTTATTCTCACCAAGTTCGGTTCCCTTAATAATATTATGGGATCTTGCCTGTTTATATGGGGTCATTATCTCTTATTGAACGTTGCCTTTCCTTTGGCATATGGTAACGCCAGCCCATCTTCCGGCCGATTGTTGAGCTCCACAGCTTGCATGGAGCGCGAGTCTTTTTTTTAAAGTTCTATTCTAGCCATGTGGGTTCCCACGGCAACCTCAGATGCCAGGAACCCATAGGCTGCCGTTTGGCATTCCGAACGTTCCGACATACGTAGGCTAACCAGCTGGTGCACACACAGAGTGACGGGTCACGCCCCCTTACGTCTCTCCTCCCATCACCTGGTCGGAAGCGGGCTTTTTCCGTTTCTCTTTTTTTCTTTATATACCGGCCTGCCTCTCCACCAATGGATTCCATCATCATCCAGAGGAGGTGCGAGGAAGGAGCACGGATATTCTACGGCTCCAGGTAAGCAGTGCATTTCACTATTTGGGTTTCACCCACCCGGGATTTGAGATTTGCCCAGCCCCACCTCCTTGACACCCGTATCCTTCAACGTCCCCGTATGTTTTTCTGCATATTATTCTTAGTGTCACGCTGCCCTGACCCAGTGTGCTACTGGCATTCTGTGATATTTTTTGGCCCTATGTCCAAAGTTAAAGTCACACACTGTTTTTACCTAAGTTAGTCTTGTCAGATGCTAGCGCCCCGTCTGCTGGCCATTGCAGCGTGGACTTTGCTTTTCCCCTGCATGTTGTGGGCACGTTGCACAACTCATAAAGTATATCGGAGTCTCTACTTGTAGACCCAGCTTCACTCATGGCCATGTTTTATCCTCATGACAGATCGGTCCCGCGTTTCCTCATTGTTTACACTAGTCCCAGTCCCGGCACCTTTCTGTCCACTATAGCCACTGTTTTTAATATCATCATCATATTTAGCCACCCATGTTTTACACTGGGATGGCCGGCCGCACTTCCCATCTTGCTCTTTGATTAGTTACGTACCTGGCGCGGTTTCTATACCCCGGACATGTTCAATCCCTGACGCTTCCATTATGACGCTCGCCCTTTCTTCTTTTTTGTCTTTCTGAGTGGTCATACACTGTTCTTCCTCCACCCTTTTCTGGGTGGTATGGATATTCTATGACATCTTTGTGTCTTTTTTTTTTTTTTTGTTTGTTTTTTTTAAACCGTTTATTACAGGTCTTAAAAGTATACAAGTATGGGCCCACAACCTTCCGGCCGGCCGCTAGCAATAGTAGGAACACATGACATATATACATGGAACACGTGGCATTACAGGAGGATCATTTCTCAATAGATAGCAATGTCGAAAAACCACATCATCCAGGCCCCATTATGCGGTTTCATTTTAAATTAAGAACAACAAGAAAACCACACCCACAAGGCAACCCACAATCGAAAATAGCAGCATGTGCTCCCCTAGAGGGGGGATCCCAACTATCCGTAGAAGTCTAGAGAGGGGGAAGAGAGCAGAGCGAAGACTGGGGGAACCCAATGCCCGGCAGCAGGGGAACGAGTCGGCTAGGGGGATGGGGCTGGCGAGGTATCAGGCAGCAACGGTAGTGCACAGATACCCCCGCGGTAGGCGTTCCAGGGGCCCCACACTTTCACCCATGTCCCAGGCTTACCCCTCGCCACATACACCACTTTTTCGCGAAACATTTGTGTCTTTTGTTGACTATATTTTCACTTCTCCCGGCAGAACTCACCATTGGGCCCTTATCAAGGAGGCACTCTTTGTCCTCGGACCCGCCATTTGACACGTGACTGCTACTACAGCGACATTGGGTATTTCCTAATAGGATTTTTCACCAACACGAAAAAAAAATTTGAGTCAATATTCATTATTACACACGGTATGTGTCTCTGCAGGTTTTTGTTATCCCCATCTTATTATTATTTTTGTTGTATTGAATCTTCTGTTATTAGTTTGTTTATTTAGTTTTCTATTTTTCCTCTCATTGAACCGTTAAAACCCCTATTAGCAGTGCTCTTAAGCTTGGACCGTGCTTATATGTTGGCCCACTTGTCTTCTGCAGTATATTCTTGCTGGCTTGTGCATTCGCTCTTATTGTTGGGCATTGTATATAGTAGTTATTTCCAACATAGGTTTCATTTATGGGGCACTTTTAGTTCCAGCATTCTGATTCCGTACATAATATGTACATAGGAGCTTAGTTACCACAATGATCTATCCAGAACTTACAAACTTGTGGGGTTCATGTCGACAGGTCAAGGCCTGTCGTTTTACTATTTTAAAAATGTACACGTTTTCAAGCCACTGGCTTCAAGCCAGCTATTTCCGAGGGACGTTCGTAATACGATATGATTGTGGTCTTTATATTGATGTCTAATATGTAGGGGTGTGACATATTCCTGTATATACTGGCCTGTTATATGGTTTATTCATGTTACATGTGTATTGTTTTGTATATTTTTGTTATTTAGTCTTGTCTCTCTTTTTTATAATTTAGGTGTTGACCCAATGCAAGTACATATTGTTACTTTGGGGTCATGTCATGTGTTGATATTGTGGTATAATTTCAAAGTATGTTTTAGATGTACGCACTTGTACTTATTTTTCTGTGTGCATTTAGACATTTGTTATAGTGATGTCTTTTTGTATTATGATTTACATATATTGTTTTGCCTTTTTTTCTTTTGCTCTGTTTCCAGTTAGTTAATTGTTTATATTTATACTATTTATGTTATACCTCTTTTCAGCCCTGACGAAGTTCATTCTGCTGAACGAAACGCGTTGGTTGAGATTCTCTTCACAATTTTGTTGGATATCATAATAAAGAAAAAAGTTTCGCTGAAGGAAATTGACTACTTGGTGTTACTTAAACAGAAGACCAGGGTAGTGCACCACTCCATTATCTCTCAATTATTGTTTGGGACAAAGTATCATATGATATATATGGCCCCACTGAACATTTGAAGATTCCACATTTGTTTAAAATCTATTTAAATGATTTTGTTGCCCCAGTACACTCTCTGGCGATTGGGACATTGAAACTGTAAATACTATGCTCACAGATTTAGAACAATCTGCTGCATTTTCTTACAGGAAATTGTATGAATTTACAACGGACTACGATACCATGTTTTGTTAACAGCATTATGGTCATCAATTTTTGCATAGGGCGAGTGTACCACGCACTGCTAATGTTTACTATCAATGGGAACACTGCCAGACACCACCAAAGGGTAGTTCTGCCACATTCACACAGAAATATGTATACTTTTCAGGGTACAACACATCAGACCCAGAATCATTTTATTACCTACTTGCAATGATGAATGCAACAGCGAAGAAAATGACGCTGACAAATACTAAAGCTAATATACTCAGCACCTTTTATCTCCCAACTGTCTATCCAAGGTTTCGACTACTGGAGAGACACTATAGACACACAATCCATCTGGGGGACAAGAGAGTGGCAGGTTCAGGGAACTGAGGAATTATTTAGAGCTTGCCAAATGCCATTACAAATGATTTTTCTGAATAGAACAGTGCAACAGACCACATGTTACAGGTTTGCAAAAATCAAAGACCTGAAAACACCGAGCATCCTCTCACACATCCCTATCAAGGGTATTGTAGCACAAGTTACTACTTGTGTAACGATATATCTGAAAGAGACATTAGTTAGTGATAGATTCCTTACCTTAGAATATTCCCCAGGTGTCAGTCTGGATCCGTAAAGTTTTCTGCTTAGCAGTACCCCTGCGTGCCAGTAGGTGGCGCCGTGCGGCTCCGCGCCCGTCACTGGCGTCATGCGTGCCGGAATGTCGTCATGGAGGCTACTTAGGTGCCACCCATGTGCGCTGACGTCAGTTCTGTACACAACTTTCCGCGCCGAAACGCAGAGTCATGTGAAAAACTGACCTTTGGTGCATACAACTAGGGCCCTAAAAGGGGATAACCTTAATCAGTGCGCAGAACGGGGAGGATGGGTGGGGCAGTAAGGAATCTATCACTAATTAATGTCTCTTACAGATATATCGTTACACAAGTAGTAACTTGTGCATCTGAAAGACACACGTTAGTGATAGATTCCTTACCTTAGAATAGATACCCCAGCAATACCAACCCCAGTGGTGGGTCTGCGAACAAGATTACACCAGAAAGTCATGGAGCACAGAACGGCCAAAGAAGCTGTCTCTCCGGACCTGACTGTCAAGGCAGTAGTGCTTGGTAAACGTGTGCAGCAAGGCCCACGTAGCTGCCTGACAAATATCCTGCAAGGGGACACCGCGTCCCAAGGCAGTAGTGGCTGCAGTTGCCCTGGTCGAATGGGCACGTAGTCCCACAGGAGGCTCCTTCTTGGCCAAGGAGTAACAGGCTTTGATGCACAGAACGACCCACCGGGAGATGGTCTGTTTGTGCATCGCCCAACCTCTTTTGGCGCCCACGTAGCCAACAAAGAGCTGATCATCCACCCGGAACTGCTGTGTACGCTGCAGATAGAATGCGAGCGCATGTTTTGGGTCCAGACGGTGGAGCCGCTCCTCTTCCCTTGAAGGATGCAGAGGCGGAAAAAAGGTCGGCAAAGTGATGGTCTGCCCGATGTGGAAGGGCGTGACAACCTTTGGCAAGAAAGAAGGACGTGTCCTCAGAACCACCTTGTCCGGATGAACAGAAAGGAAAGGAAGTTTGGAAGAAAGAGCCTGGAGCTCACTCACTCTCCTGGCAGAGGTGATAGCTACCAGGAAAGCCGTCTTGAGAGTAAGAAGACGTAAGGGACAGTTATGAAGGGGCTCAAAGGGAGTGCGCATCAGAAAAGTCAAGACAAGATTCAAGTCCCACTGAGGCATTATGAAGGGCACAGGTGGGAACGTATGCGTAATGCCCTTAAGAAAACGGTTAACAACCGGGGACTTAAAAAGAGAAGGCTGATCTGGAAGCCGTAGGTAGGCAGAGATGGCCAAAAGATAACCTTTAACAGTGCCCAGAGCAGAGCCCTGCTGGGCCAAAGAGAGAAGGAACAGAAGAACCTCAGAAAGAGGGACAGAAAGGGGATCCACAGTCTTAGCTGCGCTCCATGCCACAAATCTGTTCCACCTACAGGCATACACCGTTTTAGGGAAGGGCTGCCTCACCGCCAGGATGACATCACAGACGTCGGGAGGAAGATCGAAAGGTGTCAACTGTCGCCGCTCAATCTTCAAGCATGGAGGTGGAGGCTGGACAGGTTTCAGGTGGAGGACCGTCCCCTGCTGTTGCGACAGAAGATCCTCCCGAAGAGGCAGATGGATCGGGGTATCGATGCTCATACTGAGTAGCTCAGGATACCATACTCTTCGAGCCCAGTCCGGAGCCACAAGAATAACTTGGGCCCGGATGCGCCTGATCTTCTTCAGCACTCTGGGCAGAAGTGGTATAGGCAGAAAGGCGTACAACAGACCGCAGCTCCACTCGAGACGAAAAGCGTCTCCGAGCGAGTGCCGCCTTGGAAATTCCAACGCGCAGAACTGATGACATTGCACGTTCTCTTCGGTGGTGAATAGATCTAACCAAGGCTCTCCCCATCGCAGAAAGAGACCTTGCGCCACGTCCAAGTTCAGACACCACTCGTGATCCACTATGCACCGGCGGCTGAGTTCGTCCGCCCTGGCGTTCAGAGAACCTGCCAGGTGTTGACCCACCAAGGTAATGCCTTGATGTCCCAGCCACGTCCAGAGGCGCAGAGCCTCCTGACATTGGGTCCACGACACCACCCCGCCCTGTTTGTTGCAATACCACATGGTGGTGGTGTTGTCCATGAACACCTGCACTACACTTCACCGGACAGAGGAAAGGAATGCCTTCAGTGCAAGCCGGATCGCCCGCAGCTCCAGAAAGTTGATATGGAGCCGGGTCTCCGCCGGAGACCAGAGGCCTCTGATCTCCACCTCTCCCATGTGGCCTCCCCAACCCAGGAGGGACGCATCGTCACTACTGTGTGCTCCGGTTGGAGAAGGGAGAGGGATCTGCCATTGACCCAAATGCAATTTGTGAGCCACCACTGCAATTGCCGTGCAGTGTCCTCCGAGATCTGGACATGATCGGACAGGTTGCCCTGATGCTGCGCCCACTGGAACTTCAGGTCCCACTGCAGAGCCTGCATATGCCATCTGGCATGTGGTACCAGCAGGATGCAGGAGGCCATCAGGCCCAGAAGCCGGAGGGTCATCCTGACTGAAACCCGGGATAGAGGCTGAAACCATAGCCTGAATATCCCAGACTCGCTGTTCGAGAGGATAAACCCGAAACAGCGTCGTATCCAGAACCGCTCCGATAAAAGGGAGCTTCTGAGAGGGACTCTGGTGCGACTTCGGCACACTGATGGAGAACCCCAGCAGATGCAGGAGGTCGGCCGTAGTCTGGAGGTGGGAGACAACTGCCTGGGGTGAACCCGCCTTCAACAGCCAGTCGTCGAAGTAGGGGAAGACTGACACGCCTGACCTGCGCAGATGAGCTGTGACCACCGCCATCACCTTTGTGAACACCCGAGGGGCGCTGGTAAGGCCGAAGGGGAGCACGGCAAACTGAAAATGCTCCTGACCTACCATGAACCGCAGGTAACGCCGGTGGGCCGGCAGGACGGGAATGTGAAAATAAGCGTCCTGCAAGTCCAACGTCACCATCCAGTCTCCAGGGTCCAGGGCAGTGAGGACCTGAGCCAGAGTCAGCATCTTGAACTTCTGCTTCCGGAGGAAGCGATTTACGTCCCGGAGGTCCAAGATGGGGCGCAGGTCCCCTTGACCTTCTTGGGGACCAGAAAGTAGTGGGAATAGCAACCACTTCCTACTTCCTGATCGAGAACGTACTAGATGGCCCCCTTGGCCACGAGGGCCGTGACTTCCTGACGGAGAAGAGCCAAATGATCCCCTGACATGCGGTGGTACCGAGGTGGCATAGCTGGAGGGGAGGACAGAAAGGGGAGCGAGTAACCTTGGCAGAGTATCTGCAGCACCCACTTGTACGCCGTAATCTCGCACCAGTGGTGGAGGTGGAGGTGAACCCTGCCACCCACTGGCATGGGGTGCCCCTTGAAGTTCGGATTAGGAAGGTTTCAAGGCGGAAGCAGCAGGGGTGGAAGTAGACTGCCCCGCATGCTGGTTAGCAGACCCACCCCTGCGGAACCCACGTCCGCGGCCTCGCTGAGGCTGGTTCTGCACAGGCTTGCTGGAAGAGTGCGCCTGGGTACCCCTGCCCTGGCCACGAAAGGAACGAAACCCCGTCGTGGCAGGGTTTTTCGAGGAAAGACCCAAAGACTTGGCTGTGGCACGAGAGTCTTTAAAGTGCTCCAGGGCATTGTCAGCCTTATCACCAAAGAGGCGGGAGTCATCGAAGGGCATGTCCATGAGCGAGCTCTGGACATCGGGTGAGTAGCCAGTGGAACGCAACCAGACGTGGCACTGCAACGCCACCGTTGTGGAAATCGCCCTGCCCAATGAATCAACGGTGTCCAAAGCACACCTGATGGCAAACGTCGCCGCATCCTTGCCCTCCGCAATTGCTTGCGAAAGGACAGCCTGGACATCCTCAGAGCACTGAGGCAGAACCTTCGCCACCGAATCCCACACTGCGTGGGAGTAACGGCCTAATAAGCAGGCGGTATTAACCGATCTCAACCCCAAACTGGCTGAGGAGAACAACCTCTTGCCATATTAGGCCAGCCTCTTAGAGTCCTTATCCGGCGGAGCCGAGGGAAAGGCACTCTGCGATGTCGAGGCCTAAATGACCAGGCTCTCAGGCGTGGGGTGAGTGGTCAAGAAGGCGGGATCACCAGGCGCCGGGCGATGACGCCTAGCGATGTTCTTATCCACCGGAGCCCCCGAGGCCGGCCGCAACCAAGTACCCAAGAGGACTTCGGTAATGGCCTCATTCAAAGGGAGCAGCGGCTCCGACGACGTGGACGCCGTCTGGAACACCTCCGTAAGGAGGTTGGTCTTAAGGGCCACTGTAGGGAGGTCGAGGTGGAGAGTCTCCGCGGCACGACGCAGCACCATAGTGTAGGAAACGCCCTCCTCCATAGTAGGCGGAGGCGAGGCAAACCCCGGGTCAGAAGACACATCAAGTTCATCCGCATCCTGAAGGTCATCCACCCAATCCTGCTCGGAGTCACACTGCCGCGCAAGGGGGGGTCCTCGGAGCTGTCCCAGTCTTCATCCGGCTCCGGGGTAGAAGGAGCCGGTCGCGGCGGCAGGACCGGAGAGGGGGCCAGTGGCGCTGGAGAGGGGGCCAGTGGCACCGGGAGCGGCGCCAGGAGCGGCACCGGCCGGAGCCGAACCGGAGCCGCATCCCAATGAGGATCCCAGGTCGGAACGAAATGGTCCGAAAACCTAGGCAGGGGTGGGATAAACAGCACCCAGTGCGGCGCCTGTGGCGGAGCCAGGGGCGGTGCTGGTGCCGGAGCCAAGGGCAGCGCCGGGGCCAGCGGCGTTGCACCTTGTGACGTTTGGCTGGAGCCGCGGGCACTGGATCCAGGAGACAAGAGAAGGAGACAAAAAAAGTCTAAAAAAAATGGTCAAAAAATGACTGAGGTACGTGCTCAATCCGGATCTGCGCTTTTGGCGCGGAAAAAGAAAGATCGGACGTCAGCACGGATGGGTGGCGCCTAAGTAGCCTCCGTGACGTCTATCACTAACGTGTCTCTTTCAGATAATAACACACTTACAAATGAAGGGAAACATGGTACAAGTACACACAATTCATCACCTCCCGATTGGAAGGGTTGGTTTGGCCGGTAGACACAAATAGGTGTCACTCAAGATTCAGGGGTACAACAGAAAGGTTTAGAATCCATAGGCATGACCCACGCTATGTACGCATAGACTACCCAGGGGTAGTGACTCCCTATAGTGTCGGGAAGTTTGACTAAAAACCTCAACACTATCACAGGTGAAACAACACTTGTCCCTTTTGTCGGACAACATGGATCTTAGGGATTTCTTGTTAGGTCCCAAGAAACCACGTAGGAAACGCTTTGTGTATACCATCTACAATGAACTGTGGAAAATCTCCCAACAGGAAGCTGCTGGGAGACTTCGTGAAATCGATAGAATTAACATAGAAAAGGCCTTAGCTGTGGTAGACAATGGCATGACCACACTCTCGTCTCGTATTTATTCACTGGGCAACATTGTGTCCTCAGCTATAGATATAATGGAACAAGATTTGTCTATGTTACAACATGGGCAATCACAGCTATGCACTATTATGCTTCTAAGCTGGATGCTTCAATCATTGCGTTCTGGCCACGTTCCATGGTGATACATAAAAGTCACATCTGTTTTCGGCTTACAACCTGACCAACAGACAATTGACCATGGCTCGCAGAGATGCGAAGTACACCATGCTGCTCATTGAAAAGCTAGAGAAGTTACCTTTTACTGTAGCAGAGTCACCGTCTACAAATGGTTAATCCATGGCTATAATACACTGCCAATCATGACATTCCAGTGTTGGGCGAAGGGTACATATGAGAAACTTGGGAATTACCGTACACATATAGGTTCAGGAAAAAAGACAGGGAAGTTTTTCTGAGCGGTTAAAACTGCAAAAAGGCCTTAAGTGGGTCTTTAGTGTGTAAAGAAATATCGCTGCACGGAGCATGTAATGCGTCAATGGTGAACTTGTTCTGCTACCTTAAGGGTTCCCCAGCTGCTGTAATTCATCCAGTCTTTGAGTTACTTTCAAATGGGAGTTACTTGATGCTGAATGACCAAGGCTGTTGTGGAATGATGCCCGGCATTGCTTATCTAGTAACCGTCAACTCCAGGGTGGTTTGTTGTAAGCACGTTTTGTTTCCCCCAGCTAGTCAAGTTAGGGAAGCACCACTGTGGCCTTCTCTAAATGTATCCAACATAGAGTTTGATTCTCTGAGAAGACTGAAAGCCATGCTGTTTCAGCATAATATGGCCTTAATTTCAGCCCGAGAGACTTTTGATCTCCAAGTGGCACGGTCTTCGGCAGAGATACAGGCATTGGTCCGTACGAACTTCCCTCTCTATTTTGGGGAAATGGTCAATCGTATCTTTAACATGTCTCATACGAGTGGTATCGTACACTTATTTAAGAGCATTGGTCTGGTCTGTTAACCACCTTTCAAACCATTTTCGGAGTAATTCCATCATTTATACACTCCGTACTTGGAAGTGTTTTTAGAGGGCTTTCTTTGGTCCTGCTTTCAGTAGCGGGCATACTTCTATTGCTTCGCAATGGATGTCAGTATCACTCAAGACATGAAGAGAGCACTGCTGGAGCGGGTTGTCGTGAGCGATTAGTGTTCTTAAATGGGGTTACCTTGGCTTCAAGAGCTGAGTGAGCATTGGTTCCTGTCTTTCAGACTGGCAAGGCTTGACTGCATTCTACCAGTATTCTGCTGCCTCTTTTGTGGATTTGGACACGTGTTGGACCTCAGTCTGACACTTCCATCGGTTGCGCTGCCGGACATAGACATGCTCCTGGGGCCTTTACGGGTCCATGTGCACAGTTGTCCACAGCCTATTCCCATGTTGATGACGGCATTCCTAGAGCCTCCACAGGAGGCTTCAGCTCCTGTTGGACCGGAGAACGGCTCTACAAGCGATATAGAAGCATCAGTCTCAGGCACACAGGCATCTACTTCTTCCCCGACGGCTGCCGTGGGAAACAGCGATGACCACCTCTGCTCACTTGATATCATACTAGAGGTATTGGAGGGACTGCCTCCTGCAGATGCCATGTACAGTGATGTTGAGTCTTCAGCACAGGATTCATAAACAATCTGGCCTTTCCTGTGCTGGGAACCGTTTGGGCAATTTTTAAACATGTACCAAATTGAAGGTCGAACAGACTTTGTTTTTATACTTCTCTGCTCTAGATGAACATAGTGGCTTTCAAGGTGCTCAGAAAACCAAATGACAATATATCCAAATACATAATGGACCTTTTTGAACGCTTTGTAGGGAAGAATACTTTCACTATAGAGTTTACTTTCTATGAACAGTTTTAAACGTTTTTTAAGCTTTTAATATGAAGAATTTTTAAGCCTATCATTACCTAGCTGACCTTGTTGACCTTTTAATGAGGAGTGGGTGTCATGTCCCTTAGTTAGTTCCATCATGTACATATACATACCGATTACATACATTGTGTACCATCCACACGGCATAACGGTATTGCACAGGTGACCTTTTACCCAGTAGCTTAGTTCTGTCTCTCCGACATCAAGCTCTTGGTACCATATCTTAATCCCTGTACCTGACGTACACAAAACATGTCCCCAGGCACAGTAGATTTATTCTGTAAAAGGGTCACCACGTTTTTCATTCATGGCCAACAGCCAGCTGCATACGCTCATGTTTGTTTGGAAAAGGATTAGCAAATGTTTTCAAAACATATCGATTCTAGAAAAACCCCAGAGTGACCACTTTAGTACAAAAGACTGTCGCTCCCCCTTACCAAGACAGAGGAGAAATTCCTTCCAAGCTGGACCGAGACTCTGCAGGCTGATCCTTCGACAGGCAGAGACCTGACATCCCTCGTGGGGTGCCATCCTCGATGCAGAGACGGGATCCTTCATTCAGAACCATCGAGTGAGATGTTGGCACTTCCCCGGGGAATTCTTGGCTCCCTTAAGACATATCCTAGCACTTACACATACATGCTTCACATACACCTCTAGGCTAGGCAAGGTTAGATAGGCTACGCATCGTAGGAGTACGCCAACACTATTGGTTTTATGTAATAAGCTTTTATTCATCTAATTAGCACTATGGTAGAAATGTATCAACTTTTTACGATATTGTTACTAGCGATTACATTTGTCTGCTCCAGTCTTTTGATTGTCACAGCTAACATGTTTCATACTAGACTGACGCTTGACCAATAAATAAGTATTGAAACCTTACCAATCATCATTCTATGTATTCTGAGAAAAGCAAGCATGAGTGCCTGAGCAAAAGATATCGAATTGTTTCCACAATACCTGAAGAATCAGGGTGGTCATGTTCAGTGGTTGCCAGAAACTACCTACCACTGTATAGTACGGGGGGTAGTGGCACTGAAGAGCTAGCAGGTCTAAGGGCTGAGTCATCCTGTGGGGGTGACCAGAGTCTGTCTGCACACCAAGCCCTCAGTTTAGGTCATCCAAAACGTGCAGGGGGGGGGGGTCCTAGGAACTACACAACAGTACCTTGTTGTGTACTGTATTGCAGTATGGGGCCAGTGTGGAGCAGCTCCAAAACATGTTTGGAATGTTGCGGTGGGGATGCTACATCGTGGGCATGAGAATTGTGTGGTGGGATAGAATCTCTGGAGGCCTGCCGGCGTTAGGTAGGCTTGATGTAGTATAAAAAAAAAATTATGTTTTGAAAGCTTGAATTACGAGAGACTTTCTTTGGGTACTCCAGGGCCTGTTCCCATTCCCTATTGTGTAATGGGCGCTCAAATTCTTCCTCCCATTTTGCCACAGTACGGTTAATGATGTGGCTGTAAGTTAGCGTATGGCTTTTTATAGCCATGTTATCAAGTGTAGCCAGGGACCCATATTTAGCGTCGTGTGAAGTACCGGATGTCTCGTCGGTTACCCCTCGGATAAGTCCCACAGTCTGAGATTATCTGTCTATGGAGAAGGAACTGTCCTCTGGGGAGGCGACATTCTTCTACCAACCGAGCAAATGGGAGGAATTGTCCGTCTTCGAACAAGGCTACCATCTCAAGTAGCCTGTGGTCCATCCACATCTGTAAGGCTTGGTTCGTGTAGTAGTTTTGACCCCTGGGTAAACCAGCTAAAGGTAACAGGGGCATGTAATGTGGGGTCTCTCTAGACATACAGTGGACTCTTAGCATCTATTTACGGGCTATCTCTACCTGTATGGGATATGTTGAGCTGGGGCGGGTTCCTGGTAACAGTAATCGGTGTAGCGTCGGTATTGGTAGCTGGCCGGCCTCCGATCTGGTGTCCTCAAGGTGTTGCCCCGTTGTCCATCATGAAAGCCATTGAAGTTGAGCCGCTGGAAAGTACACCTCAAAGGATGGGGGCCCTAGTTCGCCCCGGTTTATGGGCAGTTGCATCTTTGTGAGGGTCACTCTATGGCAGCCGATTCTCCATATGAGGGAACTAAGTAGAGAGTCCAGGTCTCGAAAAAAGGATCTGGGAGGGGTGACTTGTATGTTGGCAAAGTGGTAGAGTAGTCTGGGCGCTATAATCATCTTTGCTGTGGCTATTCTACCTATTGGGGCCAATAGTAGGTTCTTCCAGAATCCCACTGAGCTTCGTATGCCCGTCAGTGCCCGCCAGTGATTCCCTTCGTATAGGTCAGCTGGAGTATGATAAAGTCATACACCCAGGTAGCGTGTGGTTTTGGCCTTCCAAGCGAGCCTAATGTCTCTTATCTGTACCTCTGGAGGGGGGAGGTCTGCTTTCAGGGGGTATGTGGTGGATTTCACCCAATTCACTTATAGTCCAGCTGTGAAATCTGTATGTGTGGCCCATAGGGATCCAACTCAATTGTCATATCCCTCACGTACAGCAGCAAATCATCTGTGTATAGGGACACGTTGTGAGTGACACCTGCTAGTGGGAATCCCCAGTTTCTCCCTCCCAGCGCAGGCGGATTGCCAGGGGATCCACTGCCAAGGCAGAGAGGAGAGAGTGGGCACCCCTGTCTTGTGCCACGTTTCACGTGGAAGGGTGATGATATGTAGCGACCCAGATGCACTCTGGACGCAAGATTGGGATATAGCACTTTGATGTACACTAGTAGTCTAGGGCCTATCTCTGCACGCTGCAGGAATGAGAGGAGATATGGCCATGTCAGGGTGTCAAAGGCTTTTTCCAGGACCAGGCACACTGCACAGGGGAAGCAACCTCATACCTGGACAGGGAACAGCCTGCAGATGTTCTAGGAGGTATTCCTGCCTGGCACGAAGCCGCATTGGTCAGGATGCACAAGGGAGGGGAGGACCCAGGTGAATCGGTCAGCTATGATCTTGCCTAGGATCTTACGGTCTGCTGAGAGCAGTGTAATCGGCCGATACGAAGCTGGTAGTGTCAGATCTCTGTCGGGCTTGAGGAAAGACACCAGGAGGATTCCACCAGCGACCCTGGGAGTTCCCCTTCATTAAGCACTGCTTTGTACATTTCCTCTAACCAAGTCGCTAATTGTGTAGAGAAACTACTATAGTATTCTTCGGGCAGGCCGTTGAGGCCTGGGGTTTTGTTACATGCCATGTTTTGGAGTGCGTGTTTCACATCCGTTGCAGTGATTTCTGTATCTAGGGATTCACTTTTCACTGCCTGGAACGTAGGGTTGTCTTGGCAGTCCTGTTCAGGGCTCCCATTTATCATGGCATAGTAGTTGTGGAATATCTGCAGGATCTGCATCTGCGGGTGGACTATCTCCCCTGTTGGGCTACTTAATGCCGTAATGGGACGGATCTCTCTGTCCTGTTGGACCAACCAAGCCAGTAGTGCTCCGGTGTGTCCTTGTCGCATATGCCTTAAAGTTATATCTGCTGAGGTCTGCTAGTGCTTCAGAGTACGTCGTTTTGGCTTCTGCCACTTGGGTGGGAGATGCCTTTCCAGCATCCATGTCTTTGGTTAGGGTCGCCAGCCTGTTTTCTGTTTCTTGTAACTGTCAATCTAATGTCCGTCGGACCCCTACTATCTGTCTGATACATGTTCCTCTGATAACCACTTTGAAGGCGTCCCACTTCAGCGTCCTGGAGGATGCAGTGTGGGCGCTCATTGCGAAGTAACCTCGGATGCGGTATTCTTGTTCGTGGCGGAACATCTGGTCGTCGAGGCAATCACGCAAGAGCCTCCAAGTGGGGACCAGGTTGAGGGGGTCGCCATCTAAGAGTCAGTAGATGTGCGTTGTGATCGGATACGACTATGCCTAGGTAATTGGTGTGCTGTGACATGGGGATGATTGTCAGGAGCATAGGAAGCAATCAAGGTGCATGTGTAAGTTTTGGGGGATGGAATGGAAGGAGTATAGTTTGGTCGCTGGGTGTCAATACCTCCATGCATCTACAAGGGACCAGGTTTCACCCAAGCCCTATATCGGCTTGTTTGCACGTGAGTCAAAGTGCGCATGGAGGGTGGGTGAGACCTATCTAAAGATATGTCTAATGCGCAGTTATTGTCTCCTCCCAGAATCCAGGGTGCTGTTGAGTATGCTGTTGCTACCTTTAGTGTTGTACTGTATGGATGATGGCTCTGTGTTAGGCAGTGGCATTGTATCTCTTGTCTGGACCTTAGCAGCAAATTTGTAGCTGACGATGAACGACATTTCTGTAAGGCCTTCACTTTCTACACAAGCCTTGCACTGGCTGGAGTGGCGCTTTGACTCCACATACACCAACCGTTGATTTTCACTTCAACTGAGTTACACGTGGCACGCACGAGCAGTTTGCTGGGCCATGGCAAACTCTCCAGGAGAGTACTCTGTTCTTAAGGTCGCAGGGTTTACATAATCCCTTATCTCTTTGTCAGTTGTAGCATCCTCTCCAGCCCAGGTACATGCAAATGATCACGCCACACACAGAGCTTGGCCTTCTACATCTTTATTATACAGCGTGTAACCATTCCCTGCACGTTGTTCATCATGAATTCTAATACCTACACACTTATGTCACTGATCTACAGATACCCTCAGGAACCAAAAGGGTCTAGTCATCTCTAACTCACAAAACACTACACCAGCCACATGAATGCATTTGCCTGTGGATGTTCAAATGATAAAATTGCATGACTGTATTTTGGTGACAGAGCAACAAACTAAAGGCAGAATTAATGTGCCAGCCAAAGCTTTCATTGAAAGAGATGCATATTTATGGGGCAATGGATCAAGTTGTAAACTACCAACAGGGGAAATTAGAGACGCTTATGCGATCACTACATTGCAAACAGTAGTAGAGATGAGACAAATATCACAATTGTCAGCCCAAGCAGCTTAAATAATAGCCCTCATGTGAGCGTGTAAATTAAGTACAGTTTTTACTGTGAACATCTTTACTGACAGTCATTATGCCTTTGGGGTAAGCACAATTTTGGTAGGCTTTAGGAGGAAAGAGGATTTCTGACCTCTAGCATTGCTAAAATAAAATATGGTACTGAATTGTGTGCCTCCTCAGTGCAGTGGCTTTGCCCAAGATTTTACCAATCATTAAATGTGCTGTCCATCAGAAAGTGACCGAGGTGTAACAAGTTTCTGATCAAACTGCTAAAACTATTGCCTTGGCAGAGACAGGTACTATGTATGTGGCTCCACCAGAGCAAACGCCAAAAGCAGAATGCAACAGAAATCCCCATTTGTTACAACAGAATGCAACTGATGAAGGAATGATTGAATGGCAAAAGGAGGGTACCAAGGATGATGACCTAATGGAATGATTAGGTTGCCTAATGCTTTGGCCTTAAATTTAGCTCTTACTATTCACGGTCCTGTACATTTGGGATCCGATGCCATGAGTAGATACTTTCCACAGTCATGGTATAGTAGGAACTTTTGAGAAAAGGCTGAGACCAAATGTTAGAACTGTGTTACGTGTGGCCTATTTAACAGTGGTGAGGGAACACCCACGTCAGAACACTTTCCAGCTCCCATGATGCCTTTTGAACATTTACAGACAGATTTTGTGGAGTTCCCACCAACACACAAATTGAAGTGGTCTACATGTTCTCTGGCTGGACAGGGCCCTACGCTACGAAAAGAAATGCAAAAACAGTGGCTCAGTTTTTGCTGAAGGAACTGATCCCAACATTCGGGGTCCCACGGATTATTTCATCGGCTAACGGCCCACACTTCGTGAATAAAGTTGTGGCCTGGGCATGTAAGCCCCTGGCAATAAAGCAAAAGTTCCATTGTGTGTACCATTCTCGGGCAGCGGCGTGCGGTGGACAAAAAGAATGGTATGTTTAAAGCAGATGTGAAAAGTATGTGCAGTACTCCAAATGCCACCACGAAATTTAGCCCTCATGAGATTGTGACTGGCAGATTTGCGATATGGCGCGGCTCCCCAAGGTATACACATTGGTGATGCAACACTGAGAGACTATTGCATTGCCCGGACTAAAAAACTGTATCTTTTGTTCATCCAGCATCATCCACAACAGAAGGACATGGTCTCTAGCCCGGAGCCTGGGTGTTTACTAAAAACTTCCTGTGTTACAATTGTCTTCAGCAGAGGTGGAAGGACCATGGTCAGGTAATGCTGATTATGAACACAGCTGTGAATTGCCAAGGACATAAACAGTGGATTAATGCAAGCCACGTGAACAAGGCACTAGTACCGACGTGTCAAGAACAGACTGAGCACATAGCAGATTTACCACAAGCAGTGCATACTGACAAGCCTAGATAGAACTAGCGTCCAAGATATACAAGATAATCTGAGTTTAACCAAGAGCCTCCGGCCTGTTGGTAACCTCTAGGGGCCTCGCGATAGTGAAGAATGTAGAGAATAGAAGTAAAAATCCCAAACTAAGTGTGTCATCAAAACTTAAACAGAATTAAATACAAGGATATACCATTATGGAGAGACATACGAGGGAGCTCAAAAAGAGACTATTATTTCCCTTCTCATGTTATGCTTGTTGTTATGCTCTGCTTGCCACTTTTTCTTGCAATTGTGATATATGAAAAATGGCACCTCCTGGTCAACAGGCAGTTCAATCTGTAACATCTATTGCCCCGGCAATAGATGTGCACCAGTATCATCATGCAGAGTATATGGGTAATGTTTCAATACAAATGATGAATGCATACCATAAAGAAATTAATATTTCAGACTGCTGGAAAACAATTTGTTTTAGTTTTATATAGCGCAAACTCGACCCGAAGGTATCACAGCGCTTTACATGAACACCAGTTGCGTTACAGAAGGACACATTCATTTTGTCAGGCATGGGGAGATTAAGTGATTTGCCCATAATCACAGGATGTTGAGCGTCCCTGCCGAGACTCAAACCCGGTTCCCCAACTTCAAGGTCAACCGTTCTAGCCCTTAGACCACATGTATAAAGATGCCTGTCGAGGAAAAAAAAAAAAAAGACTTCCTATTTGTCCATATGCTTCTACCATTTAACACATCAAGCTGTGTATTTTAATCTTTATTTAAGACCCTTACTTTTGGAACAGAGCAGAGAAGAATTAGACCACCACAATAAAATGATCAGCATGTAATAGATCAATATACCTGCTGGTTGTATAGAATGGGCTAGGTCAGGACATAAGGAAAAAGAACCCTTAATAATAAATCCAACACACCGTAGAGAATTTCTGGATTTAATAATTATACAGATGCTCCTGTCCAGACACCTCTGGCATTAAGGTGGAGCTTAAAGGGGAGCATCTGTTTAGTGGACGAAGGAAGGGAAGAAGTGAGAGGTGCTTGGCAATATTAGTAACAGTATGTATTCTCAGAAATATGTTATCTGCATATATCCCGAAGTCTTGTATTACTGCAAGTAAAGTTATGGTATCCCAGACAAAACCCGATCAGCATTGTGTGAGTGATGCAGACATACAGTGAATGCCTGTGTAACAAGCATTGGCATAGCCAACAGGTCTTGCCTTTGGATCCTTATAAGTGTTTAGCTAGAGCTATTGGCTTTGCCAATGTTTTTAAGCTAAGTTATGGAGCATTGTGACTGCTGTGCAGCATGTTGAAAAGTTATAATAACAAAAGTGTTATAGCATTTGTGTTACCGTATACATAACCAAGAAGACATTATGTACAACTAAAGAAACCTATTAAAAAAAGAATTAACATAAAAAAATATCTACTAGTTTTTTTGTCCTTGCAATGCTGGCAACTGATTTCTGCTCGTTTTATTGTTTGTTATAGCTTTTTATTTGTCATGGGGGAGGGGACAAACAGCGGGAGGGTGGAGGTTGAGAAACAGTACCTGAATTTCAACACGAGCAGCAGACTGACACACGGGGAAGAATCAAAAGATGCCGGATTCTGAGGACAGATTTAGGTTGTGCTGAGTGATGCTGAGGTGGTGGTGTGTTGGTGCGGAGGTGGTGCTAAGTTACGCTGAGGTGGTGGTGCTGCTGCACTGGTGCTCAGGCTGCGTGCTGCTTAAATGTGCTGCGTTGGTGCAGAGGTGGGGCTGTGTTGATGCTGCATTGGTGCTGCACCGGTAGTGGTGCTGTGCAGATGCCAAGATGGTGCTGTTCTGATTTTGAGGTGGCGCTGTGCTGATGCTGAGGTGGTGGTGCGGTGGTGCTAAGGTGATGTTGCACTATCTACTTGTAGCATATATTGTTACGTAATCTCACATTACATGCCACATTTGGAGAATACATGGAGGCATTCCTTAATATTGATTTTATTTCACCAATGATTGAAACCAAAAAGAAAGCACTAAAAGTTTAAAGCGTGCAACTTAAAGCGGTTTCCATTTTCATAAAACTGAGTAATAAGAGCCTGTTTACCTCTTTAATCGTATCCAAATAATCATGTTGTTAAAATCACAATGTAAATAGGTTGATCCTACTGTCTGCCATTTTTCTAAACTACACTTCCATTAAGTAAGTATATGATTTACAGGATATGGGGCGAATGACCAGGGATGTGCAGAAAAATTCAATATGTAAAACATTAAAGTTAATACAGTGGAACTTAGATCTTCTACAAGCCAGGAAATATAAACACACAGGCTTAATAATTGACACATACCTTGCAGGCTCAAGAATACTTGGGATGGAATCTGACCAGTTATATTAAATGGAAATACCTAAGGCTCAGAAAATTCTATATTCCGATAGGGGAGTTCGAAGGGACTTGGAATCAGGCTCTCAAAGATACACAGGTATGTTGGCTTTGCGGAATCGGCAAGGAAACTCTTGAACATTTAATATGCATTTGCCCGAGGCGGTTGCCTACATGGAGGTTATATTTACACCCCATGTTCAATCATGCCAAAATAAGAACAACTACGGAGGCTATACGTTATTGTTTTAGGCTCACAGGGAAAGTGCAAATAAAAGGATGGTTCCGTTTTTAGAACATGCCTATAAAACTTTAAACGACTAGATGGTTTTATTATTGGATATGTATATAGATGCAAAAACAGGTATCACGATCTATGTATGTTAGAAATGGGATTTTTGGTAGGTTGGGCGTGGGCCAAAGCCAGGCAAAAACCACCACTCTAGTCAGAATAAGGGAGTTACACGTCTAAAATAACCCCTGCTCACCCCCTTGGTCTTGGCACAAGCAGCCAGGCTTATCTTAGAGGCAGTGTATAAAGCATTTGCACATAACCAACAGTAATACAGTGTACGCACTACAAAAGGACACCACAACAGTGTAGAAAAATATCCAATATTTTTATATAATTAAAACAAGACCAAAATCTATAGAAATCCACAATACTATACTTAAAAGTTCACAGTTCAAAAATACGTTGATTAAAAAGAGTTCCTTGTGTGGATAGCTCCATCCGGGCTACCACGGCGTCGTGAACACACAAATCCAAAAACAGTTCTGGCTGACCGCGGAGTCGCAGGCCAGCTACGGTGTCGGGAAGACCCACAAACAGTACCTTTCAGAGATGCAGGGCGATGGTGCCCTTGAAGTCACTCGCGTTGCAGGTCGAGCTCCTCTCGGATGGAATCAGGAGTGCTGGTGCCGGCAGGCGTCGGGTGCTGCGGTGCGAAGTGTAGCGGTGCAGCGCCCCCAGGTCACGGTGCGAGCAGCAGCTCGGTGGTGGCGTCAGATGGTGTCGTTGGTGAGACCAGGGTCGTGGTGCGAGATGAAGGCGGTGCCCGCCACGGTATTAGCAGGCCACAGTGCAAGCAGCGTCGTCGTCGTTGCTGAAGCACTGTCATCGGCTGACGAACTGGAGTCGATGGTGCCGGCAGGCCAAGGCTGCGGTGCGGAATGAGGGCGGTGTGCCGTGTGACTTACGAGCGGTGCCCTCGAACCACGGTGCAAGCAGCGGTGTCGATTTCGGCGGGAAGTGGCGGCATCAGGCAGGCCAAGGCGTCCTCGTGAAGCAAGACGGTGCAGAGTGCCGTGCCCACAGGTCGCGGTGTGAGCAGCGGCTCGGTGGCTGCGTCAACAGGCATCGGTGAGACCAGGGTTGCGGTGCAGTGTTGCTCTCTGTGGCCAAAGCTTCGGCGTGAAGCGAGGTGGTGCAGAGTGCGGTGCCCACAGGTCACGGTGCAAGCAGCGGCTCGGTGGTAGCGTTAGGCGTCGTCGGTTAGACCAGGGCTGCGGTGCCAAAGCTTCGGCGTGAAGCGAGGCGGAGTGCGGTGCCCACACGTCACGGTGCAAGCAGTGGCTCGGTGGCGGCGTCAACAGGCGTCGGTGAGACCAAAGTTGCGGTGCGGCGTTGCGGTGTGGCGTTGCGGCAGTGCCCTCTGCGGTGGCTTCAGGTCACGGAGTCGGCAGCAGCGTCGTAGACGTCGTCGAGTTGCTTTTCCTCTGTTTTGCAGCACAAAACACACAGTCCCCAGTGCTGCGGACAGAAGAGCGTGAAATCTTTGTTGTTCCTGAGACTTCGTGAACAGGGGGCAAGCTCTACCTCAAGCCCTTGGAGAGACTCACAAATTGGGTTGCAGAAAGTCCAGTCCAGGCCTTTCGCTGCCCAAGACAGACGCAGCCACTGCAGGTCAGCCCAGCAAAGCAGTCGTTCCTTTGTGTAGCTTCTCCTTCTTCTTGGCAGTCTTCTTGCTCCCAATGAGTTCTAAAGATCAGGGGTCTGGGACCCAGCATTTGTAGCTAAAAATCCTTTGATCTTTCAGGCAGAGGGTGTCTGTGCCCGGCCAGAACCAGTCCGGCCTTCTCTGGTGTAATTTCCTGGCAGGAGGTGGAGACGGCACTATCAAAGGCAGACCAGGCCCTTTGAGGTGCAAGGAAATTCCTCCCCCTTCCCCCATCGTAGCCCAGGTCTAATCATCCCTTTCCTGACCTACCTAGACTATCTGGAGCCCCTCCGGCCCCCCAGCCTTCTGTCATCCAAAACCCAGACAGGCAATCTACATTCCAGCAGAGGCAAACAGGATGGCTGAGCAAGAAAATACCTACTTTCTAAAAGTGATATTTTCAAACACAGAATGTAAAAAGCACCTTCACTAAAAGATGCATCTTTAGATTCTGAGTTCAGGCATACTAAATTCTATTTTCTTACCGAATTCCCTGGGCCAGTTATGTTTATAAAATGTTATAAACAAACCTCCCATTCTATCCTATGGGGAACTGTAGCCTTGTAATAGTGAAAAACGAAATTGGCTGTAATTGACTATTAGTACATGCCACACACACCAGGGCATGGCCTACCTTTCACATACATTGCACCCTGCCCAAAGGGAAGGTTAGGGTCCGGCCAGTGTGTGCACTGGCCAAGTCGACAAGGCAGTTACAAACTGCACGCAGACTCTGCAATGGCAGGTCGGAGTAACCATTTTCAGGGCTAGTCACGGGGGTGGCACAACCAGTGCTGCAGGCCCCCGGGTAGCATTTAATTCACCGACCCTGGCACACGCAGTGCACTATACTAGGGGCTAACAGGTAAATCCCAAATATCCAATCATGGAAACACCAATCTATAACACAATTTACACAGAGAGCATATGCACTTTAGCACTGATTAGCAGTGGTAAAGTGCCCAGAGTCCCAACACCAACACAAACAGGTCAGGGAAAAATAGGAGGAAAAAGCGAAAAGTTTGGAGATAACCCGGCAAAAAGGGCCATTTCCAACAATGTATGTTTTCTTTTATAGGATACCACGCATGGAAAATATGTGATTTTTTATTCTATTTTCATGCTTACTTATTCTCTATTTATTGTAATCACATGATTAATGCAATAAAGTATTTTACTAATACTAACTACTATTATTTAAGGTTTGGACATTTGAGCTAATGAAATCAAAAATGATATAGCATGAAACACATTAGAGAACCAAACGGTGGAAGTTTAAACCTCTTGAGGGGTGGACAGCTTTTTTTTTTTTTTTTAAATATAGCCAAATAATGCATTATGCAAATATAGTCAGAAAAATAATGAGGCCGTTTTGGAAAATTAATCATAGGGAAAATGAGAGGATCTTTCATATTTCCAGGAAGAATTACTTGTGGCACGAGGCACTTATTGTCACCGGTTTTAAAGGACTAAGCATATGAGTGATTTAATAAGACTGACTGTGCAGACAGTTACACACCTGGGGAGGCAGGCCTGTGTCTCCTGATAGATTATCAGCAATCAGGACAGACTGCTTACCTCAACGGAGAGGGGGGGGGAACAAGGGGCTGCCAAAAGTGTGGGGGTGGAGAGTGTGGTGGGAAGAGGGGAGGGAGAGAAGCAAAGAAGGGTGCGCGACAGAGGCAAGGAGACGTGGGGGAGAGAGACTGCTGAGTGGAGACAAACAGGCAGAGAGAGAACAGAAGCACAGATGAGCGACACAAGATAAGTAGGAAAAAAGGTCAAGCAAAGAGGTAGTGTGAGAGGTAGGTGGATAGAGGTGAGAGGGGAATGAAAGGAGGGCAATACTGGTTGGGAGGGAGAACGAGAAATTGGTAGAGCATAGAAAGACTGGAAGAAAGAGAGTTACCCTGGGGTTTACGACGAGTTGTTGCAGGTAGAGCGAGGGGAGGAGAAGAGGCGAGCAGAGAATGGAGGAACATCGGAAGTAGGGGGTCACTTAGAGGAAGGTATGAGGTAGGAGACAGGCACAGTAAGGGAGAAATAGTGTTGAATGAGATTGGCAGTTTTCCGCGAGACCAAGGCAAATAAGAAGAGAAAAAAAATTACACTAAACCATTAAGCAAAAAGAAAATGGGCAGTAAAGGTGACAGGCGCACGGGGGAGGTGCTAGCTAGATATACAGCAAGTGGTGGCATGAAGAAAGATGCATGGGCAGATGTGCAGGGAGGAAACCGTGCAGACCTGGATTGATAGAAAGCGTGGGAGGCAGGGGAGGAAAGGAAGGACAGACGGAGAGGTGGGCCACAACAGTCACAAACAAGCATTTACAATGCAATGGTCTCGGCATTGGTAAAGTTAGAGCTATTGGCATTGCTCATGACATTATTTTTGTTTATGTTTTCGTTTTTAAAACATTTAAAGAAACGGCATTGTCATGAGCAATGCCAATAGCTTGGAAATCCATTGCTATCCGCCCCTCTTCTCCCCTGTTCTCCATTGGCTGGCCTCTTGAATGCTGGCCAGCCATTGGAGAAGAGGTGCCGTCACTCCGATCAGACCCCGTCCTGGACACTGCGTTTCTCCGAGGCATTTCTGCTCTGCCTCGGAGAAAGGCAGTGGTGTGCCTTTTGCTCTGCCTTGTCTAACCCCTCAGCGGTTGTCTCAGCCATTTGTTATACGTGTTCTACACTCATTTAGAAAATGTTCGAAATTAACACCGGAACACGCGCCCCCTCCAGGGAAAAGAGTGAAAGGGCGATGTTTTCCCGTTTGTCTGTTGCTCCACCATGGACTTTGGTTTTCTTGCTATATCAACTCTTCTTTCTATCAGTTTTAATCTTCTACAGTGATTTTTTGCGGACACAAACGGAAATATACAGCCCGACGCCAAAGCACCAAAACTCCCAATTGGTGATGCGCGCCTGATCACAGGTAAATGCGGGAGAGAACGGGGTTGTTGAGCAGGGCTGGCTTGCCCGGGCATCGGGCGTTTCCTGAAGCAAAAGTGCTTCCCAGTTAACCTCCCCCATGACCCTCCAGCTGTTCCGACATAATTGCCAGGCCTACTTTGGGGTTCCAGTTCGGCCCTGTTGTTGAGTATCCTACCCACGGCTTTAAGTGGGATAAAAAAAAATGGGTGGGGGTGGGGGGCGGTGTTGCGCGGGGTCTATACGACTTGTATTTTGCTGTCTCTTTTGTCATTGCATCCAGGCATAATGATACAGCAAGTAACATGATACCTACAACAAGTAACGACTATTGGCTTTGTCAATCGTTGTTAGTTGCATAAGATAAATTAGCAGTAACTGTGGCTTGTATATAATATTGAAAAAGCATCCACTTGAAGCCCTAGTGACACCACGACAATGTTACTGCTCCTGAGTTTCAAAAAGAGACAACAATATAATCATGCAGTGGCTGAACTGAAAGATTAAGAAATATATCCCAAATTATATATAACAGTCGGTAGACGCATGCCTCTACAGTGTTCTTATATTTTGAAACCAGAATTGTTCAAGTTCGTATCCTTTCAAAGTTCCCTTTTCAAACAATCATTATCAACGCCAAGTCTGGCCCTGGCACGGTAGTGCGTTTTTTGTTTAGTATTAATAAAATTTGACACTTCAGAGAGCAGTTTTCAGCAGAGAGGACAAAGAAGGAATGGGCATGGAATCCAAATACAGAAACTGAAACTTCTCTATCAAGGGGAAACATCACTGCCAAAGTCCAGAGCTTGTGAAAAAGCGACCAGCGAAATCACTTGCTAGTTAATGTTGGGGGGGGGGGGGGGCTAAGCAAAAATTTCGGGGGGGGGGGCTGAATCTTTAAACAGTAGGCAGAGTGGCGCTGATTTCGGGGGTGGGGGGGGGGCTGAATCTAGGCAGAGTGGAGCTGCGGGGGTTCTTACAAGGGGTGAACCAACAGCGAGGCCTCATTAACATGCAAATGGTCTTTTTAAAGACCTGTGAAGTGCTCAGGCGCGGTTTATTGAGTAGTAGAGTATTGAATAACTCACTGAGCCATACGGCTTGATTTAAGCAGTTTTAAAGCATCCGAGGGGAAGGGGTGCTGGAAACGAGCTTCTTGAGCACAAAGGTCAGTCTGTGCTGCATTTGTTGGTAATTGTGTTCTGTTTCCATTGTTAAGTAGAGGGTTGCACAGGCATTTCCAGTTGTAGGGTGACCCTTACAGACAGCGAGCAGGAGATGTGGGGGAGGGGAATTCCATCAGGTCCGAGACTCTGCACTCCTGTTTCAGCGCCTAGTAGACCCGCTGGCACTGAGTGTGTTTATTTTCAAGCCACTACAATATAACTGTCCTTGGAGCTAATGTCTGCCTCCTAACAAGAGCATTAGCCTTTCAGTGCACGCGTCCAACCACTGTCCAGACTCCGGCCCATGCTCACCTCACCGACCACCACCCACAGTGACTCATCTCTAAACAGCCTGAGACGTAAACAAACATATATCAGCAGACCTCTTCCTGTCACCCACTAGCCAGGGACAGTAGGGGTCCGGGCGCCTAGATTCCGAAAGCGCCACGGAACTTCCAAGCTGTAGTAAGCGCTATTCACATGCACATAACAAAGGAATGTAGGGAGGGGGGGGGGCGGGGCAGACAAGGTAGAGCCAGACGAGAAGTGATAAGTGGAATATGTTGTGAGGTTTAATGCAATGCGTCAATTTACTCCATGTCAGGCTGTATATGGCGACAAAATGCTGCTTAAGTGGCTTCATACTGTATTGCAGGGTGTTGTGTTTGAATCCCAGAAACCTCTGGCGACCAGCGGCAACATGTGATCCTCGACGTTTATTTGTTTAATTCAAAATTTAGCTCCGGGTGACTATAGGGCTGATGCAGCGTTGAGGCTGTTTGTTGCTGGTGATAGCACGGGCATCCTTCTCAAGGCATCGAGATGTGATCAGACGTCATGGGAGAGAGGCGAGGAGGAGGGAGGGAGGCAGAGAGGCAGAGGCGGAGGGACTGGGGGAGAGAGGGCGCTGGGCATACCAATGCTGAGGGAGATCGGGTCCAGCGGAGACTGCAGAGGAAGAGGCTGAGGAGGGGGCGGCGGGGGAGACAGTGAAAGGGCAAGAGAAGAGGCAGAGCTGAAGCCTGCCGGTAAAAAAAACGCAAGAAAACACGAAATTCTGAACGGAAATTCATATCTTTACCGGACTTGTGAAAACTGTGCTGTACTATATCCTGAATCACACAGACGCCCTTTTTGAGCTAAGCTTGAACTGTTAGTCAATAGTTGCCATGAGAGTCTAGGAAACTGGATACATTCACTCTGTTGCAGCTGGGAGTCAAGTACCCACGTTAGCAGGGAGCATGCGCAGCTTACAGACTCAGCCGATTGTCCTTGCAACTTGGAATGTTAGAGTAGAGCAATTAAGTTCATATTTTAAAACTTTCTACAGAAAGAATGCCTGAAGTAGTAGCAATGCTCGCATGCCGAAAGCCGTGAATGCTGGGCCAATGAATCAGCAATGCAAGGTTCGACAAATAAAAATAAAAGATTTCCGGTCTATGCATCTGATGCCCTTGTTAAGGGCCGCCGCCCAGCATATAGGAGAAAGCGCCCCTGACACAGACCCTGTTAAGAACCACAGTGGGGCCCACGCAGCAACCCTTCCTGGTCTTGTCACCCCTTCTATCCCCCAGAGACCTTCTGCGGTCAATCTCAGCTGACCCCGGGCGTGACGAAGCCGCTCCTACTAAATGGACTGTGTAAAGTTAAAGCATATCAAACGGCCACATGCCAGAGTTTAAGAGACGAGCGTATATCAAGCAGAGCTCGGAGCTGCCAGGAGGCAGATCAAAAACAAACACGGCAATATGTTATAGCAAAAGAAAACAAGGCAGAGCAAAAGGCACACCACCGCCTTTCTCCGAGGCCAAGAAGAAATGCCTCGGAGAAAGGCAGTGGCATTTTCGGATTCGGGGGCGTGTTTGTCTTTTCTCTCCTCCAGCCATTGGCTGGAGGAGAGAATGCGAAAAGTTGCAAAAAACACGCCCCCCGATCCGAAAAGGACGGGGCATAATCGGAGTGACTGGACCTCTTCTCCAGTGGCTGGCCAGCATTTAAGAGGCCAGCCAATGGAGAACAGGAGAGAAGAGGGGCGGGTGCAAGCCCCTCTTCTCAAAGACATTAAATCTCCGGACTTCCGGTCTGCCGACCGGATGGTCCCGAGACCTAAAAAGCTAGGGACAGATTAAAGGAGAGGCGTGAGGGACGCCCCCAAGGGGATCTGGGGGTGGGGGTGAGAAAGTGAGGGAGTGAGCCAGCAGAGAAGAAGAGAAAGGGAAGAGCATGCTCATGGGAGGCAGAACACTAACAGGCATAGATGCAATAGACAGGGACGGAGAGAAGTGCACACAGAGAGTGAGAGGGTTTGGTTAGAGGCATGTTATACAAGGGCAAAGAGAAACAGGCTAAAATTAGAGAGGCACACATACATGCTGAAAGTGAGGGGGTTATAGACAGGCAGAGCGCGAACAGGCAAAGAACAGACAGGAACAGAGGGAAAGAGAGACAGACAGCCAGAATGGCAGTGAATAGAGAGAGGTTTTGATGGGGAGACAGCGCAAAAGAGGTTCGCTGGTGGATAGAATAGGGCAGAGAGGAGCAAAGGTTTCTAAAGAGGTCTGCTATTTAAACCTTCCACATAAAGACTGTCAGAAAAACTTACAAATGTTCAGTGCACATAAACAACCAACAAAAATGCTAAAATTTCAGAATTAAGATAACTGCATTAACATTAGCTGCTAAAAATGGGAATTCGGATGCTGCATCCCAAAAACAGATCGTGGACATAGCCACCGCCTCTCTTTCATCACATTGGGAGTTCTGACAGTGGGGAAAACCCCTGTCCCTGTGAAACTCAGAAAGACGTACAGTATAGTCTTCCGTGGCAGAGTCTGAGAAGAACAGAACCATCACTTTAGAAACAGCACATGCATGTGCATAAAACATATACAGAATATACATTCATTCAAATGCGAATTATAATTTTGTATAGTGATAAAAACTCATTCAGATATTTTAACATGCCCCGCTCACCACTGTCCAAGTTAGACAGTAGCTAGAAAACCGCTTTTGACTTTCTTCAAGGGACAGTTTGGGACGGGTAAGGTGGGCAGTGTTGGCCAAGGCCACATAAAGGTTGGTGTAGGGGTTAAGTTTACCTTTTAAGAGGTGTAGCAGAACTCCCCAGTGTAGTCACCAGCTTACGGAACATCCCAGTGTGTTTCAGGAGAGATTTCCAATTTTAATTTGGTCAAATGACAAAGGAAGAAAATAAAACAATATCTTCCTAATAGTGGTCTAACTCAATTGTTATCCACAGACCACACTCCAATCCGCAGTCTCAAAGTATTGGATCGACTGTAGCTGGTGAATAATAGACTCACATAGTTCTACTGATTTATAATACATTTATAAGAATTGGCTTTACGAAGCTCACGGGTAACTTCATCCTGTGGGAAACACATGTTGGTATATAACTCTCAGACAAAGAATACCCTGTACTCTTCTTTGGATTGGATGACATTATAATGACAATAAAAAACAATTATAGACTTCACATGTAGAAGTGGTCTATAAAAACATTCCATCTTAAAGGTGTGCTGTGCTAATCTCCGACAGACCAGATGTTTTAACCACCTGTGTACAGAAAGCATCTGCAATGATTATACACTTTATGCAGCAGAACTGCTCCGCTCTTACAATGCATTTGTAAAACGTGCCATACTTAACAAAACAGAGATGTATTCATAACGTGTTTTAAAGGCAGGACTTTGAAGCACCGTGTAGGGATTCAAGCAGCGATACCATTATTAAGAAAGGGGCTGTTTAGTCCGACATGCACTGCAGTCCCACCTAACCAAAGGCTCGTCCCCCCCCCCCCAGATTCCACACCCCTTGAAGATAGGCTGCTTGATGGATATCTACCAGAGAGACCAATCTCCCTTACATACAAAAAACTGATAAACAACACTGCGGACACTCTCTGCGCCACCAAGGTGAAGTGGGGCAGAGATGGCCACGAGCTAGATGATGAGGAATGGCAGGAGGCATGGACCTCCCCCAGAGAAGTGGCCACATCTGCCAGGCTACGACTTGGACCGTTAAAAATCTTGCATAGGGTGTACGTCACTGGACCCTGCCTGGTTCGAATGGGGAGGGCAGAAAGGGGGGAATGTAGGAGACAGTGTGGTAGTGAGGGAATATTCATGCATATCCTATGGGAATGTGACCTTATTCAGAGATATTGGCGTCAAATCCACGCGGTTCTTGGCAAGGTGATGGGTCTCACCATCCGCCCAGAAGCAAAGAGGTGTTTATTGAATGTGTGGGAACCCACAGACCGGAGCAGAATGGGTAGGATCTGGGTAACGCTTGGCCTCAGTGGCAAAAAGAAATATTGCTCAGTTGTGGGGAGCCACAAACCCACCCACCATAACAGAATGGAAGAAACATATGGACTGGTGTATGTTCCGGGAGAAGACAGTGTACACGGGGAGGGAATGCCCTAGGAAGTGGTCCCAAATCATGGAGGCATGGAACCCATACCGGGGGCAAATCTGCAGTCCCCCACGCAGTCCCATACTAGATGACCTATCCTCACCATAAAGCATGTAACCCGTGGTGTCCCACTGCTCTACTCCAGTAGCAACTGTGATTGTCATTATGTCAACTAATGAATTCCTCCATGTATGTAACATATCAGACTGATTCATGTATTCACACCGATTCAATTTGTTCAATAAAAAGAATTATAAAAAAAAAAAAAAAGAAAGGGGCGGTTTACTGCATCATTAGTAATTGCCAAGAGAGTGCAAGAGGCCCCGTGCTTGGTATGCTTCAGTGGCACATAGTTGTGCTGATTGGTGAACTCTTTAGAAGTCCAAGCGGGGAACGAAGGATCAGAAACCAACATGGCTAAGTAGTGAAGTAATCATCAAACAGAAATGTGAATGTTGGAAAGCAAGTTCCAAACATATCTGCAGCATTTATTGTTCCCGTCTGGACCTGGGGTAATGCCTCTAGCCACGTCATTCAGGGTGGCGACCGGATGGAGGTGTAAGCCGCAGGCGAGGCAAATGTATAAAACAAACACACCACTTCAGGAAACGAAAGAGAAAAAGCCGTAAAACAAATCGCGCACAATCTTTGGGAAATCAAAACAGCAAGATGTGGCTGGGCGCGTGCAGGTTTTGTATGCAAAGTCTAATGAGATGCAGCAAACAAAAAAAGAAAAAAGTGTGCGCCAAAACAAAAATAACAAAACGTGAGATTCCACAAGTAAGAGGGCCAGTAGCCATAGGCAGGAGACACACCCCAAGAGGAGGGACAAATATAGAGGATAAACCACAGGAAAGCATGGATTTTCTAACGGCAGACGAAGGAACAAATAGAAACAGGAGGGCGTATAATAGGAGTGGTCTCAACACACAGAGGAGATACTGCACGTCGAGAGATAGCGCATGCGCGCTGCTTAGGCTCAACCTAAAAAGGACATTCAAAGAGAGGATAGAGAAATATTGCCATTTTCTTTTCTTGTTTTGGTATACTTTACATGAACTTATTCCAGGGATAAACCTGTTTGCCTAGCACAGCTGAGTTCATGGAAAAGTTAATTGAATTACGTGCCTAAGGAAAAACTTAGATTGCAGAAAGTTTCCATCCAGTTCAAAGATCACTGAAGGAAAGCATTTATCTGTTGCTTAGTCATATAAACTTTCACCAGGACCTGAGAGCCAATAAGGAAGCTAACGCTACACAGATGTTCTCTTAAGATTAGTGAAAAATACTACAAACTCCCAATTGTGTAATCAAAGTTTGTCTAAAATCTTCTGGCTACAGCTACATTTCTCAAGGAATTTTGAGCTTTATGATAATTTTCTGTTGAGATCATTGTTTTTCCCTATTTCGTATGGGACTACCAATGTATATAAGCTGAGTAATTTGTAAGCTGAAGGACTCCGCTGTATGCTCAGAGACTCCCTGTTGCAGCAGAGCAGAATAAATGATACTGGAGAGTCCCTGTGACTAACTCAGTTATTTGAAGATATGTTCATTTCTGTTTTTACACAAGCCCTTTATGATGGTACAGTGGGTCGCAAGTCTGGTTCTCATGTTTCTAAAGTGTACTACTGCACAGTTGTCCATTTTTCCAGTTCATTCTAAAACTAATCTTTCTGGCTGAGACTACATCTGTAAGCTGGATGAGTGAGCTTCAGACCCTTTCGGTCCAGTCTCCTATCTTCCCCAGACAAACCGGTGTTAAGGAATAGAGTTGTGTTCCTACCAAAGGTGGAAACACCTTTTCATGTTGGACAATCCATCACCTTTTGTCTTTCTTTACTATGTCTCACCCCTCAAAAAATGAAGACACACTACATTGTTTGGATCTCTAGAGAGCACTCAGTTTTTACTTCGATCGTACCATAGAACATTGGATGGACAATCAGCTTTGTGGGGCTCTCCGAAGTGAAGAAAGTAAAATGGTGCAGAAAAGGACCATTTCTCAATGAATATTCCTCTGTATTAAGATCTACTTACTAGCGAAGAAGCAGCCTCCAGAATACCTAGGGGCACACTCCACCAGGGCCAAGGCTGCTACCACTGCATTGGCACACAACGTGCCTGTCCTGGATATCTGCATCAGTGCACAGGTTCACGAAACACTATCACCTCAAAAGTCAGGTTTGTCAAGATGGACATTTTGCCAGCTCAGTCCTTTGAGTTGGTATCTCTTCACAAGGTGAGGAATCTGAAGTTTAAAGTATTCATCAAAAAACACAAATTACTTACCTTCTGTAGCATCTCTGTGGTGGATACTCTTATCTAACTGCAGCTTCTGCACCAGTATCCCACCTCGCAGTTCTGTGATATGGTCTCTTCCATCTAAAAAGATCCCACTCTAGGGATCTAAACACTTGTTCATTCAATTCACCAATAGACTCCGCACCTGAGGGTGCAGAGAAGTTCATGAAAGAAACTGACGTCAGCACACATGGGTGGGGCTTATATATGGCTCCGTTCATCACTTCCAGCGGAATGGCATAGATGCAGAGTTGAATGGTGCCACCTACTAACGCGCCGGGCACTGGTTTTGAGTTTTGCAGATCCCGTCTGGTACTTTTTTATTTTTATTTTTTTAAACACTTTGATTATTGGCATTTTGGATTTAACAACACAACATGTACAGTACATGATTGGCATTACATTTACATTGCGTGGAAAGGGCAGTACAGTGCAAGACATGATATCCGGCATAGGCATGGAGGGTATTCAGAATTTCACAGCCATTTTACTAGAGGTCGACCCAGCTAATTTGTGGCCTTATGGCCTCAGCATGTCAGCTAGTCTACGCCAGTGCAGCACTATCTTCCGTGTCACTTGCAGCCACACGCAGCGCTATCTTCCGTGTCACTTGCAGCCACACTTAGCAGGTAGTTGGTGAAAGGTTCCTACATATCACGGGGCCATGAGCAGAAGAGAGCAGCTCAGCGTATATATTGGTTTGCTCCGGACAATAAGTGAGGTCTGCTAGTCAGTACTTGAATTTGGGCTCCCTGCCCCTCCCCCATCTGCATGTGATTTTCCACTTGGCAACGAGGAGGCCCATCGTCAGAAAGCGGTTAATACAGCCTTTGTACCCGGGGAGGTATCCTAGAAAAAAACATTTCTGGTGTGAGATCAAGCTGCTCTTCAACCATGTCTCCCAAGGCCACCCCTACCTCAGCCCAGAATTGCGCTATGGACCTACATTCCCATGCAATGTGTAGAAACACTGCTTCCTCCTGCCTAAAGCGGTCACATTTGTCGCTATCTCGCAATTGAAGTTTGTGCATGTTTACAGGAGTGTAGTACATCCTGTGGAGGAATTTAAAATGTATGATCCTAAATCTGCTGTTGGCAGTAATACTTTCAGTTTGCTGACAGCAATATGCCCAGGCCTCCTCTGTGATAGGATAACCTAATTCTGTTTCCCACCCCTGGTTTGCTTCAGGGTGTTGTGCGTCCCCGCCCCTATGGTGGCTTTATATATACGGGAAACAGCATGTGGTGCAGTGGGAGCAGTGTGGGGAGTTCCACTGGGAACGCAGAAGTTGCAGCCTTAACGTGCTGTCGCAAGCGGATGTATAGGAATCGGTCCATAGTGGGGGGGGGGGGGGGGGGTGTCTCCAAAAAACTGCTACGCCTTTGAATCGCCCTAGTTAATACATATCTCCCCAGACATTGATGCCAAATTTGAGGAGCATACGTTTTTTAGATGCCTTTTTGTGTAGCTGGCAAATTATGCTGATCTTGTATGGGAAGAACGGGGAGTATAGCATGGGGGTTTGCGACCGTTTTGCTATGGCACGCCATGCGTTATTAGTGCAGGCAACTGTGGACCGTTTTCCCCCAGCTGTTTTATTATCGGCACCCAGGAACCCTGTGAGGGGTATGGGTGTCATAAATCCCTGCTCTACCGCAAAGTGCGTCATGAAGGGCGGAGGCTTGAGCCAGTACACGGCGTAGTGTGCCTGAGCGCTGACATAGTAAAGTTCAGGATTGGA
Source organism: Triturus cristatus (assembly GCF_964204655.1). Taxonomy (NCBI): domain Eukaryota; kingdom Metazoa; phylum Chordata; class Amphibia; order Caudata; family Salamandridae; genus Triturus; species Triturus cristatus. The sequence goes on from NC_140590.1 coordinate 1,693,808,956, forward strand.
CGCTTCAAACCCCGCCCTGAGTGAATGGCAGTGTGAGGGTGCTCCATTTCATCTGAGGCGGTTTGCCGCCTCATGCCAGGCGGCTGAGCTGACTTTAGTCTTGTAAAGAAGGGGCTGCCAGGGTAGAAGGGAATGTTTGTGAACAAATATAAAAATTTGGGCATGATGACCATTTTCATTAAGGCTACCCGGCCGGCGAGGGAAAGCGGGAGAGCTATCCATCCGGTGATCAAGTCTTCCCCCTCATTGAGGACCACTCCATAGTTCGCTCTCAAGAGGTCTTCTTTGTCTTTGGTTATGCTAATGCTCAGGTAACGGACCTAGTCATCGCACCACTGCAGCAAGTAGTCCATTGGGAAAGGGGTGGTACACCTAGTGAGTGGCATGACCTGAGACTTGCCCCAGTTTATGGTGATGCCCGAGAAGGCCCCAAATGGTATTATTTCATGGATCATGGCGTTTAACCCTTCCGCAGGATCTCGCACATACAGAGTAATGTCATCCGCATATAGCTATATTAAGACGGGCCTCGTGGGGTGATCTAGCGCATACTGCTTATGGTGCTGTCTCAGAATGGCAGCCAACGGCTCCATTGCTATCACGAATAGCAGGGGTGAGAGGGGGCACCGCCGTTGCCTACCTCTGGAGATGCTAAAGGCAGGGGAGCATTCTACGTTCAGGAGCACAGGGACGGTAATAAAGCAGTTTAATCCACATGAGGAACCCAGGTGGAAATGCCATATGCGTTAAGACTGTAAGTAAGTATCCCCATTCCAGGGAGTCGAATGCTTTGGTGGCGTCAAGGAAGACCGCCACCGCCTGTTCCTCCTGATCAATACCATGAATAATGGAGAATAGAGTCCGCAAATTGTGCGAAGTTGACCAACCAGGTATGAAACCTGCTTGATCTGGCAGATTAGGTTTCCCATCAAGAGCTGGAGTCTGTTGGCCAACACTTTGGCTATTATCTTAATATCGCAATTAATTAGGGACAGAGGCCTATACGAGTCCGTTGAGTCAGGGGGGTTTCCCCAGTTTCAATAGCGAAACCAGAAGTGCTTCCCGCATGGTAGGTGGGAGCGTCCCTGTTTGGGCCGCGTCTTCATATACCTCTTTCACAAAGGGGGCCAGCGTATCTGTGTAGGTCTTATAAAATTCAATACCGAGGCCGTCGGGTCCCGGCGCCTTCCCGTTCCCCATTTGCATGATAGCCCCTCGTATTTCGTCTTCCTCAATATCGGCCGCTAAGAATTCTCGCTGCCTGTTACTTAGCCAGGCCAGTTCTATCTGATGCAAATACTGCGAAGTCTCATCTTGGCATGTCGCACAGATCGAGTACAGCGTTAGGTAGTGAGTGGTGAAAACCCCCATAATGGCAGGGGTATCCCGGTGTGTTGCACCCTCCCCATCTCGGATGACCAACACATGGTTCGCCGTTTTTGGTGGCCAGATGGACTCTGCTAGCGCTTTGCTGGGGCGCTTCCCCTCGCCATACTCGTGCGCCATGTAGTATTTGCTGCGAAAAAGGCACTCCCTTTCCGCTTCAGCTTGGTACTCTGTAAGGAGTTCACGTATCTCGGCCAGAGCAGGGCCCTCACATGAGTGTTTGATTCCTGCTGTTTAATCTGGCGTTCCAGGCTGGCTATGGTTGTGCTAATATCTTTGAGGATGCCCCCCACTTTGGCTATACAGTGTCCCCTAACAGTAACCTTCAGCGCCTCCCACACAGTGGCCAAGGAGGGTACTGAATCGATATTGAGCCGCAGGAATTCTTCTAGTGTTTCCCCCAGTTCTGTCCTAAATACCGTATCAAGTAGTGCCGCGGGTTATAGGCGCCACAGCCTGGGTTGGGGCGACGAACCCAGAGGGTTCAGTAGCATAAGCACCGGGGAGTGGTCTGAGTAGGTGCGCGCCAAGTGAGAAGTGAAGAGGACACGTATTGCTATATCTTGTGATGCGAGCCACAGGTCCAGCCTGGACTAGTTATTACACTGCGTGGGGTGGTGGCGGTGGCGACAGACGTCTACCAGCACGGTTGTCAGCAATTATTTGCTGGAGTAGGCGTTGCGCCTTATAGAAGTGGTGGGGCAGCGGGTGGGAGCGGTCCCGTGGTGGATGCAGCGTTAAGTTAAAGTCTCTACCCCATATAAGATGAGTAGAGCCTATGTGTGCCCACAAAGTGATAAAATAGTCTTCGTTATCCACAGTGGGCCCATAGCTACACACTAATGTGAATGAGGCTGACGCCAGCCTGCCCCAAGTCATGCAGAACCTGCCCTGTGTGTCAAGTTAAGGGCCCTCCTCGATATAGGGCACTGTTTTTTTTAATTAGGATAGCCGTGCGTCTTGAGAAGGCGGAGTATGTGGAAAAGTGTCTATGGGAGGCCCACCTAGAGGTGAACTGAGGCTGTTGTGTGGGAAGAGTGTGTGTTTCCTGCAGCATAGTGATGCAGACTTGATTCCTATTCAAATAGGCCAATATGTGCCGTTTTTTTCTGTGGCCGCCCAGCCCCCTAACGTTCCAAGTTAGGAGTCCCATGTGCGCTGTGGTGTTAGCTCTTTGTCCCTCACCCGCCATTACCTAGTGTCCCGCACACATTTATGCATTGTGGACGTGTACCTGTTACTGAGTGTGTACTGTACCCATGCAGCCCGTTAATCACAACAAGCTTAGGAATGCCTACCTTGTGACCCCAACAGTCCCCCCACAAAAGCGACCCCAACTTGCCGTACCTCCCTCTTAGCCCATCCCAAAAAACGTGTAATCTGTGTCACAGCTTCTCTGTGTTGACAGTGCGCAGTCCATGCTATGGGGCTGCAGAGCATCAGCGACATAAGGATATATTTGTACAGTAACATGAAGACGCTGACATTATGCAGAACGGATAGAGTTTGGATCTCAGGTTTGCTAGCGAGCCATAACTGCAGTGTGCCCACAACATAACAACAAAGGCAACAGCCTAACAATACAGTCCACACTAATGGAGGAAAGGGGAACACCCTTGGAGGTGTGTGTCCCAGGGGGCGTGGAGGCTTCTCCTGCACCTTCGAGTCGTGCAGACGGGAGTCCTGGAATGCAAGTTCAGTATCCTGCAGGATTCTCACTGTCTATATTCAACCTGGTGACAGGTCTGGAGGCCATACAGAGACAACATGTAACGTTACCTGCTGCTTGCCGCAAAGGTCTGTGCTGGTAGTGCCCACACTCAAACCTGCGACTATAGGTCAGCAAGACCGCATCCAGTGCCCTAAGTAGTCTTCATGATGTGCTGGGCCATCCCTGCCACCTGATGGGGAGCACTCCGCTCTCTTGGCAGCTAGCACTGTCTTTTTGAAAAAGTCCGCCGCCTGTCTTGCATATGTAGTGTTTACCGTTGTTGGGGAGCCGCATACGTGCGGGGTAGGGCATAGCATACTCCACTCCTTCTTGCTGTAACTTCTTCTTGATGGGAACGTATTTCTTCTGTGCTTCTTGGACGTTGAGGGTGAAGTTGGGATACAATAATATGGCATTACTCTCGAAGATCACGTCCATGTCCCTCGCTTTACGCAGAGCTGTGCCGCGGTCGCGATAGTTAAGTAGTCTTGCAACTATGGGCCGGGCGGCGTTCCAGGTGGGGACTTAAGTGCCAGTGTTCAATGCGCCCACTCCACAATTATAATTCTTGTGAAGGCCTTCTGGCTGAAGCATGTGGTGAGCAGTCTCTCTACATAGTCTCCAAGCCTTCCTGTGTTAGTCGTCTTTGGGATGCTGGGAATGCGGATATTGTTCCGACTCAAGCGGACGTCCATGTCCTCGTTTTTGGCCGCGATCACCTTCGCAAACGTATTAATGTCCGTGAGTTGCCCCGCCGCCTGAGCGTGGTCGTCTTCAAGAGTTGAGATTAGTGTTCCAGCCTCTTTTATTCTGCTGTCTTGTTTTTCAATCTATTGGGTAATCTGGTCCATTCTGGCACACATGGAATCCATTTTCCGCTCAATGGAGTCAAAGCTAGCTTTTATTGTGAGGAGCAGTGACTTCATGTCAACCTCATCTGTGCCCTGGCTCGCGTGACCAGTAACATCATGCTCAGTTTCAGGTGGCTGCCCTCTGGGCGTTCTGCGAGTGTCGAATGTGAGCTTAGGTTGTTTGCCATCCGGCTTCCCCATTGTTGTGCCGGACCAGGCAGGCGACAGGAGCACTGGTGGTCACTCAGCTGTTTGTCCTGCTGCTTGTACCAGTAGGTGTGGGGTAACGCAGCCGCTCCCGGACCGTGTGAGGCGGCAGCAGTTGCCCAGGATTGGAGTAGCTTGGGTCTCGCCGCCGCTCGGCCGTGCATCGCAGCGAAGGGGCCGATCTTCCAGAAGTTGCAGGCCTGCGGCCCGATCTGGAGGACCGGTCCCACTCGCGGTAAAGGTCGTGGGCTTGGAAGCGCACTAGCACTCCCCTCATCCGAGGGTTGGTTAACTGAGTGCCCAGACTGGGACAGCTTGTCTGCAGTGAAGAGGGTTTGTGTGGTTGAGGCCTAGTGTGCCCTTCACCTTCAGCGCAGCACGCGGCCTGTATGGACAATGGCAGCCTCAATTGGCGCGATTTCTTTGATGCCGCAGTCATCTCGTCTGGAGAGGGGGGGGGGGTTCACAGGTTTGGCACAGTATTGGAGCAGCAGGGCCACAATGGCCCCTCTCTAGCACATGCTCTTTGGGCGGCGATGGATTTGCGGCGTAACTGGCTCATTTATGGAATGGGAGGATCTTCACCTCAGCCGGGACTTAACCGAGTGACAAGCCATGCGGGGTAGGCCTGAATCCCCAGCCTTGTGTAGCAGTCACTTCAACAGGGGCGACCTCCAGGCAGCACGCGGGCAGTATGTGCGATAACAGCCGTAGAGCACAGCAGACAGTCATTAGGAGCGGGTGCGGCCCCAAGGTGCGTAATTGCCCAGGTCGCTCCGCTGGGGGTCGGGGGGGCAGCAGGACTGGTGCAGGGGTGGCTCTGTAGGGCCCAGGCACACTCGCTTCGGTGTGTGCACACGGTCTTCGCAGCTGGCAATGAACTTGTGTCGTACCTGCTTATGTGTGGTGCTGACTGAATCCTTACTCCAGTCAGAGCTCAGTCAGAATCGCAAGGCCGGTGATCGGGGTAGGCCCCGATCACCGGCCTTGCGTGGCTGTCTCCCGCTCCGAGATCGTCCCTGGACAGCGTGCAGGTCAGATGCTCGGGTGCAGCCACAAATTGCTGTTTCCGCAGCACCTCTGCGGTCCTTCCTGGGTCACCCCCGGAGTGGCTCAGGATAGATGCTGGCGAGTGTCGGCTGGTCCCCCAGGCTCCATGGACAGCGGTCACCCTGGTCTCCTGCGGCCCGCCCAGCGGCACCACGTCTCACCGGCAGCAGTTATCCGGCGCTTAGCAGGACCATTACAGCCGCAGGCTCACCGTAAACGGCTAGCGCCGCCTCCGTCAGTCTTCCGCTGCAGTTTGGGGCAAGGTTCGATGAAATTACCCAGCAGGATCAGGTTGGATGGTGAATATGTTCTCCGGGGCTGACGGAGCCTCACTACATTGCGGCCATTTTGTCAGCCCGCCCCCTAGCATCTCCAGATCCCGTCTGGTACTTTGGGAAATTCACAAAGTGAGGAATAAGCAGATAGAATATCCACCAGAAAGAGCATTACCAAAGGTAAGTAACTTTCTCTTCATTTATAACTATTTTTAAAGTATTGTACTTGTGGTACAAAGCCAACTTGTCTGGGAAACTGCTCTCCCCCTCGCGCAGCTCTGTCGTTGAGGCACTAACCCCAGCACCTTTCTGATTCCAGGTAGGTGTTCGAGGCCCTCCTCCACCTGCAGGCTCCTGCCTGTGCCTCATCCCTGGTAGTCCAGTGGGAGAGCCTGCTCTTCTACTGGTCTGCTCTGCCAGCCTTGTTCTGTCTTTTTTCTGTCTTCTCTCTTTTCTATATCCTTTTCTGTCTTTGCCAGGTTGCCTATTTTGCCTTTTTCTGTCATTCGCTTTTTTTTTTACTGTTTTCGCTGTTTTCCTTTATTTTCCGACGCCACTGCCCCCACGGCACCTCCCCCATCCCCTGGCGTGTTCCCAACCCCCCCTACTCTCCCTCCCCCGACCCCTACTTAATGGTGGCTGATGCGCGACATGGGAAGCAAGACCTATGCCTTCCTGGTCAGGGAAACCGCTCTCCCCTCGCATAGCTACATTGTTGAGGCACTGCCTTCAGCGCCTTTCTGATTTTAGGTAGGTGTTCGAAGCCCTCCTCCACCCGCAGGCTCCTTCCTTTGCCTCATCCCTGGTAGTCTAGTGGGAGAGCCTACTTTTCTGCTGGTCCGCTCTGCCAGCCTTTTTCTGTCTGCTCTTTTTTCTACTTCCTCTTCAGTCTTTTGCCTTTTTATTTTTCATTTTCACAGTTTTGCTCTATTTCCCGCCGCTGCTGGCCCTGCGGCCCTCCCTCCTTGCATATTCCCGCTCCCAGCTGCTCTCCCTCGCCAACACCTACTTAATGACAGCAGCTGCACACAAAATTCAAGCTGGCTGTGCCCGTTCAGAACCCGAACAAAACCAGCGCCAGGGACCCTGGTCCTCCGACCCCACCCTACTGCTACGACTCCAGCACACTCCATGCTCTCAACCCTGGAGGCAACAACAACTGCCAGCTCTCAATGCAGAGTAACTCCCAAGGCCAGGATTCCTTTTGACACAGCCACCGCTCCTTCACCCACCTCCGGACCCAGACCGCTACTGCCAACCCACTGGACGGTAGCGCACCCAAACCCCTGAGCTGCATACTCCTCAACATTCGCTCCCTGCACAGACACGCAGTAAAAATTTGGGACCTCATCAACACCATCTCTCCCGACGTCGTCTTCCTCACAGAGACCTGGACCAATGCCAGCTATGCTCCCGACATCGCAACCGCCATCCCCGATAGGTACAAGATCCTGAGGAAAGACCGCCCCAAACGCTCTGGAGGAGGTCTCGCCATCGTCCACAAAAGCTCCCTCTGACTAACAGCGTCCAGCTCGAACGACGCCTCGCTCCCCATGGAACACATCCATTTTCAGATATGCCAGACCCCGCTCCCCAACACTATCGCAAACTACATCGCACCCCACACGCTCGCCTCCACGGACTACGTACTGCTCGGAGACTTGAATTTCCACCTTGACAACCTCAGCGACCCCAACTCCACCGCCCTCCTAGGGAACCCCACCAACACCGAACTGAAGCAACCCGTCACCACCCCCACCCACACTGCGGGATACACTGACCCCCGACCCCCCCCTCTTTCCCGGAGGAAACAACATTTGCATCAGTCCCACCACAGAACCTCTCTGGACGGACCAACACTACGTCTACATCACCTTCTCGAAACCCACTGCACACAAGTCTACGCCACGCCTCCAACGCAGAAACTGGAGCAAGATCACCAAAGAGCACCTCACTTCTGCCCTCAGCCACACTCCTACCCCACCACGACAGATGCCAACACTGCAGCCAAAGACCTCCACCAATGGATCGCCAACAACGCCAACACGCTCCCCCCGCACCCCTCCAGCACTCCGACAGATGACAACACGAAAGCCACCTGGTTCACCCCGGAACTCTGAGAATCCAAGCGCTCGTGCCGACGACTGGAGAAAGCATGGAGAAACAGCAAAACCCCGGAAGCACTCACCGTCTACAGGGCTGCCACCACGACACACCGCCAACTCATCAGATCTACAAAGAGAAATTTCATTCAGGACAGAATCCTCACCAAATTCCACAACTCCAAGGATCTCTTCACCATCATACTAGAATTCACCAAACCCCACAGCGTAACCTCCAACGTCCCTCCCTCCCGGGACCTCTGCAACAAACTCAGCTCCTTCTTCCACCACAAGATCAAGACACTATATGACAACTTCGACAACCAAGGCACCGACCCAACACCATCCACCAGCAACCCACCCAGCCGACCCTCCTCACCTGGTCCAGTCACCACAGAAGACACCGCAAGGACTATGAAGAGCATCCACTCCAGGGCACCCACTGACCCCTGCCCGCCGAACATCTTCCACAGGGGTGCCATCGCACCAGCTCTACGACGGACAATCAACTGCGCCCTCGAAACAGGCACGTTCCCCGATGACTGGAAATGTGCCGAAGTAAAACCCCTCCTCAAGAAGCCCTCCACAGACCACATGGAACTCAAAAACTACAGGCCCATCTCTCTCCTTCCCTTCGCACCAAAGCATCAAGAGAATCGTCAACAGCCAGCTAACGCACTTCATAGAAACAAACATCCTCGACTCATCTCAATCTGGATTCAGCAACAACCACAGCACCGAGACCACCCCCCCTAGCCGCCACGGACAACATTTGCACCTTCCTCGATCAAGGCCACACTGCAGCCCTAATTCTACTAGACCTCTCAGCAGCCTTTGACACTGTCTCCCACCACACACTAGTCACCAGACTCCATGACGCCGGCATACAAGGAACTGCCTTAAACTGGATCCGCTCTTTCCTCTCTGGCAGAACACAAAGAATAAGACTCCCGCCCTTCCTCTCTGAACCCACAGAGATCAGATGCGGAGAACCCCCAGGATCCTCCCTCGGCTCCATGCTCTTCAATATCTACAAGGCCCCCCCTTGCAACCATCGTCAGAAAGCACGGACTCAGCATAGTATCCTATGCCGATGAACCCGAGCTAATCATCTCCCTCACCAAAGAACCCGACATCACCAGGCACAGTTTCCAGGAACAAATGAAGGAAGTGGCATCCTGGATGATCAGCAGCTGCCTGAAGCTCAACTCAGAGAAAACGAAATTAAGCACACACAGATCCACCTCTGCTGTGTGGGATGACAACTGGTGGCCCCAAGCCCTCGGAAACCCTCCCACCTCCATGGACCATGCACGCAACCTTGGAATTATACTCGACTCCTCACTCACCATGAACCAACAGATCAACGTCGTGTCCTCAACATGCTTCAACACCCTCCGCAAGACCTTCAAATGGATCCCCCCCCAGACTCCAGGAAGACCGTCACCTACGCACACATCACCAGCAGGCTGGACTACAGAAACACTCTCTACGCCGTAATCAACATCTCTCTCCTTCACAAACTCAAGACCATCCAGAACGCCGCAGCCAGACTTGTCCTCAGCATCCCACGACACAACCACATCACCCAGCGCCTCCACTGGCTCTCCGTTGAAACAAGAGCTATCTTCAAGCTGCTCATACATTCCTACAAAGCACTCCACAACACAGCACCCCAATACCTCAAAAAAAGAATCTCCTCCCATGCCCCTAATACAAACCTCTGCTCCGCCGACCTAGCCTTTGCCGAAACCTCCCCATATTTACATAGCCAGAATGGGGTCAGATCCTTCTCCTACATCGCGGCCAAGACCTGGAACAAACTCCCCCTCAGCATCAGACGAAGCCCTACACTGCAGGCCTTCAGAAAAGACCTCAAGACCTGGCTTTTCGGATGACGTCGGAGCTGCCCGAACTCCCTCCCCACAGCGCCTTTAGACCCTTACGGGTGAGTAGTGCGCTCTATAAATCCCAACTGATTGAATGACAGGGTGCCATGGGTGGCCTCAGCACCCACATTTATAGTAATATATACAGTAAAATTATATGTGTGCACCACAACCTAATCATAAGAAAATGTTTGCATCGAGAATACCCAGTAAAACAATTATGGATTATCTGACAGCACATCGAAAACACCAAGCCTGCTATATCTCTCACACCCACTCCATCCCATATTATCCCGTAATGCTCAGCTTTCAAAGCCCCCATTTCCCTCTTACATACTCATGTCCTGCAAAGACCCATTTTTATTCAGACGATGTTTAATTCTCATCCTTCATCAAAGCACTCTGACCATTGTCAAAGCCTCACTCAAGGCATATTCCTAGAATCTCTTAAAACAGGCCCGATCCTAGCACTCATTCAGAAACCTACATTAAACCCTAATGATCTCTGCAACTGCCAGCCATCGCTCATTTACAATTCATAGGTAAGATCGTTCAAAAAGCTATTGATGTTCAACGCCAAGATCACATCAATCCGAATAATCTCCGGCATGACTACAAATCTGGCTTCAGATAACACTACAGCACCGAGACCACTGCCTGCAACCGGCGATTATACCCTCTTGGCCACAGATGAAAAGGACCATTGGCTCCTGATAAAACCAGGGGCGTAACACAGGCCCCCGCATCCCCCGCGGACTACTGTCTGAGGCCTCCGGATAAAATGCGGAGTGGGGGCCCCTCTGTGTACATTGCAGGGGGGCCCCTTAAACTTTTGTTACGCCACTGGATATAGCTGGACATCTCAGGTGCCTGTGACACAAATCGACTATCCTGTCTTCAAACACCCTTTGTAGCCTCAAATGGGATTCACTCGCAGTGTCTTTCACTGGACTCCTACCATTCCAACTGACACCAGTTTGTTCACATAGGCAGTTCCAGGTCACAAAAGATACCTATTACCAACAGCATTACTCTCATCTGCCATCTTGAAACTTTACATAGAGCTGCATAGTGATCTACTCACAGATAGCTGCATAAAGCCACCAATATGCTGATGATACACAACTCTGCTTGAAAGTCTCCTCTGCTTTAGACATCCAATGCCTCAAACACTATCTGCAAATCCTCCAGACCTGGATGTGCAATGCCTACCTGAAGCTCAACCCAACGAAGACAAAATTACTATTATTTTCCAAGAACAAGAAACAGTACATACCTGGGCCCATGACATGAACATTGACGCTCCAAACACCAACTTTCACCAAATGTCAAGTCACTTGGATTCACCCTGGAGACTGACCTCACCCTCAAGGAAAATATTGCTTAAAAATAGCAAAAGACAAAGACCGCTTGGTACCATCTCTTGCTGTTTAAGCTCTTCTTTTAACACCCTTCTCCCAGGCTCACTCAGGCGCTCCTGGATGGCATCCAAGACACAGCAGCATTTCTTATCCAGGGCCTGAAGAAATGATCATTCACCCATCCTGATGGAGCTCCATTGACTTTCCTTGTGGGAACCAAAATGTTACCTGGCACCCGCTGTGTGGACCCCATATGGAAGACAAGGGAATTTGATTGCTAGTCTTGGGACTGACTTGTCAGTCCCAAGCAATCTTGCCAAAAAATGCAACACTGCAGGGAAACGTTTGAAGCCAAGAATCCAAAAGACAAAATGGCACATTTCTCCATGGGTCGAGCAGAGAGAGAGAGAGGGAGTACTGTGTTTCTTGTGGATCGGGAGCAAATGCTATAAGACTAGCAAGGAACCTCGAAGAGGTGAATCGTTGAAGGCTCGCTTCTGCAGATTTAGAAGACCAAAGAATAGCAATTCTCATTGCTTTTAGTATAAAGCACAGGAAGTCATGCAATATCATAATGGGGACACTGAGAATCTCATTTTTGGTAGATTGAGGGAATGTCTGCAGTCACAAGTGAATGGCTCCCACCACCCTTAACGTTTGAATGCTAGTGGAGTCTGGGAAGACAAGGATTCCTGTTTCATGAGGAAGGTGGAAGGGCAATTTTGCTTCCTCATGCATCCAAGACAATTCTAGAGACTAGGCAGGCTAGTGCTGAGGTCTTCAGACAGGAGAGGGGGGGGGGGCATGGATGGGTTACCAAATGCCTATACAAGTACATGTAAATGAAGATGGCCGGGAAATGCAGCAATGTTTATTTGCCACATTTCCAGGCTGTGTTAATTTACTCCAAGCTTTTGAAGTGAGAACTGTGATCAGAGAGCCGTGTGGGGTGGGGGTCAGTGAGTATGCTGGCATGGTCAAAAGGTTGCTAAAAAAATCTAATCATTTGCAAAGGAATAGGTCTTGCATTTATGAGAGTTAGAGCTATTGGCGTTGCAAATTATGTTTTTTACCCAAGCATCTGGCTATGGCCTGTTATGGAAGGAGTCTACATGCTCAATGAATTGCTGAAAACAAAAGAAAAGAATGTATTTATATTTTTGCCAGATTTCAATTCCTGACCTATGTGAGGATGGCTTAAGAATGTATTTAAGGGACATCCTGCTAACAGCAAGAGTACCAAAATAATTGCGTCAAAACCCATTGAATATCATTGAGTTAACAATTGTACTTACTGAGATGCATAAACCTAAATAGGTAAGCCTTTATTATGGAAATGTCTGTAGTCCCGATTCTAACGGAAGCTGTTTTTTCTGCTTGAATCAGGATTATAAGATATGCCATAATTACAGAACCACACAGTATTGGTACATTCAATTGTGTTATTTCCTTTGAAGTTTACACGCACAGCATACACCGAGGGACTTGCAGGGCACTGGGTGGATTGGAAGGCACCTCCCTCTTCATCCAGGGAAATTTGGGAGTGGTAATTGCTTCAGAGTACTGAATTCATGACAGAGCAGTTGCTCTAGGAAAGAACTGAGCTTCCCAACCCGCCCTCGTACAGGAACAATAGACTTCAGCAGCAGGCTGGGCACTGGGAAAGAAATGCAGTTAGAGGAAGAGGTATTCATCATAGGGGTCAAGCTCATAGAAGGGCACTAAGGTGAGTTTAGAGGTAACATGGAAAACAACACAGGGAAAGTAAGAGGAAAATGGAGGAATGAAAGGAAGGCGGGCTTGGTCCAGGGACAGACAGGCGGGTTACATGCAAAGAAACATCGGATTCAGGAGAAAGGGCAACAAGGCCAGTTACTAACGGAAGTGATCATGTTGAAGTTAAATAAGAAATTATTAGGGAGGGGGGGGGGGGGTGGGGGATTGTTTAACGGCAGAGAGGATAGTTAATATTTGTTAAGAGTGCCAGGAGGACCTAGTCTGTGTGGGGCAATAAGCAGACGGTTGGTTTTATGTACACAGAGCACGCTCCCAAATAAAATGACCTTATGACAACAGCAACAAGGTGTCTGTGGTGATTCCGTCCAAATGTAGGTTTTTGAGACTAAACAGCTGCTGAATCCATGCTCAACATATTTCAAAAACATGGCAGAGGACCACCAAAGAAGTGACCTGTGCAGCAAAATAAACAGCAGCATACATAGAACTAGGTTCACTTATAAACATAAGTGTGCATCAAGAACCCATCTGTCTTCCTCTACCACATAATAAAGCAGAAATATCATAAATAGCATAAATCTGCTCTTCAGAATAGAACATCTGTAAATAATAGTTTACAGCACTGAAGAATTGGATATGCGTTACTATGCAGCAGATAATGTAGCAAATGCAGTAATACAAGTGCTCTTTAAAAAAAGGGCCCTTCATTAGTACGGCAGGTACTGCTGCCAAGTGTGTAAGTGGCCACTACTGGTTATCATTAATTAAGAAGATGCAGCAGGACTGAGTTCCGGGGGTTTGAGGGGTCTACTGCATCACAATTATGACTGTCTACCTTTACAAAAGGGGCATGGAAGCTTATTCTCCTTTCTAGAATTAGGACAGATGGCACCCTTGCAGAATCAAGGGAGACCTGGGAGCTCTTTTTTTCTGAAAGGGACAGAGCAGGTTTCAAGATTGGAGTGATGGTCAGGCATGGAGGAGAAGAGGAGATAGCCTGCTACTCAGGACTGCCGTTATCATTAATGCAGCACGTGTAGTTGTCCAAGCGTGTGAGGGGCTCACAACATGCCAATTATGGAGAGCATTATTTTTGGGACAATACATGTTTTTGTTTGATGCATTTTCTGTTTTATGTCTCATATTTAGTGTGGTTTAAGAGCAATAGAAAAAGTACCACTGAAATCATCTCATAAGCCCTGCTCCCTGCAAGTAGCCATGTCCTTCCTGCTCCCACAATCCTTGCCATTAAGTTTTTGAAGGGGGCCCGACCTCAAAACGTTTTGCATAGGAGGCTCAGAGCAAAAATGTTTGAAGACCTCTGAGCTAGTGTCTTGCTTGTCCCTCAAGGGTAAAAAAAGAAGCAATAACTGTTTCAGTAGAGCTACTGCTATACACTAACTGTTCAAGGGCTCTGAATGAGGAAGAGGGTCCTAAGAAAAGAGTTCCCTATGCTGCCTTGAAAAACGACAGTAGGACCAACAGGGACTGGACGTTCGGCTGTGGTGCTGAACAGAGCAATTGGTAAGCCAGTCTCCCACTGGAATCTATGGACTAGTAAATCGAGAATTCTCGAATTTACTAGGAACATACAGGGAGCATACATCCTGATGTTGGTAAACTTCTGGAGGACTGGGACAAAGTACCAGGTTTGCCCAAAAAAGACCTACCTCCGCAGCCACTTTTTCAAGGTATGTCCAACAGTGAGCTTGTGAGTGTTAGGAGTAAGATGACCGTATGACCATAAAAATAAAAGTTATAACCATTGGAACTCTGTTTGGCAGCAGCATCAAACCTTTTCCCTGCTGTAGAATTTTGAACTTTGAAAATGTCCGAAAGTAAAACTGTTGTCTGAGATGAAGTGCTAAACTTTAACAGAAATTGCTTTATTGTTGTTGGTCAGAAAAAAAAGTGCACGGGCCCATGTCTAACGCCCCTATAGGAAAATATTCGTTTTTAGGTTTCCAATTGCTTTTTATGTTTTTTTTAAAATCAGAACACTAGAGCTGCTTCGCTGATTGTCGTTGTTATAGTGTAATTTTGATAATAAAATATTAGATGATACTAAATAGGTTTGGGGATTTTATCTGATTTGCTAGAATTCTTATCTAATGTGCTGGCATGTTCCACAAATTTAACCTCATATGCGTGGACGCGTTTCAGTGGCATCCAACGGATTCAAACCACCTTCTTCAAGCCAACAACTTTATCTCTCCTGTGTCGATACTTATCATTAGCACTTGTATGTAGATATACAAATACTACAATTATCAAGTGTCCATCCATATTCTTTATCTGATCATAGACATATAACCAATACAACAGTTATGCATATGGAACTAAAATTATTAAAAGCTAAATATTTTTTCCAAGCTAAATGCAGTTTATAATTTATCATTGACACATCTATTTTTAAACAGTCTCTTGGTAGCACTAACATCACTCCTGTTTTGGGGTTCACCCACATACAATCATACCCAACTTTACTTGTATGGCTCACATACATTCAACTTCTGTTCATTCGACTTATATTCAGATGTGCTACATGTACTTTTCAAATCATATAACCTCACGTTTATTGGGCTACTCACTTAAGCGGTGAAGTTAGACTACCACTCATAAAAAAATCATTACAAATATAACTTTTCACATTCCTCCCACTCATCTTCTCCAAAAGGTTTAGTCTATAAACACAGTGGTTTTACAGTGTCTCTTAATTGGTCCCCGTTGTATATATGTTTATTTTTCTTTCTCTTTTCAGAGTTTGATATGGATATCAGCCATATAGTAAGGCGATCCACAGCTAAGACTGTAGTGCGGGAATCTCACCTCCTGCTGGTTCAAACTATTGGGGAGACGTAAACATTTATCATATATACCCCAATCCCTCATGGTTTCTGGTACCTACATATAAAAAGTATTGTTTATGAAAATTGTTATCTAAGTAAAGGTTTCCATAACTTAGTCTCAGGAGAACTCCTCTCTTTATCGTAGATTGCAAGGAATTCCTTACATAAGATGGACCAACCGGAATCTTGACTAGTTTTAGCACGGGCCCTCTTGTTGCCTCATCGGGCCGCTTGCTATCTGTGTATCGATATAGTGTGTACTATTATTCACGACACTAACCCGGAGGTAATGATGCATGTGCACCTCTACAAAAGGACACAGCGGCAGTCGCACCTTTTTTCCTTTATCATATTTTTGTGTTATGCTGTAGAGCATCGGCAGACAATGCTTTTCGATTATTCTGAACATCAGCAACCAGTATTGGTAAGGCCAGAGGCAAAGCCAATTGGCTTTGCCAATGCTTGTTGTCTACAGAATTTATCACAATTATTCTTACATTTTCTAAAGATTTGACTAATAGTTATTTGCATGAACTTAATGACGCAACCAATTATTGCTGGAGGCTCCAGAGAAGCTTAGTTTCACTGCTTGCTTTATAGTTCGACAACTTACCTCCTTAAAGCCTGTGTAGGTAATTTCAACAAAGTTTGTGTCAGAATTGTGGATGGATGTTTTTTTTTTAAGATGCATTTCCTGCTCCTGTCTGCAGCAACATGCAAATCCGAATCATCACCTTGGTATTTTTTCCTTTTTAATAAAGCCAGTTGAGCTAATGAGCAGACAGCTGATTTAAAATAAATTTGATTGAAAACACTATTACCAAACACCACTTTCAACTAAAGAAAATAAAGCAGGAAACGATGTTCCTGTATGCAGGCTTTAAAATGTGGGGCAATTGACACTTCTATAAGCTATATTGCACAGTCATACATTTGGTGGAGGTCAGTCAAATCTAAACCCAAATCGTTTCTGGTTTACTAGATCTTTTTAAAATTCAGAGAGAACACTCATGATGGAAAATTAGGATCGTAGGTGTTTTGGTCTGTTGCTTACTTTCTAGCACGTAGTGGGGACGCAAGTGCTAGGCTCCTAACTAACTCCTGCTAAGTGTATTCCAAGGAACACAAGCTTAGGATGGTCCCTGAACAGCTGTGCCACTTGAAGGGCTTCGCCTATCTGGAGGACAAACTACACATTAGTACCTAAATGTGTCTGCTGAACTCTTATGTTGTTTGGAAATGATAGTGGCCATTTTGGAATAATCAGGTATACGTTTCTTTGCGATTTTCGTCTTTCCTATGCAATCAAGACACTTTGTTGCTGCCAATAGGATCTTGCTACCAGAAGTTCAACCTTGGAGATTGCTGTACTTGAAAGCTTTTTTGGAATTCTGAAGAGGAATACAGAGAAGTATTCTAAAAATTTGTTAATTGGGGAAAACACCTTTAAAAGATGCCTTATGTATAGCCAATTTAAAGCTAAGTAACAATTCTTTGTTGAACAGTCATGGCGTTATACATATATTTTCTTAATCAAGGGAAAGGTAGAAATTACATTTAATTTAAAAACAACCTACAGAGTTTGTTACCTCGAAGGATTATATTACGATATTTTGTTGCACTTAATTGGATCTAATTTACTAGAAAAAACCCAGAAATGATCCACTTCACCTTGTAGACTGTAGGAAAATGCCCTTGTAATGTCTTTATTTTACATTATGCTGACTTGCAGAGCACACTATCCCCCCCGGAGAGTATCCCGGGACCAAGTTAGTGTGAATCTAACCACACCTAGGTCTTCAGCTTTTTGCAGAATTCAAGAAATTAGGAAGAGGCTCTTATGTGTAGCAGCAGGTCATTCCACTCTTTAAGAGACATTTAGGAAAAGGCTCAATCGCCAGTTCAAACTTTCCGTATGCATGGGATTTGTGTCAGTAGAAGTCCAGACGATAGGAGGTGTCTGGGAGGTTTGTAAAAGCATATACCATTACTGGGCCTGTGTTATGCAGTGCCCTGTGCGGGTGAGGAGTTTGACTTGTGCTAGTGAATGGGAAGCCAGTGGAGCTCCGTGGGATGTGGTGTGAGGAGAGTGCGGCGTGGGAGGTGGAGTGATTCTGTCCCCCGAGTTGTGAATGGGCTGCAGCCTTCTGCTGAGTTTTTTTGTTTAACCCGGCATAGTGTTTTCCCATAGTCCAGCTTGCTTGTGACAAGGGCATGTGTGGTGGTTTCCCAGGTGCTGATTGGGAGCTATTTGAAAATCTTCCTCAGAATCTTCAGGGTATGGAGGCATGGGGCAGTGCCAGCACTGAATTGGATGGTCATGTCGAATTTGCTGCTTATGATGATCCCAAGGTTCTTAGGTTCTAACTCTGTTGCCCAACAGGCAGCGATCCACGGTGATGTGCTCTTCCCAGTGATCACAACTTCGGTCTTGGCATTTATCAGCTTTAGACAGTCTTCATCCTTCCAGTCGTGCCGGCATTGAACTTAATCCTGGTACTGGGCCTCGTCTGTGAGGGACAGAATGAGTTGCATGTCATCAGGGTAAGAGAGAACATTGAAGTTGTGAGAGCAGATGATGCAGACTAGAGGGATCATGCAAGTGTTAAATAGGGTTAGGCTCAGGAAGAATCCTTGCGGAACTCCTCAGATAAGGCCGCACGGTCCGAGGTGCATGTCGCCAGGCGGACTGACTAGGTCCTTCCAGTCAGGAAGGAAATCCATTGGAGTGCATGTCCTTGGATTCTGAGGTCACGTAAGCATTGGATGAGTATTGTGTGGGAGACTGTGCCAAATGCTGCAGTGAGGTCCAGGAGAATGTGGGACACAGATTCTCCGGTGCTTAAAGTCATGCGGATCTCATCTGTGGCAGCAATGAGGGCAGATTTGGTGCTGTGGTTGGGTCTGGGACTTTCTGCTGGGATGTCTTGTAGTTTCAATGAACTAACCAATTTCACTTGCATACTTCGACTACCTTTTTAGGTCACACCCAGGTAGCGCGTGTGCTCTCTTTTTGAGACACGCTGCATCTACTCTGTGGGCTTGCACAAGGACGATGAAGGTTTTTTCGCCACCCTGTTTAGGTCAATAGTAGCTTGAGTAGGCGAGATCTATTGGCTTTGCCAGTGCCCGATTTAAATGTGCACCATCAACTTGAATACCATAATGGTAGAGTGTCTCTTCTATTTGGGTCTGCATGCTTCTCAGTGGCAAGCCATTGTGTGATTGAATCTATCCACTTTGAATCTGGCTGTGGTCTTCATTTGATGCTTCGAACATCACAGTCTTTTCCATCAATGCTCAGTCTTTGCAAAATTAAGAGCTTCAGCCTGGTCGTCTGTTCTTCAGGTGAAAGATAGAAACAAGGACAAAAAAATACAGAAGCTGCAAAATTGAACTTTGGAGGCAGAAGTGGTAGAGAAAAGTACCCCCTTTTTTATTTCTGTTTATTAACAAAAAACACATTTCAGGTATCACTTTGTATTACAGTTGGTGAGTATTCGCCTGGAAATCAACAGTGTTACCTTTCTAACATGAACAAACTAGTGCGATAGCACCTTCCTTACCAACAGCTTGAATCACATTGTGCTCTCCACTGATATAGGGTCTAGAGCATTATCTCTAGGGGGCAATACATGGGCTTCCCCTATATAGGTTCCATTTTCCCCAGACCCTCTCCCATATTTCTTTAATTTTAACAGCAGAGTACTGAATTTCTCCATAGCCAAGGAGCACACTGCGATAGCCAGTACCTACCACTTTATATTTTCATTACTCAATTAATGCTGGAGATTGGAGGTGATGCATATCAGTTCTCTTTTGTGGGAACAAGTATTTTTCATCATTAGTCTAGCAGAACAGCAGGCAGTAATGTGAGAAAGAAAAAGATACAAAAGTAATTTAAAAAAAAGTCAGATGAAAAAGAATCTGCAAGATAAAGAAGCAGCAAATATAAGGTGATGGAATTATTAGGTAACCACAGCATGCGGAAGCCCTTTCACTGGGTAGTGCTGGCATTAAGCCCCAGAGAAAGATTTTGGACCCTTGTGCTTATTTTACAAAGTATGCACTGGTTGCAGTGCAGAACTGGTAGGGTGCTTATTTTCAGATTCTCAGCCTCTCCCCCAACAACCCTACCCGGCTGATTGTTGCATGTGTAATTACTGAATATCATGCTCCCCAGTTTCCTATATTTACAATTGACTCTATACTTGTGTATGTTCCAAGTTTTCCATCTTGTACCTCTCGTGGAATGTTTGTCTTTAGCCTGTACAGTCACCAGTTCTAGAATATAAATAGACTCCTGACTCCTGTTGGTGGCGGGTCCCAGCCCAGTATGCATTTTCTCTACAGGCTTTCCTACCTTGAATTCAAGAAATAAACTACTGCCAGCTGGTCTGCACATCTTCATTTTGACCATCTTACTTCCAGTTGGCGGGGATCATTTGTGCTTTGGGCCTTCTTGAGTCCACCGGAAGTGATCCACAATAACACCAGGCTAGTGCTTTTTTTCACTGAAACTTCAGGCGACAGGACGTTTTCATCTGCAATTCAAATTTTTATTTCAACTTGCCCAGGTTTGTAATTTTATTCTATAGGACTGTAAGAAATTGGATTATTTGGGATGGCTGATAACCCACCTCCAGGAATAATCACAACCCTTGTCAGGGTGAACCTTAAAAGTCACTAAATGGACCATGGTAGCAATTACACTGAGCTGGCAAGATAAACTTGGGGCAATGTGTAAAGTATTTATGCAGTACTACAACAGAAATAAAAGTCAAAATCCAATTAGAAAGAAGGACAAATTAAATCAACAAAACAAAAGTCCAATAAGGGAGAATGGAAATAGGATTTGTTTCAATAGTTTTATGTAGGACTAGCACAAAGAATGAAAAATGCAAGCAATTATTTTCAGAGCTGAAGTGCTGGTGGGCGGAAAGCAACACAGGGAGGCCAAAGGAAGGGGGGAAAGCAACGCGAGGAGGAGACGCAACAGGCACGAAAGGGGGGATGGAAAAGTGAAGCAACAGACAAAAGAGCAACATAGAGGGTACAAGGAAGAAGCACAAGCAGGGGGGGGGGGGGGGAAGTACGAGGGTTGGGACAAGAAGCAATAGATGGGAGAGAAAGAGGGTGCAGCTATAGAAAGCAACACAGAGTGGGGGTGAGGAAGAGAACCAAAGGACCAGAGAGCAATGCGTAGAAGGGAGTGCGATTACTTCACCGGAGTGAGAGAACACAGCGGAGGTGAAGGGAGGCATACTAGGAAGACAGTCGAAAAATATGCAAACAAAAAATGCAGGTCTCTAAAAGTGAGCAGTGGAAGGCCACAAGTAAAGAAACAATACTCCAGGGGGTGATAGATACACATTGGATAAGGCAAGCCGTTGTAAAAGAAGCAAGCAAATGAGGGGCAGGAAGGCCAACCAATAGTAAGCACTGCATGGGCTTCAAATCCCTGTATGTTCTTGGTAAGCCTATAATGTTTCTAAATGAACAGCACATCTGCTGTATCAATCAATCAAAAATAAGTTTATTATGATAAATTGGTCTTTAAAGTACATATACCATCATAAAACAGCTAAAAGAACAATAATTAAAGTGTGTAAAAGTACCAAAAGGTCATTATTTCTCATAAAACAAAACTTGTTTCCATAGTATCATACTGTGAACCAGGTCTAAATGCATAAAAGTTCAATGTTTAGAACATACATAAAATAATTAAAATGTCCAATTTGACTCCGTTTGTCCCTCCATGGACCACTCTTTACATTTCCTTATTCCGTGAGAAATCTCTTAGCTATTTGGACAAACTTCGCCAAAGCAATTGCAATGTCAAAGAACTGCATGTCAATGAGGAACTCGATTGCTTGCGTCCTTGACCCTATTCCATATTCTTTAAAAACTGGCCTTAAAAAATCAATCGCCGTACAGAACAATTTTTGTCAATCCATTACAATATGGACACAGGTACATTTTAAGCCTATCCCACACGTACATTTATCGTCATCATCCATTAATATGCTTTTTATTTTCTCATTTGAACGTGCGGGATTAATGCCTATTCTCACCTTTAGCAATTCCAATCTCAACCAGTGATTCGGTACAGTATCTAAATACAGATACCAGTTATTATTTCTCCAGCTATTTAACATAAAATGCAGACTTTTTGTTTCAGGTAATCCATATCAATTTGTCTAGGTTTTTCATTTTCCCAGGTTTTTGGATCACTCTTCCGTTCTTCAATACATAATGACTCCGGGTCAATTTTCACCTTTAAATTATCACAAATGGAGTGGAGTTTCTTTCTAGTAGCTTTTGCCCAATTCAGTTCACTCTTGTTGGTGTAGGAGGGAGATCCAACAGACACTTTCTCCTCCTCTCCCGATCCTAACCGTTTCCAAAATCTACATAGATTTACCTGGACTTGTATGTTCCATGCTGGCCAATCTAGTTCTAACCTAAAGGCCTGTATCATTGAAGAGCTCGGCAAAGAAAGAAGAGTTTTTACTTTCAAAAAACTTTATTCGACAATTAAGTCATAAAAGTGTCATACATCAGCCATTTACATCAGCATGAGTTAAAAATAAAACATGATTATCAACATGATTTTTAAACTTAAACATCATAAGCTACACTATTGACCAATTTTTGATCAACAGTG
Source organism: Triturus cristatus (assembly GCF_964204655.1). NCBI lineage: Eukaryota > Metazoa > Chordata > Amphibia > Caudata > Salamandridae > Triturus > Triturus cristatus. The sequence goes on from NC_140590.1 coordinate 1,693,831,041, forward strand.
CTAAAGCCTATACATCCAAATAGATAAAAACATTTCAGGTTTAAGCAGCGATGTTTAATCCTCCACTATAATAATCAGTCATGGCAACAAAATAACCTAGGCTAAAAAATGTGTGTGTATGGGTAAATTCATAAAGAGGGATACAGATAAATACATACGAACATACTGGCGCCTACTCGTTGGGCAATTTACTATTAAGCTGTCTAAACCGTATTATCCAAGCCCACTTAATATATTTAGCCATTGCAATTGTCGGGCTCGGATCTGTAGATAGAATTCGTAAGGCCTCCTCATGCCTTCGAGTGCCTATTAGCCGACAGACGGGTAATACCCATTTTTTACGTGGGAGCACATTTAAAGGACAAAAAACCACAAAATGACTCATGGATTCAATCGTATCCCGACATTTAGGACATTTGTCCTGTGACCCTGTCACCCATTTAGATGTGAAGGTGCAGATCGGGAGAGTACCTATCCTAAACTGGAAGTCGAGTTTACGATCAATTGGTGCTTCGATCAAGCCCCAGAATAATTCCTGTCTTGGATAGGTCTTAATTTCTAAGAATCTGGCTGTTAAGTGGGATGGGCTCCCCTTGGAAGCCGTTTCCATACCGATCAATTCCCAATACTTAGCTTTTACAGCTTCTTTTGAAGGGAAGATCGCGTTTTGGGGATCGTCCTATAGATTACTCCACCCCAATCTATAGAGTAGTGTCTTGATAGACCTCAGCCAGTCTATCTTACGAAAGAGATCTTTCTCCACAATTTCCTTTATACCCTGGGCGTAATGCTTAAGCTCCTCAGTTGACCAGACCCTGCGCCAATACAACAAGGGCCGCAAATTAGCAGTGTCTTGTAGGGTTTTCAAACCAAGGTCCCAGAAAAGAGGTAACAAGGGGGTACTTTGTGGCACACCTACAACTTTCCGAATAAACTCGCTCTCCATGGCGTTCAGGTTTTTATGGTTATTGCCATACCCCCATAGCTCAGATCCATATAGGCATGAGCTACGAATCTCCATCGAATAAATCTCGAGGAGTAGACCAATTGGTTGTGTCTGCGAAGTTTTAAATCTTTTTAGAAGGAAGCCTGTCTGTTGTTGGAACTTCAGTATAGACAAATCCAACTGACTTTTCGAACGCATATTCTTCTGCAACGTGACTCCCAAATAAGTAAATGCGTCGACCTGTTCTAAGGCAGATCCGTTCATGAGAATTACCCCACTAAACGGTTTGTGAGATCTACACGGGTTAGGACCGTTAAGGACCATGAACTTGGTCTTGGAGACATTTATTTCCAGACCACGCAGCAAGCAAAACTCTTCAAAGCGCCGGAGGGTAAGCTGCAGGCCACTCAGAGTTTTTGAAATCAGCAGTGTATCGTCCGCGAACATGAGGTCTGGAATACGAGTACCTGCCATAGCCGGTGCATCAGAGGGGACCCGGGAGAGGAATTCGGCCACCCCATTCACGAAGAGAGAGAACTGGGTCGGTGCCAAGACACAACCCTGCCGTACTCCTCGTTCCACGGGGAAGGACTCCGTAACCTCGCCCTGCCGTCCCCATCGGACCCGGGCAAAATTATCCTCATGCAAGCGCACGACCAATGCCAACAGCTCCGGCGCCATTCCCATACCCTCCAGTACTTGCCACAGCTTGCTGCGCGGAACTAGATCAAATGCCGCCCGCAAGTCGACAAACACAGCATACAAAACCCCTTTTTCTAAGACCACTGTCCTCCAATAGAGGACAATAAACCTAAAGACCTGATCTATAGTGCTGGTTTTTGGACGGAACCCTGCCTGGAGAGGACTTAAAACGTTATTAGCTCCGCGGTGGCCTCTCCGAAGGAGGTGGCCATACCGGCTCGCCTTCGCTTCGTCCAGCTTAAGATACTCCATCGGGTTTACATGACTGGGCCAAGGCTTCTGCGTATGGGCTATGCTGAGGATGGGTTGTGCAAGCGTGGGTGTGGTGCTCTGGCGACTTTATTGCATATTTTGTGGGAATGCCCGAAGGTGGAGCGATTCTGGCGTGGTGTGCATGAGGTCCTGCGAGTGGTTACGCATGTCGAGCTGCTGCCTGAAGCGAGGAGATGCCTGCTGAATGTGTGGGAACCAACTGACTACTCGGTTCCGCAGACGCGATGGGTGACTCTGGGATATATGATAGCTAAGCGTGACATTGCTCAACTGTGGGGATCCCAGAGGCCCCCGGCGGTGTCGGCCTGGAAAGAACACATGGATTGGTGCATGTTCCGAGAAAAGGTGGTGTATGTGGCGAGGGGTAAGCCTGGGGCATGGGTGAAAGTATGGGGCCCTTGGAACGCCTACCGCGGGGGTATCTGCGCGCCACCACTGCTGCCTGCGGCCTCACCAGCCCCGTCTCCCCTTAGTTGACTCCTTTCCCTAGCCCTGAGCACGGAATTCCCCCAGTCCTCGATTTGTTCCCCTTCCCCTCTTTAGACTCCTGTGGATGGCTGGGGTCCCCCATTCGGGGAGCACGTGCTGTTACTTTCGATTGCAGGTTGCCTTGCGGGTGTGGTTTTTGTGTTGTTTGTATAAAATGAAACCGTATTGTGGGGTCAGAGTGATGTGGCCCACGACGCTTGTACCTCCTATTTTGCTCCTTTGCGACGCCAAGTGTTTTTGTACGTATGTCAAATGCTCCTGTCATTCTAGCGGCCGGCCGAAAGGTTGTAGGCCCATACTTGTATATTCTTGAGATTGCAATAAACGGTTAAAAAAAAAAAAAAAAAAAAAAAAAAACGTTATTAGCCTCCATCCAGGTCTGGATTTTGCCCAAAACCAGCCGGCCCAGAATTTTTTGCATGGCATCTATCAGGCTGATGGGCCTATAATTACTAGCCAGCGATTTGTCCCCTTTTTTGTATACCGGGACAATTTCGGCACCTTTCCAGGATTGAGGAATAGCCATTCCCTGAGCTATAGCATTAGCTAGATTGGTAATATATAGGTGCCATCTTTTTCTATCGTGCAGAAATACATCGGCCGGGATACAATCCATGCCGTGAGCACGTCCTTGAATTACCGTATCGAGCGCCATGTCAACCTCCTTAATACTAAACACAGGGTTATTGTAAAACACCCTCAGTTGGTGGGACGTTCTAACTTCCTCAGCACCTATTGAGTATTGTGGCTTAAAGAATTCGACCCAGGAGCTCTGGGGAACATGATTATGAGGGCTATCGGTGATTACGCCCCTCTTTCACTTAAAAATATCCCAAAATTTGTTCTGGTTTTTGTCAATGCAAGCTGCCTTTAGGTCTTGCCACTCACTCTCATCCCATTCCTTTTTTGCTTTCCATTGGACCTTTCTATAGATATTACGAGCTATTTTAATCTTGCTCAGATCTTTTGATTTGAGAGCAAGTCCCAGATTTCTACGAGCTTTTTTACAAGGGGCATTATACCAGTCCTCCTGTTTACATCTAGGGTCTTGTTTTGCTGAGAAGGGTCTACAGAAGCAGGATTTGAGTTTAGCGAATAATTTTCCATGTATTTCCTCGGTTACAGCTAGAGGATTACATTTGATATCAGCTGCCATCATTGATGTCAACGCCTCTTCGACGTAGGACTCAATTTTATCAATAAGGTCAGGGTGCTCTACTACTTTGTGCCACTTAAGGTGGCGTTCGTCATTTGATATGGCGGCAGCTGGGTCTGACATTTCGGGAGTTCGGTTCGTTCTGTCTCCCAGTCCCAAATTAAAAATAGCAACTAGTGGATTATGGTCGCTTTCAATCCGTGGCTTGACCACCATGTCTACTAGGGTATGCCACATCCTCAGATGGACCAAGAGGTAATCTATATTGCTTGCCCTAATACCATTATCGTACGTTTTGCTACATTTCCTATCTGATGTAGTTCTTCCATTGGCCGCCCTAAGTTGGTTGCCCAGGCAAAACCCTTTCAGATACAGGGCCGCCTCTGTCCATTTGTTAACTGACTTTATCTCAAGCTGCGGGACTCCCCACCTAACGTCCTCCTCCTCTGTTAGAAACATGTCTTGAGGCCCACGGGGCTCGAAGGTCGTGTTAAAATCTCCCGCAATCAGTGGGAGCACATCATTGGGCCTGGATTCGACAAGGGCATTCAGTACTGATACCACCTCAGATTTTTTCCCGCCTGGAATGCCCCTTGCGTACACGTTGAAAATATCAATTTTAAGATTGGGTGAACAAATCAGCCTAACTCCCAAAATATCATCATTCTGGGTTGGGATAGGCTGAATATTACACTCCAAGCTTTGTTTGACCCAGATAACCAGGGCTCCTACTGGCCAGCCCTTGGGACTTTTCCCCGCTGGGATAAAGAAATTCAAATAACCCAATATTAGCACAGGCTCTAGTGACCATGTCTCCTGAAAAAGGCAGATGTCATGCTTACTTATAAAATCTGCCCATAAGGGAGAAGATAGTTTAGACACCATGCCCGCCACATTCCAAGATAAGAACGAAATGTGACCTACAGCATTAATTCCCCCTTCAGCACTCCCAATGTTTGATATAGGAGGAATAGATACACCTAGCGGGAGAAATGGGGTACCCTCGTTGCTTAACATTTCCTTATGGTGCACAGCTTGAAGACCTCCTTCCCTAGCCGCAACAATATTGATAGAGGCAGGAAACACATTATCATCTCTTTTACTATCTGGTCTAAGCTGCTTTCCTTGTTTTATGCCCTCCACTATCCCAAGGGTTGCATATGACTTTTTGTGATTGGGATATCCTCTTCCACCAAACAGTCAGTCACAATCCGCTAGCCCCGATAGCACATCAAATCTATTAATGGATCTAATGTCCTCAAAGGTGCGTCCGTTAGACTGAGGGCACCCTCGTGTAGTCCTACCTAGGGGCAAGGATATAGGTACGTAGAAGTAGGACAGTGGCATTGTACATATTAAGGATAAAGGGTCATTCTGAGGCCAAGAACAAATATAATCCACACAGCGTCTATCCCTAAAATTAATGATGATACAGTCCCCCTTTACCAACTTGGGTCCATTACCCACCCAGTTTACTCTTCTAGCGTACAAAATTTCAGCGCGCATGTGGACCGGCAATGGACGCTTAGCATTGAGCCAAAATGTACATTTGTTTTTTAAGTCCCGATAAGATTCCCTTACTCCATTCGCTAAGGGTGGAACCCCTGTTAGAATCACCACATAAGGAGCAGCTTCAGGGGGTAGATGTATGTCAATTAAACCTGATGAGCCCAGAGCTAAAGGCTGTAGAGGTGTAGGCTGCTCATCAGTTCTATCTCTACCTACCCCAAGATTATTTGATACTGCATGTGGTGGATGATGATCAGCTCTGACCCGGTTATCAGCAACAGGGATAGGTTGGGGCTCCTGGGGAATAGGAGGGATATCTTTCACAGTACCATTTGGTAGGTCATTGGGGGTAGAGTTAGACTCAATGCAATGACCTATCCCACTATGGCACTCCTTATTTAGGCCCGATCCCTGTCTACCACCCCGAAGCTGGGCTGAGGCTAGTGAAAGTTCCATACATACAAGCCTACTTTCGATAGAGCCCAGCCTTTCATAAATCGGGTCACATAAGTTCTTTACAATACTTTCCAGTTTTTTCCAGAACAAGTTATCGTTATTTTCCAGAAATTTAGACCCCTGTAGGAGTGGTGGGTTTGCCCTCACATCAGTAATTTTAGGGCGCGGAGCTATATCCTTCCCTAGAACAGAAACAGGGGCAAGGTCTGACCTAACATTTTTCCCAACAGCGGATTTTTGATTTCCCTTACGTTTTTTTTTCAAAGTAGGGGCTAATTGTTGATGGGCAGGAACCACTTTTGGGATACTAGCTGAGCGGGTTATTATACTAGACAAAGACTTAATAATAGGGGCCACATTATCAGTATTCGTGATGTCGACAGTTCCACCCTGTGTTTCAATCAAAGATGGGGAACATATCATTATTTCATCATTTTGCTCCTCCACCAGAGAAGATATTGAGCCCATGGAGTCCGACATGACAGGCCGTCGGCACGGTGGTGAACTTATATTGGCCATATTTCCCAAAGAGGACCTCGTCACAAAGGATATCTAGAGATAATCTTTTTTCAGTTAGTTCGATGTCCTTGGCGAGCACTGATTGTACTCGCACCAAAAAATTATCTAATGTTCCCATTAATGCACCCCCGGTTGATTGCATGATAGGTCCATCCCTTTTAGCAGATTTATCCATTGCTTGGTATATGCTAGCAGTCTTTCAATTCTAATGACCCTCTGGCTTGCTAGCTAGGGGCAGATGCTTACCCACAGTAAACAGGCGTTTACCCTTGATCAGTGGTTGTTAGAGGGGGGTCCCGTTCAGTTCTCTGACGATCTCGGACGGGCCCGCCCTGGGCCCGCCCTTGGCCCGGGCTTTGCCCGGCGCGCGTCCCGCGAAGCGGGGGCCGTGAGGAGTCTTGTAGCGTCTGGGCGGGACTACGGGAAGAGGACACAGCTGGTTCGAATTACAGGGCTGCTGGTCCTCGCAGTCCCGTATTTGCTTCCTTTCCTCACGAAGCAGTCACCAGTTGCAGGTTTGGCCAACACCTCCGTTAGCAGCACTCACAGGATCCTTTTTTTAAAAGATGGGCAGGTTTAAAAGCACACTGACAGCTCCAACCACGACCGGCACCCACAAAGCGGGGGCCGTGAGGAGTTTTGTAGCGTCTGGGCGGGACTACGGGAAGAGGACACAGCTGGTTCGAATTACGGGGCTGCTGGTCCTCGCAGTCCCGTATTTGCTTCTTTTCCTCACGAAGCAGTCACCAGTTGCAGGTTTGGCCAACACCTCCGTTAGCAGCACTCACAGGATCCTTTTATTTTTAAAAGATGGGCAGGTTTAAAAGCACACTGACAGCTCCAACCACAAACGGCACGGTGAAGAGTTTTTACACATTTCCCTTCCTCATTGTCCCATGAACATTTCCCCCCTAAGCACAACATTTTTGCACCATATTGCTTCTGCAAGGGGAGGGGGGGGGGGGGGGGGGGATCATAGCCTTAAAGGCCTTCAACCCTGGTCTTTGTGACATAGCTCCGTAATTACTGTTGAATTTTTTCAACCCACAAATTCCTGCTAGGCCTGTTTTCTGGGTCTGTATGTGCATGCCCCAATTCAAAGCTCTATCGGGCCATATTCCCAAATATTTGTATTCATTAACAACTTCTAATTTTGTCTGCCCCAGGAACAAACTATATTTATGATTTTTCTTTCCAAAACCCAATATTTTTGTTTTTTCCATATTTACTGTTAGGTGTTTGGATAAACAATGTCTCAAATGCATTTAACTTTCTTTGCAGTCCTAGTTCTGTTTGATCAAAAATAACTAGGTCATCTGCATAGAGTAAACAAGACAGATGCTTTCCATTTACCTTTGGGCTTGCTCCTCTTTCGGTTATTAAAAATTTAGGTAAATCAGCAAGGAAAAGAAGAGGGGCCATACGCAACCCTGTCTTAAACCGTTATTGATTTCTATCTCGTAAGTCAAACCTCCTGCTATATCTTTAATAACCTGTGCCCAATTTTCACTATGCAGCCCTTGAACGACTGCTAAGAGGTCTTCGGGGATATTATATCTTTTTAGCGTCTCCCATAAGCATTCTCTATCTACTAGATCAAATGCGGCTCGGAAGTCAACAAAACAGCAGTATAATCTACCCTGACTTCCGAGTCACAGCCCACAAGGCAAAACAATGATAGAGTGTTGAATGCCCCTCTTTGAACCCTCCTTGTTCTACAGGGACAATCGCATTTAATTCAACCCATTCCTTCAGTTTTCCCAGGATTATTTTGGAGAACACTTTCACACCAATGTCTAGTAGATTAATTAATCTATAATTCTTTGGGTACTTTCTATCCCCTTTTTTATGCAATGGCCTGATTACAGCTCCCCTCCATGATTTTGGAATTATACCGGAGGTTAGTACGGCTGTAAACATCTTTGAGAAAAATTGGACCCACCAGTTTAGCTCTGTTTTAATTATTACTGCAGGTAAATTATCAGGCCCTGGCGCATGGGTTAGATTTAGCTTCCTAACGGAATTCTTCACATTTTCAAGGAAGCAGAAGGGATTAGATTTTTTACTACATCCAGCATACGGGTTCTTTCCTCACTAAATTCTGGCACATTACTAGACATGTATAATTGGTTTAGGTGGTCCTCCCAGGAAGCCTCATCAACTTCACAACTCATTGTTCCCGTAGATCGACCCGCTGCGTCTTGGATCAACCTCCAGAAACCTTTAATATTTTTACTTTCAATGGTTTCCAGTAGAGTCCCAACATTTTTCTTTAAAACTTTTCTTAGATCTCATTAACATTTTGTATTCCTTCCTCAATTTTAGTTAATCTATTATAGCCCTCCTGATCGTATCTTAACTTCATCTTTCTTTCTTCTCTCAGTGGCTTTTTTTTCCCTCTCTACATGCAGAGTCAAGCCAGCCCATTTGCTGTCTGCCACCCCCTTGCAGAATTCCCCCCCCCCCTATTTGTCTTCTTTAAATTGGCACAAAGGCATTGTACTGCCTGCGTAATTTTTTCTTTGAACCATGGGACTCTCAGGTTCCATGCTATCTCAGAGGCTAGATTTTGTTGAAAACTAGATATATATTCCTCAGTTAATTTTGAAGACAGTCGTTTTGGGTAATCCATAGGTTGTAATAGAACTTTTTCACAGACTCTTGGGGGAGCTCTCACTATTTCACAATACAGTGGATAGTGGTCACTTTCTTTGCACTTAATTACCTTAAACTTTTTTTACTAAGGCAAAATTCTAGGCGTGTACAAAGAAATAATCTATGGGGCACAATTGATTGCCCCTTCTAAATGTTTACTCTGCTGGTCTATCGAATTCCGATCTGCCATTTAAGCGAACTAGTCCATGTGACCCTAGGAATTTCCCTAGCTCTTCATCTTGCCTATTCATATTACCACCGGGAAAAAGGGCCAGTATTATCTCATATGCGTCTAAAATGTCCTTCATCCAAGGGTCCAACTTTTCAGGAGTTAGCTTATGATTAAAGTCTCCCGTAATAATTAGAAAATCCTTACCATATTTATCATTTAGGGATAACAGATCTTCTTTAAAGAGCCCCATTTCTTTTACATATTCTTCTTGGGAACTCCATTGTACATATATGTTAACCACAATCACATTCATTTTGCCTTCCCTGGTCCTGTAAGCATACCTCAATGGCCAACATCCATTTACAAGAGGTATTTATCGAGGTCACCTTATTTATTGTTCTTGTAGTAATTAGTGTCATGATCCCACCAGATGGGCGTCCAAATCTAGCTTTGGTAGCAGCTTTATAAATCTGGGTAAAGCCTTCAACTACAGGGGTACTGTCGCATAGCCAAGTCGCTTGAGGACAAATAATGTCTGCCTGCCATGAAACATTTTTTACACAATCAATCTTTAGTTGCTCTTTTAGACCATTAATGTTCCACAAGATTATTCTTAGTCTATGCGACAACCCATTTCCCTAATCTATTTCACCAAGATGACTAGACTCATTTACTGCCCACCAAGATGCGTTTAAGTCTCTATCCTCAATGCTCCAATTTCCCCAGTTCTTGTCTGGCTCTTGCTCCACATGCCCCTGTAATTAATCTTGCTTGTCTTTTCCCCCCCCACCAAGCCTGCACGACAGTTCAAGAAAATGCCATCTGGCTGTTTTAGATTTTCTAATTTCACTTCTGTGATTAATCTTATTCCTTCCTTTAATATTTCTTTTTCGGCATTTACTATTGCAGATTTAATCATCCCTGAATATACTTCGACTTTTGCCAATTCCTTACCTTTACTACTTGGTAAAAATCCAACCCGTCTTAAATCCTTTGATTCAATTTTACATAGGCTTGGACATTGAGAAGGAAAATAAAAGTTGCGAGCGATTTAATGGAGTAATTTTCCTTAACTTTTTCCTGCCCTTAGGTGCATCCTGGGGTTCAAAGTATAACCACTTTTTATCACTTGGCTCTGTAACTTCCAGAACTCTAATCTTTTCTTCACATGTATCCTTTTTCTATTTGGGCCGTTTAGCTTAGCACCCCCTTTCCCTATACTCTTTGGGTGGTTTTTCACCTCCCTTAAATTTACTCTTTTTTCCTGACCATTTCTCCTTCCTTACTACCTCCCGGGGTTTTTTTTTGGTTGGAACCTTTTTCCTCTCATTTTCTCCAGTCTTGCATCTTGGAGGCTTTCTTACTTCTTTTTTTTTTTTTTTAATAACTGTAGAGGGGTCTCTTCTTACTGTTTTTACATGTGATACAAGTGATTTATCTTCTTTACACTTTACTTTTTTATTGTCCGTTTGTTTCCCTTTATGCTTCCCTAAATACTGGGTAGGTTTCCTTAATGGGAATTTAACTTTTGCCACCTATGACTCCACTGTTCATTTATTCTCCTAATTAACAATGGCTGTCTTGATATGTACACATCATGGTTATATTTCAATTGGTCTAATGCCTCGGTGTCTCCGATGCCCCCTGAGGTGGTAGCGTCCAACACTGGTCTAACCACCGACGGCATTAGACCACTAATGCCCTGTAGTTTACATACGGTGAGTTTTAGGTTCATTTCCTGGGCTTTGAGTATTTTATTGTTTGAAAGTGTGACCTCTAACAGGCCTTGCAAGATCTTTTGAAGCATTAAAATCATGTTCAGCATTGATGCCGATGGTGTTGCCGACAAATCTAAGTTCTCGGTGCTATTACGTAGCATATTTTCCAGAAACTTGGAGCCGCCCTTTGCCCATTGGCTCAGACTTATCTACATTTGCTCTTTCCTCCAGAACTTCGCTATCTTTCTGAGCTTGCCGCTCTTTTCAGGTATTCTCCTCATATTCTCCATCTACGGTGTCATGCTCGGAGAAAATCCTGGGCGAAGAAGAAAGTCTTGGTTCCAAATTGATGTTTATTTGGCTTAAACCACAATGATTGGAGAATGAATCTCTTATGCATTCAGCCAATTGATCATTTGTTTCCTGGATTAGAATTAAATCTCTCTAATTCTTGAGTTTTTTGGGGCGTAGGTTTCTTGGTGAAGTCTTTTCCCACAAAATCTGTTATTGATCTAGATACAGTACCGCCTCTTTATGTGCTCACATTCGATGTATTTGGCACATTTGGTGTATTTTTCTTCATTATTATTTTATTTTGTCCACTCATATCATTCTCTTCTTCTATAGTCTCCACGGGGGTTCTAATTAACTTACTTGTTTTATTATTTGTAGTCTGAGGATCTTTTCTTATTTTTTGCTTTTTAGGGGCCATTTTGAAAAGGAAGAAAGTTCTGGTTTGATATAATTTTAAAGCTCAAGTTTCAATGGCTATATCTGGAACAACAGCTAAAACTGATGAATACGATCTGTTGCAGGGTCCAGATTAGCCCAGAAAGTGTCCAACAACTAATGAGACCTGCACTGCTTCCACTTACTGCATCCAGATCAGCACAGCGCAGCAAATAAAAAAAATTCACTTTGCTCTGCTGTGTCGAGTAGTGGTACTTCGGGCTTGCCGTGGTAGAAACCTATACTCCTGCAGGGATAACCTTTCTTAACCCTGGGCTGGTTACTTCAGGTTACTCCCCCACCTTTTTTTGGCTTCTGCCAGGATTAATAAAAAAATATATATATTTTTTTTTAATTCACCCAGGGCTTTCTAGGTAGCCAGAATGAAATAGGCAAAGCGAGTTAAATACATCCTACCCCTTTTAAGAGATTGCCATTGTCAGGCCAGCACTGATCTACCTACAAATGCTTTCTTCCCCATTTGTTTGTTACAGGGTCACAAGTTTCTTATCAGGGGCAATACAGACGAGAAATAATCTGGTGTTAAGAATTATGACCCGGGTCATCAGAACATGTCTTTTTATTCTGAATATATTTTAATCCAGTGGTTTTAATTTATAAAATTTGTGTTTTTATGTAAAACGTACTTTTGTGGCCAATAAAGTTTTAACTGACTTGAAATAGGCAAAGAAGACATACACAGCCTGCACGGAATCTTGTCAGCAGTTTTAGCTATATAACAGAGGAAGGAACACACCATTTATTGTACAATCTTGAAACTGCTTTCTCACAGTTATCTTGTGCAATTTCAACACTGCAGGAAACAATTGGATTGGTATTATCAAAGGCTATTTAATTATTGAAAAAGTTTCGCTAATAAATCGTTTGCCTAACACTAGAGCAAAGTACCCAGTATACAGAGCGTACTTTTGGCATGTATTCCAGTCCATTCGGGCTGCAGGGACAGAAAACAGACTAACACTGCAGTGAAAAAGAACAAGTTGTAAGTTATATTTAGTGAGAGAGACTGCCTTGGATTGAGGGCATTGGAGGTGCCTGTGATGTTGCTGGGCCATCAGCCAATGAGAAACAACAAATTGCTAGAGATTCAAAGTGTAGCAGGAGGTAGAATTGAAGGTTTTAAAGCCACCTCGAGTGGAAAGGGGAGGTCAAATGTAAAAGGACAAAAAATCGAAACATAACAGCCTGAAGTTTATCTGATCAGTACCATAAAACCACACACTATATGCAAGTCATGAGCTACACAAACAATTATGAAACTGCTACCTCGCAGTTATCACAAAACTGAAGGTCATGTTGCATTTTAGGGTCCGGCCATTGTTGTTTCGCAAAACTTTTAGTGTAATGATTTACTTGCTTCTCCCCAACCCCAAATTAGGCCACCTTACACACCAAAAACTAAGAAGGAATGTGACGTGGAGGAAGGGTGGTATTTTTTTCCCTCTCCGAGCATCTAGTCCAGATCAGGGGGGATAGCAAGGCTGGACTGGAAATCCCAAAAGCATCCCCGCCCTTCTACTTGCATAGCCTCTCTCTTTCCATATCTATCTATATGTACGTTACTCTTTCTCCAAAGTCAATCACTTCCAAGACACCAGTGCAATCAGTGGGCTGTGGAACCCGTAATAATGTATCATCCAAAACAAATCCAATGAGGCACTGCTCTGCTGTGTTTTATATATTAATTACCATGACAACACGTTTTGGCTTTACAGACTTTAAATGTGGGTTCAATCCACCAAGGAAAATAAATAGTGCAAACAAAAACAGACTCATCCAAAAATTTACCAAACCATGACATTGATTGTTCCTCTTTATACCAGTCCAATGGTGCAATTATATTATTGTGCCTAAGGCAGCGTTTTCTCAAGATGTGAGTTATGTTTCCACAACTCATTGATAATAAGTTTGACACGCAATGTATACACACACAAGCACCTTACGCAATTTTTGCACGTTTAGATTGTGGTGATTATTTGTATAGTCGCAATTTAAACATCCGTAAGTAGCTCCTTATTCACAGTTATAGTTTCTAAACCCGATTATCGCCCAAATGGGCCCTAGATGTAACAAACCCTCCCAGCGATGTATATAACACAATGCGGAGGAGGGACTCATTGGATTTATGTTGGATGATATCAAAATATATTTGATATAAAAATTAAAAATAAACTGCCAACGCGGGAATGCCTTAATCTTTTTATTGGTTCATTTCCGACCTCTTTGCAGGCGGCAGTTATATTGAATTGTGTGGCAACAACTCACTGAACGCTTTATTAAAATGACTGACATCGCCTGCACCACACGTCGCCTTACCCGTGCTTAAAAGGGAAATAATGAAACTGCAAGTCTCAGGATGAGGTTGCCTAAAAGCAGGGGTCTGACAGCTCAAGTAGTCACAAGTGACACGGCCACTAAGTCCTTCCTCTCTTTCCTTCTCTCCTCGCAGCGTGGCCTCGTCCCTTCAGGGGAACTGGAGCCGCGCATGAGAGGAATGCGAGCAATGTTAACCCCGTGCTGCCCGCGGCAGCCAGTGCGAGAGAGGTAGGGCTGGGGCAGACGGCGCCTGGCAGCTGCATAAGGCACACAGGTAGGGGAGAGGGGCGAAGCACTGAGACTTGGCAAAGAGGGGTGGGGGCCTGTGCAGAATTCCAGTCATGCCGCAAACATATTAAGACCCAGACAGCCATCTCTCGCATACCATACAGCGCGCGTGCAGAGACAGCTCCGCTGCAAGAAAAAAACACACACACTGGGCACACATTTCACCAAGTTGGACCAAAACAACTAATTAAATGCACAAAATGCAAGCATACATCAACAAATATGTACACACATACTAAAGGTACCTCACAAGCACATAAAAAAACTTCAAAGCAAAATAATCATGTTCTATCCAAGCATACACAAAATATGCATTGTAATTGCATTTGTATACCGCTTACTACCCCGACGAGGCGTCGAAGTGCTTTTTCGGCAAATAGCACGCTACTCCGGGGCCCATAAAGACTTAGTGGTGAATTAGTATAGTGAAATATGAAAGGAACTTGAGTGGTGTACACAAACTTGTTACACAAAAAAGTGTATCCACATGCACGCATGCTACATAATACTACGCACATACCCAATCGCAAAACATTCTGAACCACATCACTATTGGAGAGGACCCAAACACGGGGCAAACTACACCAGTAACATGTTTTTCGGACCCAAACAAGACCCACAACAGTACCAGTGAACGTGTGGGATGACCTAATTGAAATTGCGATGAAGGCTTACTCAGCATGCTTACATTTCTAGACCTACACATCCTTTCCTTAGACAATGCTACTAGATATTTACTGCCCTCCTTGAGGAACACACCCAAAATGTAATAATGGTACAAATCCACTTTCCTTACCATATGATCACACGTAGAGTCCCACAGAGGGCTTTTATCTGTCAAAGGGAAAGCGTTTTTCATCCCTCTAACATTTACCTAAATAAGGACCGTATGGATTTCCATTACCCCCAAATAAACACCTAGGAGGACAACCACCTGGCTTATCAGTATCCTTGAAAATGAGTTTAAAACGGTAGAAAACCAAATTCTGAGGTAGGGAAAGGGGTATCCGGCCCTCAAAAGCCTTCACGGGCTCCCATGAAGACTGAAGCGCATTCAAAATGCTCTGCTTCAAATGCAAATGTCCTCAATATTGCCCACACATGCAGGAAAAACTGTATATAATCTACTTACATGTAACGTAGGCTCAGCAGAATGACGGATCCTGGTCACAATCATAAACTGCCAGAACACAGGTTATTCTCAGTGGCAAGACCAGACCTCTTGAATAACTTGGCTAGGCAAATCTGCCACTTCCAACCACTGATGCAGTTCCATAAGCCCCACCTGCTCTAACACCCCAGAATCAACACTTCTCCCACTTGTTTATAGAAATCACATAAGCAAACTTCTTTGCTGTTTGCATATGCCCTGCCTGCCTACAATGCCTTTTGGAAATGTAGTTTGTATCTTCAGCCACCCTGCCAAAGGGCCACAAGTCCTGAATTTAACATCCATCTTCCCAGTGCATATAACATTTTACCTATATACCATGCACTAGGCTATAACTTACTTGATTCCGAATAACTACGCAACTGGAAGCAAAATTACTTGTGCAGTGTGCACTATACACAAACTTCTGTCTGTAGATCAATTCACATTAACATGTATATAAAGTAGGAGACGTGTATACAAGGACACAAATGCTTATACAGGCAACAAATATTAGATACACTAGAGACATGATTTGTATATTTTTACAATAACTTTTGAGCTTAAGTTCTTTAAAATACATAGAGAAAATGTAAATTCACTTTGTACGATATGGTTAATCATTTTTCAATTAAACTATATTTGGCTTGCAGAGAGCATGTATTTATTAAATAGGGCTGTGGTGAAAAGGCACACAGTATGGAACAGGATTTCTTTTATGTTTTAGTTGTCATTAATATGGTAGATTTGTTTCTTCCATTACCTAGGATTAATCTGAGGAAACTCCTAGCGACTCCTCCCAAAAAGGCCTTTAATTCATTATGTCCAAAGAGCAATATATACTTAATCACCATCTTCTACATGCACTCCCCAAAATATTAAACTCATCACTTCCACCAGAATCATGTCCAGCGATCTACATTCTGAATTACAGAAAAGAGCCCAAAATACTGCTCTCTCAATGAACAGAGCTTTACTAGGTTGCACTAGGCACCCAAAAAGGTGTCCTATGCAGAAACAGTATGTGCTATGCCCTCTACATTTGATGCTTCCTCAGAAGTGGATACTGTTTTTTGGTTTAGTTTTGTCATTTAAAGGTGCTTATTGCACGTCATCTTCATCAATTGGTCTATTATTGTGCCATTTGAATCTTTCTTCCGCCCACTACAACATACAGCATTGGGCAGTTGGTCAGCATGCGTCAGCCACTGCCTAATTTTTCTGAGTGACAACATTCTGCCCATTTACAAGGAGTACATCAACACACAGTTTCTCCAAGTACCAGGCCAAACTATGGCAGTGTGCTGTTAGCTAAAAGAAAAAAAAAAAGTTCTGTATTTTTTTTTTTTTTTTTAGACTGTCAGAGGCGCAGCAGCTTCGACAACAGTTTCCTAAAAACTTTGACAATAGAGCATTGGCAAAGCTAAAAGGCTGACAGAAAACTACAGACCTATCATCTTTGCCAATGTTTGTTAAAAATTTGGACTAATATGGAAAACTGTTGTCATTCTACTTTAGCATCCCTAATGCATCAACAAAGCATGAAAAAATTTCCTTTTAATGTCTCCACACTATGAATAAGTTAACATATTCATGGCAGTGAAATTAACTACACTTCAGGCAATATATAGTAGTATCTTGAAAAACTTGTGTATCACTCCGGTCCCTTCCTCTAGAATCTTCTGCAGAACACATGGGTGTTTAAGTTCTGTGTGCATATTATTAGATCGTTCCCCTTGAAGTTCAATTCTTGATCAACGATACAAGTTCTTTTGCAGCATAAATCATCTATATAGTGCAGTCACATAAGCACGGCTGTTCTTAATAACCTATACCAGTACCCTAACTTATCTGGCATTTGCTTAAACACCTTTTGTTCATTTTGCCCCCAGTTGACACGCAGGACTACAAGTACCAGAAATGAAAGATCAAACTGGAAGTAGGTCAGCTTACTCACATCTAACGTGACAGCCTGAGAGGTCTCCAGGAGCAAAATTAAAGCCACATCTATGAACATCCCTATCTGCACCCCTAGGGGACTACATACAGTTGTTCGTTGAGCTCTTGCACCCTGGAGCCGACTGCACAGAGGTAAAGGCCACGCTGCTGCAGGATCCTACCTAGTTCTTCTGCTGCTGCTAGTGGCCAGCTTTGTCATGACAAGCAATAGTATTGGTACACCAAACTACTTCACTATCCTTCCACTTCTGAAACGAGCTCACGTGTCCCTGAACACGAAACCAACCACCCGCGTTATTGGTTGCCAGTCTTTGGTATTTTACGTTGTACACTTACTGATTGAAAAATTGCCGAAAGAACAATATAAAAGGACATCTAGCGTTAGAAGAGACCGCCGCACGGTTTAGGCGCATCGATACTTCGCGTGGCCCAGCATGAGAGCCAAGCTCTTCCCGGACAGGGCGATTCAAAGCAACTTGTCGCAGTCCTCTGGTAGGGGATTCGGCACCCATCGGCGGATGTACAGTGACAGACCACCAAGAGAGAGCATGGTAGAGGTCAGGAGAACCGACAATACACGCGTTCACGGAAGTGAAGTAAAAGGACAGTGAAGTGCGCATACTCACTCTTTAGGACACCCGTTTGCTCCGGAGACTTGCTAGTAGTCTCCCATGAAATGTATCGCAGTAGTGCCAGCAAGTGGAGGTACTCACACTGTCAAAATAAAGAAGCGCGGGTACTCATTACTGACCCTACCGGCTTTCAAACAGCAGTGGTGAAGAGGCAAACATACTCCCCCTCCAGCCCCCCCACAGACACTTGAAGAGATGCGGCAACAGCCCCCCCCCCCCCACACACACACACACACACACAAAAGACCACCGCCACATCGAAGAGACTCGCTCTACCTTCAGCGTCCTATTACTCTCCCTCTTCATCACTGTTGCACAGAAGCAAAAAAATAAATATTAAAGACCCAAACCTCCTCCATGTTCGCAGGCCCACCGCCCAAAGACCCGAAAGAAAAATATAGACATTAATAACAAAACAAAAAAAATCCAGCGCTAATTCACGACCTTTCAGTGTCGAGCACCACCCTCCGGCGCGCCAGCGGGACTAGCTGTCTTCGGGCCGGGCGGGCGCACCGCTTTTAACCCCGGGGGCGTCGCCTCGTCTCACTGGGTCACATTATTTTTCCCATCAGCCATTTGGCGGGCGGCGCTGGGTCGGCGTCACCTGACGAGCACCTGATGCAACCAATCGGAGCTCGGGCGGAGTGTCTAGGCGCCGCCTCCTGCGCCCGCGACGCACGTACGTTCCCCCTCCCATGCACAGTCTGAATTTTCTGCCCTCCCCCCCACCTTCCTTCTGCAAGAAACTGAAGGCCGACATTGCCGTCAATGGCGGAGAGACGGGGGCCGCCTAAAAGCACGCAGTAGCCAAGCCCGTGCGGGTACCGCTCCCCGGCCGGCAAGCTCCGTACAGTTGGCCGCCGTCATTGCCCGCCAAGTTCGCGGTTTCAGCGACTGCCTCTTGCTGGGACAGGGCCCGGGCGGAGCAAGAGGCCTTACGACAGAGGCCTCCCCGTCTGAAATCAGGGTAAAACAGGAATACATAAACGCCCATGGCGGATCCGTAGCAGCTGCAGACCGAGAGGGCTTGCCAGGCCGCGCCGCCTGTTGCTACACAGGCCCCATGAGCCCGGGAGAGGGTTCCTGCTCCGCACTGCGACAACAGCCCCCCTCCGACCCCTCGGGGGCGCCGCACACACCTGTTTCTTTGGTGTTTATCTCCTGTCCGCGAAAGCCAGACTCCCTAGAAAGCGAGGGGAGTGGGAACCTGCACCCCCTGCCCAACTGTACTTGCCGAGACCGGCATGGGGACACCCGAGGACGTCTGACAGCGCCACCAACGCGTGCCTTGCAGCAAACCTACAGTAACTAACCGAGAAGGCGCTAACAGAGGTGGGTAAGCTACCCCCCCCCCCCACAGAGGTGTGGGCCATTCAATGTGTTTTGGTGTCATTTTGTTGGGGGTGGTTTGAGAGATGGGCGGGACTGGCATGGGGGGGCCTGGGAACAGTGAACGACGAGGATGGACTTTGCAGGTCTTGACAGACCGGAACTCCCGCACGTCCTGTTTGTCTGCGTGTCCATATGTCTGGTGGGCGTTCTCGTGTCTTGTCTGAATGTGCGCGCTGTTGAAAGGAGTGACAGCTGAAGGGGATTTCTAGGGTTGAGGTCTACTGGCATAGCTGGTTGTGTCTCAATTCTTGGGCATGAGAGGGGGTAGGAGAGCAGACTCGAGGGCCTTTAATGAGCTGCATGGATCCCAGTGCTAGGAGGGTGCAGCAGAGCAGGATCGAGAAGCATTAGTATAAGTTGCGTGCTGGAATATCAGCGAATGTTGCAGGCCTTAACTGAGGTGCACTGACAGCTGCGCGCGTCGCTAAATATCCGAATAGTACAGAATGGCCAGGTCTGAATTGTGGTGAATTGCAAAGCTATGTTTAGGATTGAGTACTGGCACATGAGAGGTTCCTGCTATTTGACTGAGCTCTGACAGGCGTGTGAGCTCTAGTACTGATTTAGCAGGCGCTGATGATAGTGCTCTATGTACTAAAATGGCACAGAGTACTTGTCACAAATGAGGTGTAAAGGGAGAGCTCCTACGTTTGCTAGTACTGGTAAATAATTGCACTTTCAAGAGCTTTGTAGGGCTTTTATCATTGTAATAACCTAGGTTATCCGTAGACTTAGTGCCCCGGAAAGAATTATTTTAAGAATACATTGTTTAATAATTACTGATTTTTATGATGCAGAAATATCAACCCGTGTATATTTTATTTTAACATTTCTTCAGATTTTCACAGTTTAACATGCAGCACCTGCCACTATCCCACAATATGTACATACAGCAGTAAGAACATAATAGAAATAGTTGCTAAGCTCAGTTCCCATTTCAGTGGACCCCGTTCTATTTGAACGTGCGCTTCGTTAACTTGGACCCTGTCTCTGGTACAGTTTTCCACAACATATGAAAAGCATTCGGTCTTTTTAGAAAAGTTGTGACAACTTACCCCCTTTGCTGAACCTTGGTTAATTTTACTTATTCTTTATTGTTCTGAACGCCAAGGTGCATTCGTTGGTGAACGAACGCACTACATAGAATCACATTTCTGCAGGCACCGAAATACTTTATATGGCTCCTGACACATCTTACGAGGAAGTGAAGCACTTTGCGAATGGATAGCATGCTGCCCTGTGACATCGCTGTGTTATTTAGTTGAGCATAATGATTACAGTTAAGCTGTTTCCATTCAGTGTCATGCACTGTTCTTCATGCTAATAAATTGTGAGGATAGATTTTGTTGTATGGGTAATCCGGACTAGTATGGTCGTTAAAGCTAACCTATGGTATAGATTTGTATTTGATTGGTCATTAAAGGGACAAACGGACTGAATCGAGAGGAGCGGATCTGGGAAGACCTGGCAGGGCATCTGGCCATATGTGGTCTTACCGCGGAAGGCACCCCTAGAAGACTCCCTTAATCGAGCCACCTGAATGCCTGGGCTGGATGTCCTTTTGGAGTTAAAGAGGTTCAGGTCATGATTAAGAAGCAGTGGTAGAGTTCTTTGGTGGTGCCAGTGCACGAAGGGCAGAAGAAGGCATATGTCGGGATTGAGAAAGAGTTGCATGTGGGCAGTAGCACTTCAGCAGTAGTTTGTGCTGTAGATCAGTATTGTAAATTGTAGTTGTTTATTGTTTTGGAGCAGGAATAGCCGTCCACGTTGCATGCTGCATTCGGGTGCATTGACAGACTTGTACATGGGTTATGTGTTTCAGTGCTGCATATACTTTTTTTTCTCTTTTTTATAGATCAGTTTATTATTTACATTTTTAGTACTACAGCGAATTTAAAAACCGTAGGTTTGCCTCTTGAACATAATAGCCACCCACTTACCATTTGGTATCAAATCCATTGCAGCAGCGAATGCTATGAACAGAACTAGTTACAGATTCAAATATAGCAATAAACAAGTAAACACTTAAATAACAAGCATTGGCAAACCAGTAGGTCTTGCCTATGCACGAGCTATTGGCTTTGCCAATATGTTTGAGCCATATTGTACAAGATCATGGCTGCTCTTCAGCATGGCTAAAAGTTAGTGGGATAGAAAGTGGTGTGGAGTGTCGTAGAGTGGAATGGCGAAGAGTGTAGGGTTTTGGCGAGTGCAGTGGCATTGTGTCATGTACCTGAGTGACATAGTGTAGAGTCCCTTAGAGTGGCATACACTGGAGTGGTGTAGAGTGCATTGGTGTAGTGTTGCAAAGTACAGTGCAGTGGCGTACAGTGCAGAATCTTAGAATGCAGTGGCGTAGATTGGAGAAATGCATAGAGCGGAGTGTGGCAGAGTGGCATAGAGTGCAGTGGCGTAGAGTTGAGTGATGAAGAGGTGTAGAGTGGCTTAGAGTGCAGTAGTAAAGAGTGGTGCAGAGTAAAGTATAGTGCCATAGAGTGGAATGGCGTAGAGTGGGATGGCATAGAGTGGAGTAGTGCAGAGTAGAATGGCGTAGGGTTCAGTTATCAAGAGTGCAGTTTCGCAGAGTAGTGTCAGTGGAGTAGAGTGGCATAGAGAGCAGAGTAGATTAAAGTGGCATAACGTGGATTGGCATAACTTGGATTGGCATAAGTGCAGGGACACAGATGAGTGTTAGAGTAAAGTGCATTGGAGTAGAGTGTTGTGGCATAGAGTGCAGTGTTGCAGAGTGGCATAGTGTACAGTGGCGTAGAATGGAGTTGTGCAGAGTAGATTGCTGTGGCTTAGACTGTAGTGGTGTAGAGTGGCGAAGTGTATTGGCATAGTGTGCAGTGGTACAGGGTAGAGTAGAGGCGTGGAGTGGTGCAGGGGTGTGAGTGGTGCAGAGAAGAGTGGAGTATTCATGGTGTGGTAGCGCACTGCCATTACAGACAACACATTTTCAGTTGAAATGACCATTACATTTGCGCCGGTATATAGTTTTACTAATAAAACTATACAGTGCACAGGAGGTTGTGTGTGGAAATTACATCACCTAGTGTAATTTGTTTTGATCATATTAAATTATGTATTTCCAACACACCTCAAAAATAACAATGTGCTTCATTTGTGTTCCCAATTCTGATATATTCTGAAATACTTACACAGTTAATTTAAATGTTGTCATGTGCTAGAAAAAAAACTCTTTTCTACCCCAGTATCCAGCAAGAGTGTCGCACATATTCTCTCACTTTGAAGTCGGAGAGAGAAAAGTAAACAAGCGCCCACTGAAGACTGGCGCCTGACATTTGACCTTGGTCTTTGAGTGCACAGCAAATATAATGAGATAAGAACGAGATTTACAGGCCTGTTTGCAGAAAGGGAGCTCTTGGGAGGATACTGAAAATAAGGTTTGGGCAACAGGAGGGACAAACTGAACCCGGAGAGCTTAAAGCAAATAAAGCCAGCTAATGGAAAGCAAGAAAATGTGAGTTACCAACCAAAATGCCAATGGCAATCAACTAATTAAATGTATTCCCCGGTCAACTTTCTGAAACCCCCCAAGATGTCTTTAGCAAAACAGGCAGGCTGCAACCTAAAAAGCATTCTCAAGAAAGCTCCCAGTTCTTCAGAAGAAAATGAAAATCAAGTCAATACAGCACAACAGTGGGAGCACACTCAATAAGTGATATTTTTGTCGAAGTGACCCTGAAACATTTTTCATATTAGCAATTGTCAAGGAGCCCTAATTGATTACTTGATCCCCCCCCCCCCCCATCTGGAGGGTACATCTCATGAGGGGACCTGATAGTGCCATGGTGAGGACAGTAGGACTAGGGAAGTCTTTCATCAGTTTTGGACTTTTGTACCAGTTATTGCTTCCAGTGTAGTTACATCTATTGTGCCTTTCTTTTATTGTTGTAGAGTAACAAATGTATCCCACTTCTCCCACTTACGTAGTTCTTTCATCCAGTGCTACAAAGAAGAGGCCTGAGTTGCATTACAGTAGATTGCCACCTGGCACTTAGCTAACATCCTTGCTGAATCGCGCTAACATCTTTGCAGAGTCGGCAAAACTGTTCTCCAGTTTTGCCGTTTGAATCCTCTTATTTAACCATAAAATGTTCCCTTCAAGCACACAAATGTAGTGCTTGAATCGGTGCACATACAGATTCCCAGTACTGGGTGTATTCCTGAACATTCCAAATCATATGTTCAGTGTCACCACTGTCGTTGCAACATCTTGGGACTTTCAGGGACATTGGTTACATCTTATGAAGCCTTTGTGGAGTAAGATGAGCTCTATGTATAATTTTAAATAGTATCCATTTAAAGCTCGTATTCTGCAAAACGTTTGAGGGATATTCAAGTTATGCCCAATCTTTTAGCGTCAGTTGTCTTCTTCGTTAGTCCCATGCTCCCTCAGCAGCGACACATCCACTTTAATCTGGTGCAGGAGTCTACCATACAGGGTTAAGCTCGCTCTTTCGTGGTTGTGTGTTATTACATTTTTAAGTGTTATGCACAGGTGGTTTGAGGTTCTTCTGTTTCTAGGTCCGTTTTTAATCACCTGAATACGACACGTTAGGTTAGAACAGAGGTCTTCAAACTTTTGGATGCCGAGACCCCCCTGTCAACATTTTGAGGCGTAAGGACCCCCTCTTGACAAAAATGTCTAAACCTGTTGACTAAATTGCGTGGGATGAAAATGTAAATAAGGTTATGTGATGCCGCGTATTTTGGGATAGCATTGCTTCATTATTTTGATATTTGTTACACACAGTAACGCTGAGGAAAGATTTCACCCAATCAGTACCCATTTATAACCAAAATACAGCAATTATCATCAGAAAGATTTCAAGTCAACGTTTGTGAAGGGCCTTCCACTCTGCAGCAATACGTGCTGCCACATTAGAAGCTCACCTGGCCCTGGTCGGGAGAAGCAGGGGTCCCTTAAAACCCTGGCGGTTTTGTGTAGAGTTAAGCCGTTTACCCATGCAGCTTTCCTCTCACCCCCTCCCTTCCATCCCTCTCTCCTCTCCTAACCCCGGATCCCTCTCTCACTTTGCAGGTCATTTTCTTTCACCCCTTTTTACAACTTCTGAACTCTCCCCATTCAACCTCTCACTTCACCTTTAATCACCTCTTGCCATTCTGTCCTTTCACTGCCCTCATCTCTAACAGTCTCTCACATTTATCTCATGGCCTCTCTGGCCCTGTCACCTCCCGTGCCCCTCAGCACCTCATTCACCTCGTCTCTTCATTCAAATTTTTGTCTATTTGTATCTTACACCTCTCCAGTCCCCCCCATTCCTCTTTAACATCTCCCCTTTGTTCTAACAGAAGCCCTCACCTTTGGATCACACTCACTTCTTGCGTGTCCACACTTCTCTTCGGCAATTCAAATTTCTCCTCATCCCTGACCTCTTCAATCAAATTCTCTCACTCCCTTGCTGTCCTCTCTCATTTTGGGTGCGGATGCAAGTTCAGAATGGGATGAATGAATGTATGATTACTGATGGGCTTGTTTGAGTGAGTTGCATATTGAGTAGTGAGGGGGACAGGTGAGTGAAGTGTCACATGAGTGCAGGATGAGTAGTGTACTCGTGTGACTGCAGTTTGAGGTATAGTGTGAGCAGGACAAGTGCATTTTGAGAGCAGAGTGATCACTGTGAGTGCAGGGTGAGCGGGTGAATGGTGCAAGTGCATGGTGATCAGTGTGAGTGCATTGTGATCACTGTGAGTGCAGGGTGAGCGGGTGAATGGTGCAAGTGCATGGTGATCAGTGTGAGTGCATTGTGATCACTGTGAGTGCAAGGTGAGCGTGACAATGAAGGGCGAGAATGAGGAATGAGTTGTCTGAATGCAGGGTGCATTCCCAGACCCATGAAGTAACTCAGCATGTTATTGACGGGGCGTAGACTTTAAGATCTAAGTTAAACTATTGCGGCATTAATCGGGGATCGAGGGTGAAGAAAATAAATAATGTGCTGATCCTGCAACAAACTTCCAGTCCTATGGTTAGGGTTGCCAGCAGATTATTTTGGTGGCTCAGTCGGTACAAAAAAAAACAGTCACCTAAAGCGGTATTTTCAGCGCTTATCTGTGCATACTTCCCAGGGCCAGCTTTAGTGCTGGTGGTGCCCTGTGCGACCATGTTTGTTGGTGCCCCCCACAATGACCACCCCCACCACGGATTCTCTCACTAGCACCCTTTAACAGTGACCAAGTCTCCATAACCCCACACTCTCAGATGCATTGAATTAGTTATATAGTGCCACTCATACCAGTGTAGGGTGTCCGAGCACTTTGCATCTCACACACACATTACACAGAGACAATCAATCATAAGTGTGTAAATCAGTGTATAGGAAATGTTACATAAGCCAAAGGACTAAAAGTATAGGAGTCACATGTCATCCATACTGGTAGGCAGTATAGTTAAGAGTGTTTGGTGTGGAGAAGCACAAACTCAGAGTCGAAAAAGAAACAGCATAGTTGGGAGTTTCCTTTAATAAGAATTGATTTCTAGCCAAATTAACCCTTTTTGCAACATTAATCAATGGCCTAATAATGTATTCTTTGTAGTGTGTATGCTGTTCTAGGATGAAAGTTAATAGCTCACTATTCTCTATTAGGACTTTAAGTTATAAATTGCAAGTAACAAAAGGATGTCTCTTTTGAAAGCAGTAACCTGCTGATCTCTTCACATCATATGCACTCTGTAATCTACTTGGTACACGTTCTTTGCAGCAGGCATATTAACCCTCTGCACTAACATCACCCAAGTCAAAACCTCAACTATACAACATTCTGATCTCTCTCCAGGAAGATAATTAATCACACAAGTTATCTTGACATTTATGTGAGGCCTGGCAATTGCCGGGGAAAGAAACGCTGCAGCAGGTGCTTCAAAAGCACAATAAACTTTCACACACGGCGCCCCCAGGAAGCCAACTTTGTATTCCTTTCCATGAAATGCTTTCTCACACTACGGCAGTGTATGTAAAATCCAAATGTATGGAATAGGCACAGTGGGGACCCAGCCTCTGTAAGCAGTTTACAAAGGCATGTTAAATGGTCTTTAAAGACCTGTGAAAAAACACGGGGGTGCCGGAGATAGGAATCCAGACACTGCCCAGCTGAGCCCCCAGCAGCTCAAGTTTCACTGCCGCAGCCCGGGCTGAGACACAGGACGGGGGGGGGGGGGGGGGGGGCTGAAGCCCTTGGGCCTGGGCAGAAGTGTGACTGGGAAGGCGCGACCCCCTTTGCATCACTCCACGGCCCCCCTGGGGGTCGCGCCCCACAGTTTGAAGACCCCTGGGTTAGAAACTGACCCGCAGGAATTTCCATGGTTTGTCTTAATTCATCAGATGTTTTAAGATTGTGGTGATGAAATCATTCCGAAGAAATTGCTGGTAGCCAGCAGGCTAACCAGTCCCATGATGCACTGCCAAATTGAGCCCATAGGCTTCTGTACATTTAGGACATTAAACACAACTTTGTAAAACCACAAAAAATATGTTAAAGTTCATTAGTTTCACTACTTTAATTATTGATTAGGTACATCACAAAATTAACTGATAACAAACATGCATGTGCAAGAAGAGTCCGTAGTAGTAAAGTCCTTGCTTTGTGCTCTTTTCACCCAACTGATTGCCAACATGAAATGTCAATACGGACTCGGCGTGTCTGACTCATTCTAAAAAACGTATTGCTTATGACAGAAGTGCCGGGCCATTCGCGGTGCATATGCATGCATGGTAGAAGACAAGGCTTAGTGCAAAAGTGAAAAGTAATAAAATCGCCACCACCGAAAGTGATTAGCCAATTTGAATAACAAGTGAGCAGGTTGCGAAAGAGAAGACCGCATTACTTGGGGCAGTACTGCCGCATGAAGGACAGCATGTCGGTGTGCACGCACAATTGTAAATACTCCATTGGAAGCTTTCAAGCGTTTAAATCAGCCGCTATTAGAAGTCAAAGTAAGTAACTTGTAGCCCAGAAGTGTATGTTCCATAGTGAAAAAAGAAGACCTGAAAGAAATTCTAAAGCAGCTGAATGCATGTTGCTATAAAGCTCAATATAACCAAAATGGTTAAATGAAATATATGATAAAATGTTATGAAAAAACTACAGCAAGCATAAACTGATCAGAATAGTTAACTGGCATAAAATGAAGCATCTAAAATATGTGATGGCAAGTAACCCAAAACTAATAACGAAATACGGTGTTCCTTAGTCAAACACATTACTTATTTAAGTGATGTCATCATGGTATGGTGACCCTTATTGTAAGATTACTCATGTATATTAACGAAACGAAGCAAAGAATGGTCTTTGAAACAAGAAAAAAAACCTGGCAGAAATGAGTCAAAAAGAATATCATGTAGTCAAAGAAAACAAAACATTTCTAATATGTCGTTTATCCCTTTGGGTTGAAAAGTGTCAAGTCTCTTAATCCAATAAGTCGCTCTTAATCACAAGATTTTATGATTGCCCATTTCAGGTGTGGGTTCGACTACTTTGGGTATTTGAAACTGCATTTGTGCAATGTTGTGTTTTTCTTCAACCCAATGTAATGCTAGCCTGGAATTTTTGTTCTGATTCCTGGTTGCACGTTTATGCTCTATAAATTCAGATTTTTCTTTTTCTTTACATTTTGTCCTTGTATAATATGTCTCATAGGCATTTTATGCAATATGACATTCTTAGTCTGCTGAATGTCTTAATTTCAAAGAATGATCTTTAACCCGTTCCCCGCTCATGACGGAACCACTCCGTCATGAGCCACGGGTGCACTGTGCTCATGACGGAGTGGTTCCGTCATGCTGCGGCCGTTGGCGGCCGCTCCTCCCATGCGGCGCTAATTCCCCGCCTGTGCGGGCGATTAGCGCAGTGGGTGGAGTCATGACGGAACCACGCCGTCATGAGCACAGCTCACCCGTGACTCATGACTGCGTGGTTCTGTCATGAGCACAGCGGCGCCGTCAACCCCCCCCAAACACCCCCAGCGCTGCGGCGGAATTCGCTCCGCAGCGAAGGGGTTAAGTGGATGGACCACAACATTGCCATTGATTGTTATTGCAGTGGATGCAATTGTAGCGTTTAGTGCCAGTATGTCTCTCCGAAACAATAGATTTATTCTACGTCAGCAGTTCTTTGACATTTTTAGGACATTTATTTGCAAAAAGGGGTTTATTGTGAAAAATTTCTTTGAAATCTAGTTCCACCATAAAAGTTCCCATCGGTTATGAATAATCTTTTTGATGGCTTGGAATTTAGTTGAAAATTTTGAAACCACCACCATCCTTGCTGGCGTTCTAGCTGTGTTTTTCTGTATGGCTGCTTTGCTTAATATGGAGATGGGGGATGGGGTAACCCCTATTGGTGAACCTTATTTTGTCGTCCTCCTAGGCCTATGAACAATCGTCTGTTTTATGTGTGATCCTTTTTATCTGCACAAATTGGTAAAATGGCAGATGTTACTTAAGGGTTTGCGGATGGAAACTCTGAAAGTGCAGTGTATTGTTGTGATCAGTGGATTTTTTGAAAACTTTGGTTTGGATACCTGCAGGCGTTAATTCAACGAATACACCCAAGATTGGAATTGGTTTTTATTGCTGATTGAATATGTGAATTGGATGCTAGGATTCCTCGAGTTTAACATGGATATATTTTTCTCTGGACTTTCTTTTTAACTGTGCCATTTTAGGAAGATATCGTTGATATACAGCGGAAATATCACCAGGTGTTCTTGCTTTGACTGTTCTTGAACAAGATATTCATTTTCATACTTGGACATGAAAATATGTGCATAGCTAGGCACTCCAGAAATGCCCATAGAGGTCCCATTCTTTTGTAATTATATTCACATTTCCAATGAAAATAGCTATGGTAATAAGAGAAATGTAATAGTTCCAACAGAACCACTTTAAAGTGTCCCATTTGGATTATATTGAGCTTTATACCAACATGTAACCAGCCGCTTAACTATTTCTTTTTTTTTCGTGACACACACTTCCGGGGTACACATCACTTACTTTGACTTTGGTTAGCTGCTGATTAAAGCGCTTGAAAGCTTTCAATGGAGTATTTCCATTTGCACGCCGACACGCCGTCCTTCATGTGGCAGGGCCGCTCCAGGTAACGCGCGTCTTTTCTTTCTGCAAGCTCATTATTCAAATTGACTAATCTCTTTCGGTGGTGATGATTTTTATTAATTCGCACTGTTGCACTACGCCTGCCCTACTCGCATGCATATGTGCCGCAAATGTCCTGGCACTTCTGTCATGAACAATGCGGTTTTTGGAATGTGTCGGACATGCAGAGTCCATATTAACATTTGATGTTGATAATAGGCATATGCACCGCTAACAAAGTGAAACTGAAGAACTTCAACACATCTTTTATGACTATACAAAGTTTTGTTTAATGTGCTAAACCTACAAAAGCCGATGGGCTCATCTTTGTAGTGTGTTGTGGGATTTTATTAGCCTGCTGACTACCAGCAATTTCTTCAAAGTGTGTTCAGACACAGAGCACACACCAAGACCGCACACCTAAAGAAGTGTTTGATTTGTTTAAAATGTTTGGTATAATTTTGAGAAAAGTAGTGCAGTTAACGACTACTCATTGTGTCAAATAAATCCCCCAGCACAGTAAAGCTAGTTTTATCAAAGCAATCCCTAACTGGTTCAGTGCCAATTTGTTGTAGTTTACGATGCATCCATAGTGGGAGCTCAGGAGCTAATTCTTCAGTTGTCTTAGTGCGAACAAGATATGTTTTTTCCAACAGCGCTTGGCCACTGTTAGCAATCTGGATTCATGGGGTCTTTTATTATTAGGATCCGGCACCTGTGACACCTGTAAAGCACCTTCTCTCTGGTCCCCCATGTAACACGATTTCTGATACTTGTGTGGCTCCTAGTCCATCCAGCTACCCACTGGAGCTGTGCAGCTAAATAATAATTTTTTAAACCGGGAGCTGCAGTGCCTCCATCAGATGACAATGGTAGTTGTTTATGTAAGGTTACCTTGTTTCTATAACCACCCCACACTAGGTCCAGTGACAATTTAGTAAGGTCCTTTAAAGCCTTGCCGGGTACAAAGGAGTGGAATTTAATTAAATATCTACTTGGCCATGGGTCAGGTTGCTTCATAAATCTACTAGTTCTGTAAAAAGAAAAAACACTCATCCCTTTGGTGCCATCCAGTGAAGTGACAAATTATGGCAGCAATCTCATTATATAAGCGCACGGATAACCGCCTCTCCGGTTATGCCAGGGCTCATACTATAGACTAGTTTGATTACTAGCAATTCCCTTATTTTGTGATCACTTCCACGTATCTACATACTGGGGCTGAAGAGAACGTTAAGCAATAGTTCCTGTGTTGAAATGCCATTTTGAGTCTGAAAGCCTACTAACTGGCATGTCTTAAGGTTTTTCACCACATCTTTTCTAAACTTTGCCCATACTGAGAGAGGTTGGGCATTTACCCCTGACAGCAAGTAAAACTTCTACCAGAGTTGGGAAGAAAGTGGTTGGAGGGAAAGTGAACTTGTAAAGCGTTCAACAGTTTCGTATGAGCAAATCTACACATGCATATCTGCTCGTGCTAAAATGCAGTTCTCAAATATTTTCTAGGAGTATGATGTCCTGCCCTACTTCTGTAAATTCTTGTGAATTTATGAAGGTTGTAAACTAATGCAATGACATGCACCATGGGTGCCCTTATGTCACTTTTCTTCAGAATTGGGGCCCCTAATTAGGTTTGCTGTTAACCAAGGCCTTTTTTCCCTCTTTTTAGGTCTCGCCTGGCGAAGACAGCGAGATCTATTGTTGCTGACTTGGCTCGGAAGTGGGACAGGAGATGGGCACGCGCAAGGCTTTTGGCAGATTGGAGCCTGTGTACTCGCACGTGAACACGCACGTCCACACACGCGATGTGCACATCTCCTGTCCCCCTTCCGACCACATGCCAGCTCCGTTGCAGCGGCCCGCTGCAAGACTGGGCCGCTCAGAATGCCAAAACGACACTGTGCCTCGATCAGGCACCAACAATAGCCCACACGGAGCCCCCCAGCCCTTCTTCACTCACCGGACTGCTCTTCTGGGGGGGGCTCCTGCTCGCGGCTGCAGCACTTCTCTTGCGGGGCTTCCCAGCACTCCTGGGAGCCCGCGCTGCCATGGGCAGCCTCGGCCGCCGCACTCTCACCCGGGCCCCCTCCTGGGACCCGGGCCTTCTCTCCTCTCCGGCCGCCACCGCTGGGGTCTCCCTTCAGCATGGGAGCCCCGCGTTAGCACGGCACGCCGGTTTCTCTTTTGACAGAGCAGGCCCCGCCCACCTCCCGGGCACGGGCGCCTGACTTCCGGTTTGTTAGCATCTGGGACTGAAGACTAGTTTTTATTTTGGAACCACTGTTAACGCAAGCTAATGTCGAAGGCAGGGTTATCACTTCAAATGCTCACCCTAACAGTAATGGCTTGGCATTAATGAACCATTTACACTATTTCCAATGTCTTGCACGTGAGGATGCATAACCTGCCTCAGCAACAAAGGAGTCTCCTTCCTGCATTCCACACTGGGACGCTAAACTGGCAGCCAAACGGGCTGTCCTGCGGGTCATGGTCTTCTTGTCATGTGCTTTATATTCAGACTTGTCCTTGACTTCAAAGCAGTATGTGCTGGCGGTAGGAATTTCACAGCTCTGCCCAATTCGCACCTTTAGGTCAAGCCTAGGGCATTTCTTCCAAACATCAGTATTTGCAATTATGATTCCATTTCGATTCGCCATTGTTTATTTCATTGTATTCATTCCAATGACCATTTTTTAATAGGCACCCATTGTTTATTTAATCTTATTGTTTCTGAATAAAAAATGTTTGTAGGCGCAGGAGTTCCTATGCCGAGGCTCGAACCCGGTTCAAACGTCCCAAAGTCTGCAGCTCTGTACCTTACACCGCGCCCTCTCAGGTCCCTTACTTATTCAGTGTGGCTGTGGAATACCTATTAAAATGAGATGTGCTGTGAAAATTATACGCATCTAATCTAATGCCCAAAATAAGAAAAGCAAAAGTTTGTGTACTGAAAATGTTTTACTAAATGATGGTGCAAAAAAATGGTACCTAAAATTCCACAGTAGTTTAGCAAAACATGTTTTTCCTAGTTTATTTTTTTGTGAACATTTTATTTTGAAAGCAAAGAATCCTCAATCTTGCTTTTAAGCTGCTGCAAATATGTGCATCTAATCAAATACCATTCTGGGAGTGCTATCCGTAGCCTTATATTGCAGTTAAGTGGTTAAACTTTGCAAATGTGTGTGCACATTTTTATACTGGAACCACTGTCAGTAGTGCAGTCTAAGCTTAAATTCCCTTAAAAGGCTCACCTTTATAGTAAAGGCTTTGAATTAATGAACTACAAATAAAATTTGGAACAGCATTAACATATGGGCTCAAATATGACCATATTTGCAGACAATGCCCTTCCCTGATCCTTAATGTGATACTGTAAACTGGCAGCCAAAAGGTTTGTGCTGCAGGGGCATGGGCCTACTTGTCCCATGGACAAAATAAACATGAACTTGTTGTCCTTGACGCCGCACAATATGTCCTGGACGTCGAGCTATAGGAATTCCATACCTCTGCAGCCATCGCCAAAGCAACTTGGCAAACTCATCTAAGAAAAGAGGCAGGAGAACCAAAGCTAATTATTCCAGAATCTCTTGCTGCTATCATCATCCTGCCCATATGCCCTTCGATTGTACCACCATTGTCATGGAAAACCAGGATCACATGTATCTGAATGATCTGAGGCCTCTCTTCAGTGGGAGCTCGAGAAGCTGGTCCTCACCAAGGACCCCGCAGGATTACAACAAAAATGTACACTATTTTCCATCAAGTCCATCAAGTCCTGACTGTGCTCTAAACCTGCCAAGGCAAACTGGGTGGCCCTCCACTAGATTATGAAGGTACAACAAGACGTCTGCATATAGTGATCGAATGTACTTGTGGCCTAGTACTGTCACCCCTCTAGCAAATTCTTCTCTCCTAAGCATAGTTACTTTGGGTTCCCTTTCAAGACTGTAGAACAATAAGACAGCAGGCTTCCTTGCCTCACCGCCCTCTAAGATACAACCATGCCACTTGCATTTAGCAGTTGACAGCATTACCAGAATTCATGCACTTTCCCCATTTCCTTATTCACAACCTGCAACTCTCAGTCCAGGATGTCAAAGATTTTTTCAGTGTCTATGACAGCCACTGCTGAAGTGTCATCACTGTGTAGAGGATACAGATTAGTTTGTGTGGATCGTCTTACTGGAGATGCTCAATGTGCCAGGGAAACTATTCAGTTCTGTTGGCACTGGTGTTTTATTTGAGGTACAAGGTGACATTTCTGATTTAGGTCTCGCCTAGCGTTGCAGCGCACATGCGTTGCACGCTCTGTGAGGCATATTGTAGTTGAGATTTTAGAAGTGGAGTGGAAGCCCCGCCCCTTGTTTCCATTGGCTTGCGTCATCATTCGGCCTAAACGCTGGCTTTGTAAATAAGGCTTCTTAGTTCCCCCTTGTTACCGCCCTGTCTCCTTTTGGCCCCGCCCATCAGGACTGGATTGTTTAATTGAGGCGTTACACGGTCTCCTTCATAAGTCTGTAAGCATGCTTTTATTTTAATTTCCAGCAGGGTCTGCTTCGGCTGCGCTTGTTTTGTATTTGCAACGCTGCTGAGCGCGGCTCCCGCTTCAGGGACACCGCATTAGGTTAATAAAAAAAAAAAATGTTTGAACTGTAAGACTGAGCGCGGCGCCCCCTTCAGGGTCACCGCGCTTGTTTATTTGCGCCAGCTAAATAGCTTGTTTATTCTGTGTTACCTCTCGGTAAATTCAGCTGCTACGGTGGACGGGGCAAATTGAGCTGGCGCACAAGCCCCCTTCAATTTTCAACACTGGTTATTAGTCCTGGTCTTTGCAAAATTAAAGCACCATAATGCAAAGGAACAAACGACTGGATTGTCTCCTCCCACCACGGAGCACAAGACAGCTTGAGTTCTTCTTTAAACAAAAAAAAAAACTTTGTACAGGGTTGTTTTCACCCCCCCGCCACCCTCCTGTCTCCTCCCTAGAACAGGACACTAATGTCTCGTTCTCCGCCCTCCTCCCCGTCTGCGGCGCACACAGTGTCAGACAAGAGTCTGCCGAGAGCCCCTTCCCCAGGATAAGGCAGATGTGATAATTGGGACCCGCGAACACCTCGGCTGAAGATTAACCCGCAATTTTCTTGGCGATAAGTCTATAACGGGACAGAAGTTTGTTTATACTTCAGATATCATTTTGTTCATCTACAGGGCAACTGCTGCATTGAAAAGCGGAATCGCTCGAAACGGCCATAATTTAAAACCAAATTCAGTACATACAGTAAATATGGTTTCCAGGTTTGCTTCAGATAGTCGTTTGGCAGTTATCTGTAACGTTATCCTAAGCTATTATACATTACCCTCCAACCTCTCACCCCACCGCCCTGGTTGACGTGGAGTTTTCCATTATGTAGCAGATGAGCACCAGAAAACCTCACACACACACACAGAGGCATAACCGCTTTTCCCGCCAAGAACATGCCCCTTACCTATTCGAAAGTAGTTTTAACCCAAGCTGCGTATGCTCCTCCCGATTTTAAATTGCACAAACTCCAACATTACAACTAACTCTAGATTTCTCAGCAGGTTCAGGCTATGTATCAAATTATCGGTGCAAACGGAGACACCGCCCAATCAGCCTATTATTCCCCGAGCTTGACAGAGACTCTTGCTAGTTTATTGAATTGAATCTGTGTGTGTGCATAGCGGGTTACCGTACTTTCATTACTACTGTAGAAGATGTACGGTTCTGCCTTACTGTGTTTTACTGGGGCAGCAGAGTTTCTTATAGACCCTTCCCTCCAGGCTCAACGCTTTCATTAGTTAATAAAACAAGCATTTGCAATGCAATAGGTCTCACATTTACACGAGTTTAAGCTATTGGCATTGTAAATGACAATGCCTTTTATTTGTTTTAAAAACAAAACAAAAATAAAAGGCTTTATTATTTGTAATGTGAATAGCTCAAACTCTCGTAAATGCGAGATCTATTGCATTGCAGATGCTTGTTTGTTTTTACCAGTGGAATGGAGGGGTCATTCTGTATCAATAGCATGGTGGCAGCATTTCTGCACCAATGGCGTGGTTGGAAAGAGGGTACTGGTGTACATTTTGCCTGAGGTACTTTTTTTTTTTACCAGCAGCACTCGTGGGCATATATTTTCTTGTTAAGCTGCTGCTTTCTGAGCGAATGGCACATGTGTATAATCCTGTTGGTACGCTACTGGGGGAGATTCATAAGCTGAGCAGGACATTTTTGTCTGATGGCATTTTGTACTGAGCAGAATTTCGGAGCCGGTAGCCGTTCTTTATTGGTGCAATTTGTGCAGTGATAACACGGGCCATTTTCTTTTATGTATGTCACTGGGGAACATTTCTGTTCTCAAGTGAATTATGTCAGAATCCATACTATTGGCATAGAGTGCATTTTTTGGCATTATCTCAAGGGGTGTCCTTTTACCTGGAAACTCAGAGAATTTATGTGCGGTTGGCACAATGGCACATTTCTATTTCAGTTGCACTGAAGGGAATTTCTGTCCCAAAGGCACTACTGGAACTTATAGGACTATTGTCCTTTCTTGACTGGCGGCATTGGGGCGTTTCTGGTCTGGGCGTCCTGGGTTGACTTCTGACATCAATGTTGGAGGACATTTGTTTGCTAGTTGCTCTGGGTGTATTTCTTTACCGAAGACCCTAGGGAACATTTCCTTACTAATGGCACTAGGGGGATTTCAGAGCAGCTGGCTCTAATGCATTCATGAGCTGATGGAACTGCTAGTACTCCTGTGCTTAAGGCACGGTGGTCCAGAGGTCATTACTGAGCAGATGTCACTCTGGACAAGTCTGTACTGTTGCATTATTGCATTGATGACATTATTTGTAATCTGACATGAAAGGGCATGTTTTACTTAAAAGAAAAAATCTGGGGTCATATCTACACCAGTGACATGAGGGATGTTTCTGCACAGATGGCATTGGATGCATTTTTGCACCGATTCCTTGGGGCCATATTGGAATGCTTGATATATCTGATGGATCTTGAAGTATTTATGTTCTGTAGCATACAGGTAATTTCTGTGTTGATGGAACAGAGACGTGTCTGCATGATGACACATGGGCTTTTCTGAACTGAAGGCACTTGGGTGCGGCTTTCTTGATGCTGGCACAAGCAGGTCCTCGTGCCAGCTCCCCCGCGACAGTTCTCCTGTCCAGCTACCCTCTGCTGCCTGTCTACCTCCTCCCCTGTGTGTCTCCTATGCTCATTTCTTGCTCTGTCTTGCCTTTTTGCTCGTTTTTTAGGTCTCGCTGAGCCAGCGCGCATGCGCTGCTCGGAGAGACATTTAGTATATGGGTTTTCAAAGTGCTACCCACATGATTTCAGGCCTGAAGCTTCAGTGCACGTGTAAAGCTGCTGCTCGCACTCCCTCCTCCCTTCTCCCCCTCCCTTTTTGTCAGCTTTAATCAGGCTCCTCTGTTGCTGGCATTCCCCCGTCCCTTCTCGCCCAGCCCTTCTTGTCACCTCGGCTTGCACTCACCCCTCCTTTCGTCCGCTTTGATGTTCTCAGTGAGCCGTGCTGCCAATGCATGTAATCTCCTTGGTTTTACAGAAGCGCACTTTTGTTCTCCCCACATAGAGAATGTGCGTTATTTTCGCCAGGTACTAGGCACGTTCTGTGTATTGCTATTTTACTCAAGCTAAACTTGTGTTTTATTTTTCCTCACTCTCATTACTGTATTTATTTTTCTTGGGCAGAATGATGTGCGTTATTTTTCGACAGTCAATGTACCACCTGTGAGTGCTTTAAATTTTTTACACTCGCCGAAGTGTAACCGTGGTGCGAGTTTCTTTCTCGATCTGTCTGTCTCTGTGTATTCATATATGTAGTCCGTTTTGCGTTTTGTTTTTTGTACCTCAGACCGGATAAATGAGTGTTATATTATTTTACTGCGATCACAGCGTTGCCTGTATGTTATTCATTACGTGGAAAGTGCCCGGGTATTGCAGTTCGATCGCACGCAGTGGAAACATCTTGTTGACCTTTTTTGCAATGGTTTTTAACATACCGCACCAGTCAACTGCAACAACGTTTCTATAGTTCTAAGGAAGACTATCATGTAAGCAACCTGGAAGCCAGCCTTGCTATATGGGCCACGAGACATAACTACTCATTTATTGCTT
The DNA here is from genome assembly GCF_964204655.1 of Triturus cristatus. Classification (NCBI taxonomy): domain Eukaryota; kingdom Metazoa; phylum Chordata; class Amphibia; order Caudata; family Salamandridae; genus Triturus; species Triturus cristatus. Next base: position 1,693,868,438 of record NC_140590.1, read on the forward strand.
TGAGCACAGACACGAAATCCCACTCAGTTCTCACATCCCGACTACCACAAAAAAGTGAAGCCCTTTAACCAGCCATCACCACAGAAACTGAGCGCTACTACCCTCAAATAATCACGGAAACCGAGCAGTTTACCCTTCTGTGCCACAGAAACAGAGGCATACTACTCACCCACCCAACCACACATGTAAATGAAATACCCACTCCCCACCACCAGAAACGAAGCATACCACTACATATAACGTGTCCCCACTGTCAAAGCCATCACGCCGCCACAGAAACCGCCACCTATTTACCCACATTGCCAAAGAAAGAGTCCCTCTCTGTCACCACCACAACTATCACAGTTAGAGTACACCACATGAAAAAGCGCTTCGACTCCTAGTCAGGGGTAGTAAGCGCTATATATAAATGCAATTACAATACAATACATACTTCTCTCCGCCATTACTTAAAAAAAACCACTGCAAACCTACCAGAAAGGAAACACCCCACTGCCACCTCCCAATAGAAACACAGCGCCACTACCCACCTACTTCCACCTCGAACAGAGACCCACAACATACCGACCAGCACCACTGACAGAGATGCATACTTCCACTTCACTGCAGAAACGCATACACTATCAACCTCACCACCAAAGAAAATATGAATCCACTACCATCCACCACAACAAAGCCCCCATCATGAACCAAAACCCTCGCAACCCACTGACTAAAACCATGAAACCGAGCCTACACAGCCAGTCCCGCAGAAAGATCAGCGAATACCACAAAAACAAAACAGCAACAATACTACAGATGCACCCTTACAGCCCTACCCCAACACAAGCACACACACCTTATTTTTCAGCAACTATCTGGGGTGCGTGACATCTATGGCAAATTACCTAACAAGCGAGCGCTGTTTGTGTGAGATATTGGTGGCGTGCCGTTTGTATCTATTTTATCAGAATACAGATTTACTGCTCGGCTTCTTATGATTCTTGGTTCACACAAACGCTGTTTTTGTATCATTCTACATCACAAAGAAGGGGGTTTGAACAGAAACCTTGTTCCACACAGACAACAAACAGACCAACTTTGTTTGCATTGGGCACAGGTTGCGCCCTAACAGGCAGAGGGTTTGATCCCTGCTCACACACACTTTGTTTCTATCACAGCGACAAGTGGATTATTACTTGACCTCAAAGCAGCGACTTGAGGGTTTCAGTCGCTTTTGTGTTCAGTCAGACCTCGATGCCTGGCCTTAGGTGTGTCTTGAGAGGAGGCTTGAATTGCAGGCTGGCGTTTACCGGTCACAAGTGTAGTTTTTTAAGTGTCGGCGTTTGTAGAGCTCCAGCAGCATTGTGTTCCAGAATCTGATGCATGTGTGTACACTTTTATGAATGCTGACCAGAACGGCATTGAAATAAACTAAGTTAAACCTACAATGACTGGCAAAGTGCTCTTGGTGGCTGAAAAATGAATTTATGAATTCTGCAAAAAATCCGCAATAAAAGGCTTCACCTGACACCCACCAACATGCATCCAAACGAGACCCCATGGTCTTTTTTTTTTTTATCTGATGAGGTAATAATACCAGTTGGGCATCTTTTTAATTTTTTTTACATTCTGTAAAAAATTTGTCCTTAAATAAGTGTGAAGCCCCTTAGAACCGTTTGGCTGGATTGCGGTGTACTCTGCAAGCAGAGCAATGGGTGTGCTTTCTGGATGTCGTCGACCCGGTGGAGTACCCCAGACCATCATCACATTGGCAGGCTTACATCTGCGAGCCCCCAAACTAGCTGGATGTACAGTAAGTTGCCATCAATCACTCTGCTTGTTTGTTGCTGCTCAAACAGGCAACAGGCTCACTGCTAATGCGAAAGCATCCGAACAAAAGGCGTCACAGGTGCAGCACGTACAGCACACAAAACGAAATAATTTTGGGGCGGAAAGTCCCATGAATATTTCTCAAACTAGGGCACATTTATTAACAAAACGATTAATAATAAAGCACATGGACCACCCATCGCTACACTAACTACAGGGAAGGATTGCGGGGAAGGGGGTTCGATAACGCAATGACTGGTTCTGTTGAGCTAATAGTTATTGGGGGGACCTGCCTAGAATTCACCAGACCCAAAGATAGATACATTGGGATGCAATATATTTTAAATATTTTCTGGTACGTTGTTTTATCAACAATGTTTTTTTCCCTAAAACAGGAAGGTGTTTATTTGTACATTTATCTGTATCCGCCATTAGGCATTGAGGTTGCCTCATTTTGGTACTAAAAAATTACAAATAGAATAACATAAATTTGTGTGTGGTGGCCTTAGCTACCTCTTCTTCCTCTTTTAAAAGAGTATGTTGTTTTCAGGAGTTGTTTTGGTTATTGATCTCAAAAGCTGCTCCACGGGAAGGTATTGAATTCGAGCATTCCATGAAGTGTGTTGTAGACAATCAGCCATAGATCGGCCAGGGTTCACGAATTATGAGTTTTTAAAACTACAACAGCACCTTAGAATGAATGATGATATTACAACGATGTTGAATGGTCATGACAAGAATGAACAACGAGGCTATAGAATTAGTCGGTTGTAGCCTCCAGGGTCCGTGAGATGGCATCTTTGCGCCCCAAAACACAGTTAAGCATTATGCATTTTTAGGTCTCGCCTGACCCAGCGCATGCGCTGGTCTTGCCAGACTTATTGAGAGGGCTCCAAAAAGTGCTACCAGGCCAGCCTAGAGCTACAGTGCATGTGCGCGGGCGCGTGCTTTACCGCAATTACTTTCACTTTCGCGGCCGCACGGCCGCTTTGATGTTTGATCGTGATCCCGCACGGCCGCTTTGCATAGCCAATAGGTCTCGCTTTTGGGACCTTATAAGTATTTAGTTATGCAACTGTTGCATGGCTAAACACTTATAAGGTCCCAAAGGCGAGACCTATTGGCTATGCCAATGCTTGTTTATGTTACAACAGAAAAAAAGCTCTATGCTTCTTATTGGTTGGAAATAGTTATTGACAAAATTAACACGGCTGTAGGGTTTAGTGGTTAATTAAAGTCACCCAAATCTCAAGACTCAATTATTGAGCGGTAAGTCGAATAATCCCACAGTGACGTTTTAATGAGACACTGTTTAATTCGGTTTAGTATAAAGTACCTTTTTTATCAGACAATACTTTTATTGACTTCAGATTGGCTACTGTGGAGTGTGTTATTTAGCTGTCTATAGTGTAAGAAAATATTAACATTTAATTCAACGGTTGTGCTGTTTTGGTAAGTGCTGTCTTTAATTGTCCTAGTTTTTAAGAACACTTTGTGTTTTTTGAGGGAGGGTGGGTACCCTTTGGATACTCCACGTAGGAGAGCGGGTCCCCTTTGGAGACTTCACGTAACAACGCCATCAGACTGCCCAGAACGTTTTGCTAACGCTTTATGGGTTGGGGACTGCCCGACCCACCGGATCTACACGGGTTATTAAATCTCCCGTGTCTAAAAAAAACTAAAATGAACATATCCTTCTATAATGTAACATGTGCTCAGGTAAAGCGCTCCGATGCCTTCCAGCAATATTCGCGCTACATTAAACAGCAAAACAAACCAGCATTGGCATAGCCAATAGGTCTCGCTTTTGGGACCTTTAGAAGTGTGTATCCATGCAACAGTTGATGTTGCACCAAGGATATTGTGCTGCATAACTAAATACTTATAAGGTCCCAAAGGCGAGACCTATTGGCTATGCCAATGCTTGTCTTCCCTCTGTTTTGCCACTTCTGACCTCTGTTTTTCCTTTTCCCTATTTTGCCCTCTTCTGCTCTGTTTTGCCCTTTTCTCGTTTCTACCCCTTTCATGCTGTTTCCTCAAGATCTGGCTTTTCGACAGAGACCTCGGTCCCCACCGCCTAGATACACACAGGAGTGACCGTGTCGCGCCCTATAAATGCTGATTGATTAGCGCTGGGATTCTTCTATACTTACCTCAGCTGGGGATATTTCTGCACTGCTGTCATTTTTTGTAGTTTGGTCCTTGAGCTTATTCATTGACATAGTATTTTGTTACTTGTAATATGGGGACATTTTTTGGTCTTAAGGTGGGGCATTTCTGCACTGGTGATATCTGGTATTATTTACTGATGGCATTGGGGCATCTCCTTATTGATTGCACTGTCCTAACAATATTGACTTCTTGTAAACTGTTCCTCACTTCAGCCTTTGCTAAGCGTTGTGAGAATACCATGAGTAATGGTACTAATTTTATCAACCCAAGAAGAATGGAAGGTCGAGTGTGCGTTGCTGGTGTTTAGACTGATGACCTAAAGGTCACTGCCGATATCCGTGACTAGCATTTTATTTTATATTATTTTATTTATAAAGTTTTATATAGTGCAGACATGATCCCGAGGGATATCCGAGCGCTTCACAATTATGGGAGGAGGGATGATCATGGATGTACAGGCGTCAAATACATATCAAACGAAACAGTTACAAAGGGTGCATCAAAAACATCACAATAGCGAATCTGGGAGGGGAAGAAAAGATTAATTGAGGAAATCTAGCAAATCAGTACAACAGTCATCCTGGGGATGTTTCTAAGCCGTTGTTATTGGGGTCATTTGGTGTTGGTGGATGTGGCCCACTTGTGATTTTAAGTCATTTGGCATTATGAACTAGGGCATTTTTTTTCCTGTGGTAATCGGGATATTCCTATATAGGTGGTACGCTGGAGCATTGTCATCTGGTTGCACAGAGGCACCTTTGAACTGGTGATATTGTGGTCTTCGGAAGATCGCGCAGAGCATTTCTTTACTGATGGCACATAGAATATTTACATTTCTGTCAACTAAGGCTTGTCTTTGCTGAAGCATGTTGAGGCATTTCTATACTGCTGACCTTGTGGATATCCATCTGCCTATGGCAAAACGGATTAAGGAGCAGTGGGCGTCTATGAATTGAGATTCGATGTACTGATCCAGTTGGACGCTTTTGTACTGATGGCACTGGGGAACATTCCTAAACTGGGAATCTTATTCGGTACTTTTGGACCTGAAGAAGTTTGGTAATGATGGTGCTGCTGATTGTATACCTATGGCAATGTGGCCATTTCTGAACTGACAGAAAGCACTTGGTAGTGTTTCTGCACTGTTGGCATACACATTAAAGTACTCTTAGGATTAGAGAATATTTCTTAACTGTTTGCCCTGTGGATACGTTTGGGTACTGGTGACAGTGAGACATATCTCTTCTGGTGGCTTTGGAGTCCAAAGACCTTGCCGGAAATTTGTAGATGTGCTCTTTTCATCAGCTGACGTGCCAGCACACGTGCAGAATCTTAACCTGTGCCTATACATCTTCATTGTGCACTGCTCTAGTGCAAAATACATGTAGCAGGGTTATTATGGTAATGGGTGTAGCAAAAATAAACATTAGAAAAGTGAATAAGCAAACACAAGAAATATTGTATACGTAATGTAACAAATTACGCACCTCACTGTCATCCGTAATAAGATGTGTAAAACATTTGTTTTTTTTAAAGTGATGGATGGAATGCTTGAATTTAACTCGGCCACTGGTAATTACTCTGGCCACATTCCAGTTCGTTTTTTTTTTTTTGTTTGTTTTTGCCCATCATGCCACCTAGATTAGACTCTGCCCTATGCACTTTGGTCTTGATCCTGCTACAAGAGGAACAGTCCAAGCCGTGTCCGCTTTGAACTGGAACACAAGCGACCCAAGACCAGCCATGGCCTATTTAGGCCTCGTCAGTCATGTGCAGCTTGGTCTCCGTGGCACTTTGAAGAATGGAGCCGCGTTGGGAATACCCATCGCACTTATGGCATCACAACGAAAAATACAAAAAATAGACAGTGCTGGTGACACAGTAAACATTGTTTTGCTGGTGACTTAGCAATGTTACCCAAATGAGATCTAGGGGCCTTTCTGTACTCGTAGTGCTGGGGATTTAAAAAAAAAAACTTTTATGCTTATGCATTTTAGTATTGGTATCCTTAGGGGTAGTAGATCATATTGGTGGAAGTCCGGCAGTTATAAGTGGAGGCAACTTGGTCATTACTGAGCAGGTTGCACTTGTGGACATTTGTGAAGAGATAGTACTTGAGAGGTTTCTGTCTTGGTAGCATTTTAGGACTGTGCTGATGTGGGAATAGAATGAGTTACAGATGCTTTTGTACTGATGATGCTGAGAATGTGTGTCCTAGTGCTTGCACCAGTGTCACTGCTGGACTGTTCTGTACGGGGGTGATCGTGGCATTTCTTAACTGCATTTAGGGAGACTTTCTCGTAATGAAGGCAGTGCAGAACATTTATCATGGTGGGACATTGAAATGTTGCAGTCCCGATAGCACAATGCCATTTCTGAGTTGCAAGTACTCATTGACATTTTTGCTCCGGAAACACTGCGAGCAATCTGCATTGAGGGCACTAAAAGAATTTTTGACCTGGCGGTTGAGGGATTTTCTTTAGGGATGGCACATAAGGACGGGACTGTACTAATGCCACACGAGCATGTTGGAGCTGATGCAAGTGGGATAGCTCTATCTGGAATGCGCAGTACCTGGGGTCGCTTTATCACAGATGATATTGGGGTCAATTGTATACTGATTTCACTGGGGGCAGGTCTGTAGCAGTTGGCACATGGGAGCAGAAGTGTTGTTTGGTTACAGCATAGGGTGGGATTTCTGTACTGTAGGTGTTTCTCCAAGGATTACCCTGAGCTGCTTCTGCACTGAGAGTGTTGGGGCTATTTGTGTGCTAGCAGTACCGAGGGCCATTCTGAACTATGGCATATTACTGGACTAATACAAAGGGATACTCGCGTATTGGTTGCATGGGGGGGGGGATTTTCCTGTACTGGTTTCATTGGTTACTACCACTCGGTGCATTCTAGGGAATATAACACACTGGCATTTCTGAGCTAGTGGAAGAAGAGGCATTTCAACATGCCATCAATAAAGACTCAAGGACCATCTGTACAGGTGGTCACCTGCTCATCTGTACATTGTCATCTGCTCAGAAAAGCCCCAGTGTGATCAGAAAACCAAAAAGGGCAGAAATGCCATCGTTAAGTTAGGTTAGATATGCCCTTGGGTTACGTACATATATATTATAGCACTGTTTAATAGGAAATTCCCCTGTGCCAAAGGATTAGAAATGCGTCGGCTGCATTGCAGTTTTGTTGCAAATTGTGGCACCTTCCCAACTATCCCTCCAACTATCAGCCACCAGTCTGTTAAATGACGTTGTGGTACTTGACAGTTGAGTAGGTTTCTACACTATAGTCCACAAAGAGCTACTTGACTGCTTGGAAACAGTTTCTGAAGTCGACGGGACAACCCTAGCCTGTTTCAGTTCCTTCCTGACTCATTTTAATTTGGACCATGCAGGTCAAGCTGGGCCCTTCTTTTTCAAAACCACCAGCATAGACTGTGGAGTGCTGCAAAGATCCTCTTGTCAGATCTCTTCAACATATACACAACTCAATTTCACATAGCATCATTTTGGAAGCTCTGAACTTGCCAGACCTCTTCAGCATATGCATAACTCGGTTTCGTATTGCATCATTTTGGAAGCTCAGAATTCCGATTATCACCTGTATGGTCATGACATCCTGATCATCAAATGAAATGCACACCAAATAGCCATTAGTCTGGAAGATGTCTGGGTTTTGCCACCAAGCTGTCCCTTTCATTCCTTTGTATGGATGTTGCTGAAAAAAACCTTCTTCTTTCCATCTCTCGTAAAACCACAGCATTATGCACCCCCTAGCTCAACTACCCCAAATAAATGTACGGCATTGGTGGCTATTTATTTGTACTACTGGGTGCGTTTCTTGGAGAACCACTCAACATCAGATGCTACATCAAAGAGAATTTTGAACGCATACATGACTTTAAATCTTTTTCTTTAAACTTTGTTTGAGTTGACTACTATTACTAGTGTTCTTTTGACCCCGTGAATAACATTGAGCCTCTGTTTCCACAATTTCCTCCACTGTAGGAATATATACCTTATATACAGTTTTTTTGCGCATTGTGTTCAGTCTTTTACTAATCAACTTTTTTGCTATATATATATATATATATATATATATATATATATATATATATATATATATATATATATTTTTTAATGTAAGCCATTCATGTTGAGTAAGACTTGCTGCCAGTCACACTTCCCCTCGCCGCCACCCCGATTCTGACCATGACCTGGGTGATTATTCGGAGTACAAGGAGAATAAAAAAGGTCTGACAATCTGTGCAAAAACCTACCTTCTAATTGCTGGACAGTCCTATTCTGATGCCGTTTTCCCCTTCCTTACTTCCGTTCAGCGACATCATCCAGATAGGCTGTTTTCCATAACTGTGTACGAAATGCTTCTTATCCTTTTTTTTGCATTTTCTGGTAATTTTGTTATAATTGCTCTCTATGCATGTTTTTTTCATAGCAAAATTTGTATTGGCTTTTTTGGTACATAATTTGAGCATGCACTCTGTGACACATTCTATGAAACCAGGGAAAAACATCTGCACTTCACCCAATAAACAAATGACACGCGTTCCGAGATGTCACCCGAGCGCCCTTCAATCCAGTCGTAATTAGCCCACCATTTACCGCCTACATTGGCATGTTTCCTAGGGTACCTATGTGCAGGGTATATAGGTTCCTCCTGTTTTGCACAGCAATCTATTCCAGCTCTTCATTCTGTAAAAGGGGAGGGAGGGGGGCTCCAGCAGGTTTCCAGTGTTTAACAATCTCTCTTTTGCGATTAGCGTCTCAACCCCCATGAGTTTCTTGTCTTTCCAGGGGCTCTCAAGATCGTAGAATATGCCCAACAGAGCAATACTCTCTGAGGCTGTAATCTGATTTCCCATTACACTCGACATGGTGCAAATTTCCTTGACCAAGATTGTGTTCTGATCAGACATCCCCAATCCATGTGAAAAAAGCCTCTTTCACGTTCTGGTTATCTAAAGCAGGTGGGTGGAGGCAGTTTATGGGCCTTGCACAGCTGCTGGGGTGTGGTAAGTGTGATGGAGGAAGCTCATTTGAGTAAGATGCAGGCGTGTAAAATTGCTGGGGCACGTGGTGCCATGCACCCCTGTGTCCAATCGTTATCGTCCAGGGGACCCAGCCACCCCTCTCAATGGTCTCTCAAACTTGGCATGGTCTTGCTACTGGGTTACAAGTGCCTTGTAAATATGGGATATCCCTCCATTCGCAGGGGACCGTTGAGCATTCACACGTCCAATGGATTATATTCAGGGACTCTGGCAAGGTCCTTCTGTTAGTTTAACAAAGCAGTTCGTAGTTGTAGGTATTGATAAAATTGGGATCTATGTAGGGTGAAGTCAGTCTGGAGAACCTAAAAGGACTTCATGTAAGTACCCTCTCTTACTTTCCCCACCTGCGATATGCCAATCTGGTCCCAGCCCAGGAATGAGTGCCGTGGACATTGCAGAGACAAAAATCGGGCAAATGCCATGTGGACCCTCTGGATACAGTGGTACGTGCTGGGATGTGGAATAACGCTGCACTGGTTTGGGTGAACCAGGCGGGCAGCACGTGGAGGAGGCATTGTGCCAGAACTGTGATGATGACTGTTACCTCTGTATTTATGAGGGACATCGGACGATAGGAGGCACATCGTTCGGGAGGCCTGTCTGGATTTGCAACACCACTGTAGTTGCCAGGTCCATCTCCATGGGCACTGGCCTTTGCCAATTGATTCCAAGTTCAGTTCCATGATAGGCAGTAGGATAACTGGGTGGAGTTTGCGGTATTCAGTCGGAAACCCCCATTTGGCACTGAGATCTAACCCGGGTTAAGGTCAATGAGAGCTTCACCTCCCCCCTCCAGTTTTAGAGGCTGGGCTAAATCGTCTCGTTTGGAAACGGTCAGGCTGGGCATCGGCAGGTCTGCGATCTGCGGAGATTGGCCCTCCAGCATCAGGTGTTTGACTTTTGGTGTAAAGGAAACTGTAATATTCTGGGAAGGCATAGGCTATCTCAGGGGCTGTTACCACCTCCCTGGACCCCTCGGTAATTCGTGCAACCAATCTGTATCACATGTCATTGGTGGCTATCGAGGGAAGGAGTTTCCTTGATTTATCTCCCCACTTAAATACCGGTCTGGCAGAGGCCTCCCAACACTAACAGGCCTTGTCCAGGCAAAGCTAGAGCAAGGAAGTCCTATCCAGTACTAGTTGTCTGCTCACTTGCTTAGTTTGGTGACCCTGGTTAAAAAGTTGCGAATTTTACAATGGGTGTGTCAAGGCCTATGATCTGAGCATTTTTCTCCCTGGGACTTGCCTCTGTGGTACGACCGGGCAGTTCCCCTCATAGTGGCTTTGCAGGCCTCCCACAATATCCCGGGTGATTATCTGTCCCCTGATTAGTCTCTAAGAATGCCCTCAAATTACTGAGCAGGAATGGGGGGAAACTGGAGATCAGATAGGAACCATGAGTGGAGGTGCCGCATTGGACTCCTGCCGGTCTTCCTCACACCGAATTGAATAGACAGGAGCTTGGTTGGAAATACCCCTCAATGGGATACGGTTGGCCATTGTGTTCCGAAAAACGGGGTTCGGAAGCAGCAAGAGATCAATGTGAGAGAGCGACCTGTGGGCTGCCGAAGCACGAATGTAGCCCCAGGCCCCAGGATTTCAGACATCAAAGCATCACATAGCACACAGTCCCTTCACCCAGTTGGCCAATTGTTTCCCAGTCCTTTACATAGCCCCCGGGGGTCCTGATGGATCCATAATGTAACTTAAGACCCCCCTCCCACCAATGATTGACTTGCCTTGGGCTAGATGCAGAATGATGTCCTTGAGGATTGTCTGTGTGGTTATGGTTAGTGTGGGTGGGATGTAAACACTTTAATGGTGGCCTTCCAGAGATCCTTCGAGAAGCACATATTTCATCAAGGTATCAAAGGATATCCGGGAGTCTATCAACGACATAGTGAGGTGGAGCAGGATCCCCACCCCACTAAATCCTCGGTGGTACCTTGCTTGGTATACCCTGTCATAGCCATATCTGGCCAGGAGTGCACATTTGGTGCCTAAGAGATGAGTCTCCTGTAATATCAAAGTCGCCTGCATATGGTGATGTGCGAATTGCATGATTGCCCTTCTCATGATCCGGTCGAGGAAGCAACGAATGTTCAATGTCCTCACTGTATAGACGTGCATCTTGGTGGATTTGTTAGGTTGTGGTGTGGGGTGTGAGGAGCTCTTAGAGTTCCTCTTGTGCTGGATGGGCACTGGTTGGATCCCGCCACTGAATCCCTAGGTGGGGTGAGATAGTGCTGTTGTGGGAGTGCAAAGTACATGAGTATCGCTCTGCGCAGATCGGAACCTGAAAGAAACAAAACATCGTAACAAAGCAAATGAACCCCTGTGCCGCCCGAGTCTCTCTTCATACTCCACCCTGAAGCATCTGTCACCCTAACTCAATCCTTCCCCACACAAAAAAACTAGGTGGTGATTAGGATTTCTCTTCGACCGCTGCCCCAACCCTCAGAAACTGAAAACTCCTTTGTATGTATATGTAATGGTGTTTTGCCTGCTTCTCTTTCAGATAGCGCCCTGTTTTTCATTTTGTATCAAGCTCCCTATACAGGATAAGAACCTCGCTGCTAACCTTAATATTTGGGGCGTGTGCCTAAGAATTCTTTTATTTTTTTTATTTTTTTAGGAGAGGGACCTTGAGATTGGTTCCACTCTTTCTGTTTTTGAGGGTGAAAGGCTGAAAACAATAAAAAATAACTACTAAGGACTGTTGTCCACTTTGGGGCTATCTTCCAAAACTGCTTCATAGCTGGACTCTTACACCAAACTACCAGTAGGGTTTCAACGCTCCAAAGAATCCAGACCTTCCTACTCCTAATTGGCCGGAGGGCTTCACACTTGCTTTGAATCAGAGACATGTATTTAATACCTTTGTGCTGATGTAAACGGACTTTATCTTCCACCATTGTGCTGGAAATCTATCACCATGGATTTAGTGACCGATGTAAGCAGTACGGCATGGTGCATTTGGTAAGAAATCTCTACTTGTCTGCTGCTTCCTTACTAGAATGTCCTCCGAGCCCAGTTCCTTCTAAAATTCCAGTAAGATTTGAATTTCTTTTTTTTATATTGCCGTACACTTGATTTGAGTGGGAACATCTAGCCATTTGAGTAAAACCATCCCCAGTCGGTGCCAAAGGGTTTTTAGATTGGGTTTACCATCGTCACATTAGTGCCGGGCAGCATTATGGAATATAAGTATGGATATTATCTTTCCTCATGCAGAATTGAATAAATCAAAACTTTAGTCATCTGAAACCTTGACCCCCCCCCCCCTTCCTGCTAATCACTTTGAGGCTGCATACAACTTGTTCAGTCTTTTACAGACCCATCATTATTACATTCTTGTATGTAATCTGGCATTGGGTACACTACTGTACTTGCTGCAATGAGAATTTTCTGTTTTGATGTCACTAGAGACTTTATTGCATCAGTGAAAGCACTGGGTGTTTTTGAGGATTTATTAGGTTATTTGTGTAGTGGTGCATTGAGGACATTTTTCCACAGGTGGTACTGAATGTCCGTAATGATGGTACTTGTGACACACATTTCGTGCACATATTAAAAATTGGTTCATTTTTAGGTCTCGGCTCGAAGGCTGCGCTTGCGCAGTCTCGCTCCGAGATTTAATGTTTTGGAGAAGAGGGGCTTGAACCCGCCCCTCTTCTCTCCTCTTCTCCATTGGCTGGCCTCTTATGGCCAGCCATTGGAGAAGAGGCTTTGTCTCTCCGAACAGGCCCCGTCCTTTTCGGATTCGGGGGGGGTGTTTTTTGCTACTTTTCTAATTATCTCCTCCAGCCAATGGCAAGAGGAGAGAAAAGAAAATCACGCCCCCGAATCCAATACCGCCGCTGCCTTTCTCCGAGGCATTTCTGCTTCGCCTCGGAGAAAGGCAATGGTGTCTCCCTATATTCTTGTTAATTTTCTCTCGACAAGTGTGACAAGCTTACAAAGATCGAACTCCTTGAAAAACTGAAATGAAGACATTCAGCATGCTGCTTTGGGCACACGATTTGCACAAGGTCTATGTAAATTTACGACAGCGCCGAGAGGCCACACCAATAGCAATACAGAGCTATGCAATTGTGGCTAACATACCACAACATTCAACAAAATCTCAAGTGCAAGGCGAAGCTAAATTAAACCCCAAGCAACCATGCAGGGCTCGCAGGAGGGCGTGCACTGCGATGGCGTCTGGTTACCACAGGCTATTAATGGACATCTATTTTACATCCTCTTCACGTTCTGCACGGATCTGCTTGAACCCGGAGGCGCACGTGCCCGCGCTCTCAGTGAGTGTCCCCACATACAGGGGTGTTTCTCCCGCGCACCCCCACACTCCGCGCGGCTACTAACCGACGCTGGCGCAGTTTAAAAACCCCAGCACTTGCATGGTCCGTCAGGCGCCCGTGTCCGAGCCCAGCTCCTCGCGCCGAAGACTTCCGGCTTCTCGGCTCTTCTGGCGCACACCAGCGCGCGGGCGAAGCTTCCTCTCACCGGGCAAATCAAAACACACCCGGACGAGGAAAAATGTAACGCAACCGCGGTGATAAGGAGGCAACTGTGATGCGCACTCGTAGAGCCCGCGAGTGACGGAGGAAGCGGCCGAGGCATTGATTACGGGGTATTTAATCCTCCTCGCTGCACTAAAGAGCTCCTGTGCGGTGGGTGTCGTGTTTCCCCGGGACCACAGGCAAAACAAACTCGAGTCAACCTCGAAAGACGCGCATCTGAATGTTTGAAAGTAGCAGCAGGCCAGGATAGCACAGCAAGGGGGCTGGTCTGCTGATTAAATTACTTAATGTCTTTTGACCTGAACTGTGGGTTCAAGTGAGTGCTTGAAATAGAAGTGTAATAGTGTCAGTACTCACTATCCGAGAGTGCTGAGAGGTGCAGGTATTCTTCTAGTTAATGTAAACTCTCCCTTTCAGACTAAAAAGTGCATGAACTCAGTACCTACCCATTTAAAGCACGGGTTTGTGTGACCCTAGAGATTAGACCAAATGGGGGTCATATGGGAAAGTGCAATGTTTGAAACATATATATAGATTTCACTCCTTTACAGTGATCACTTCTCCAGCGTCTGAACAGGTGTGTTTACTTAAGTAAGGTATACTAATTCAGATCAGCGACATACTTACTAGTCTATAGCATTGCCTTGACGTTTCAGGCGCTAATTTTAACGCACGAGAAGGCGCAGTCTACATCGCACAGTTGTGATGGTTTAAAATATCAAACCACATCCTCAAAATAAAGTCATGTTCTTGAAATGCTATTTTTTCCAGGCTTTTCTTACTTGTAGCTACGGAGGGGGGAAGCGCTATACAAATATAGCTCTGCCCAAAACCCTGACCCACTTACACAGCCTGTTTCCTTTTTTTTTTTGCACTGAACAGCACTCGTCATTGCACTGTTTCTCTGTGTGCTACCTCATTCCTTTGTGCACCACGTCGGACACCTCATTCTTCGATACACCCGGTGGCAGTGCTGCGTGTTGTGGTGTGCAGGGCACTATTCTTCCCTTGCACTCATATCTCCCTTGTTTTGCATCCAAAATGTCCCTGTGGCCTGAATTTCATACAGCCTTTTCACCCCGGATGTGGTCGTTTTTCGACATGGACTTTCTGGCCACGCACCCTTTTCCCGATATCCCCCTCGCCGGGTGCAGAGCATAGCTCTGTGTGTGTGGGTGGCTTTGTGTGTGTGGGTCCAAATGGAATAGGTCTCGCATTTGAGAGTGATTAAGCTATTGACATTGTAAATAACAATGCAGTTTCTTTAAATGTTTTAAAAACATAAACTAAAATGTCATGAGCAATGCCAGTAGCTCTAACTTTAACAATGGCGAGACCATTGCATTGTAAATGCTTGTTGTAGTAGTGTCACGGGGAGCGTGGCCTGCCGCCGATGGTGAGGCACGCGAGCTGAGGAGCTCCGACCGCCGTCTCCCCGTAAACATTAATCCTGATCCCCTGACACAGCAGGGGGAGCTGAAAACTGCCTCGCAGGACTCCGGCACATGCCTGCACTTACTGACAGAGCCCTGAACTGCTGCTGTCGGTGTGCCCGGGAGTGAATTGGCTAACCCTGTCCTGGCGGGCCCGCAAGCAAGATGGCTACCGCAAATTGAATACTGCAGCCGTTCCTGCACCACAAGGCTTGCAGACAAGTAAGAACAGGCGGGGGTCGCCCGAGCTGATAGGTGACCACCTGCGTGTTGCTGCGGAGGTGAGAGGGTGTTGGAGCTCACTGTAATGGATGAACTGTCTGGCAGCGCTGCCCCCTGATGAGCACCAGAGTCGGCGACAAAATGGTGCCCAGGCTGTGAGTGCCCTGCGGTGACTGCTGTATCCAACAGTAAACCTCTTGCGGCGATCCACATCTGGCCCCCTCGATAAGCCTGGTGGCTCGCCAGCCTTGGTGAGGCACTGGGGCTTATTGCGGCGATCGTGGGCCACCGAACTTCCTGAGATGCGGGACTAGCGGGCCGAACATAAGATGGCGCCCGCCTACTAGCTGACACCGAAGCTTACCACCAACTTGAAAAGTGCTCAGCGGCTGAAGGCAATTCCTCCCGCGAGGCAGGGACCCCTATGTGCGCACCATTACAGATGTGACCGGTGCTCTACTTGGCGGTGTTTGTCTAGCCCCGCTTGACTGGTCCCATGCAGGTGAAGAATCCGGAGGGTCTGCTGTGGTGGTGAACGGATGGACAGCGGAGGGGCACCCCCTTCACTACGAAGTGGCCGGAACAGTGATTAGGTCCGCCAGGCACTGGGGCGCGCAGCGGAGGTGGGAAACGCCTGGACAGCACTCCCCGGCCTCTCAGACATGAAGTTGCAGTGGCGGCCGCACCCTGACTGTGCTGGCAGACGCTTGAGGCGGCAGAGTTCTCCCCGGTTAAGTCTGTAGTGCGGAGTCAGTGGCCCCCTAAATTGGATTTACAGTGTTAGCAGGCGAGTGGGGGCACCTGGATATGGAGGTGCAGAAGAGCGGTGCAGCCTGCACCGAGAGCACCTCCCGCAGCGTGAAGAAGCTGCCCGGCAATCTGTTTCATGTGATGTGGCGATTTGGGCTGGGAGCCGAATTTGTGCGCTGGACGGCGCTCCTGTACTTTGACTCCACAGCCAGGGTCAGAACTGGGGGGATTATATCGGATGTTTGCCATGTGAGAAGAGGTATGTGACAGGGGTGCCCCCTCTCCCCTTTGTTTGCCCTGGTGGTGGAGCCCCTGGCAGAGCGAGCTCGGACTGGTCGGGACTACCAGGGACTTAATCTACACGGGCAGATCCACCACATTGCACTGTACGCTGACAACTTGCTCTTATTCCAGGCTGACTCCGGGGCGGCGCTAGTGGGGGCTAAAAACCTACTACAGGACTTTAGCAGAATCTCAAGGTTAAAAGTAAATTGAGCCAAATCTTGCCTGTTTCCTGCAAAAAAGGGCAGAACTGGCCCACGGGTGCCGGAGGTGGTGATCTGGGAAGATAGGTGCCTCCCATACCTGGGTACGCACATATACCACGACCCGGAAGATATACTAGAAGGTAATATAGGGAAGGCCATCAGAGGATTTAAAACTAACTTTACTTTCTGGGGCTCCCTGCCGCTCTCTGCAGCTGGCCGTGTGGCACTCCTTAAAATAATTACTCTCCCGAGGCTTTTATACTTGGGCCCTTGCCGGTCTGGAGCCCAACAAAGTATTTTATTCAGCTCTGTTCGTTGATTACGGGCTTTCTCTGGGGAACTGGCAAGCGGAGAGTGGAGCTTACTGTCTTAGTGAGATCCAGAGCAGAGGGGGGGGACTAGCGGTGCCAGACTTTGAGGCCTACTACCTTGCGGCCCAATTTCAATGGTTAACACAGTAGGTGGCGAGCGCTACTAGGGGAGGCAAAGAGCAGAGGGAAGATTTTTTGAACCATATAACAGTTATCCCGAATCATTTTGCAGCTGCCTGTTTGTATGGCAACCCTCACTACGGAATTGCGCACGGCACGCAGGTGCTGGAATAGGTACCTGAAGAGGGCTAAAATTAAGCGTCCTTACGCGCCGGAAATTTCGTTAATAATGTGCACGGTTTTGCCTCATGAAGGCAACCGGCAAAGACCGACCTTTTGGTCGGACCAGGGATTGACCTGAGTGGGAGATCTATATGAAGAAGGGAACATGATTCCATTTAACGATCTACAAGCCCGATATGACCTGCCTGGGGGGGACTTTCTGTTGTACATAGCCCTTACTATTGCCATGTGGAAACACTGGGGGGGGGGGCTCACCAAAGCAACAAAGTCGCTGGTCTGCCAATACGCAGTACTGGCGGCAGGTACATTCAAAGCGGTAACATGCTTATACAAGCACATAACGCAAGAAACATTACTCCCTTTAACAGCGCTGAAGCTCAAGTGCGAGGCCGACCTCGAGGAAGACATCCCAGAGAAGACTTGGGGAGACTTAGTTGAGAGAGCGTGGAAGAGTACCCGGAATGCCATATTCCAATTAGTGCACTTTTACATCCTACACAGGGCATACCTCACCCCCGGCAAAAAATAATAAATACTTCCCGACACAGACTGCGGCGTGCCCGCACTGCAATTCAGAAGGCGCAGATTTTAAGCACATGTTATGGGACTGCCCGTTCCTGGACAACTATTGGGAAGACGTGACAACAGTACTGGCTGCCATCACGGACAGAGACTCAGAAATACTGCATACTACATTGGTTTCCACCCATGTCCAAGAACAAAATCACGTGTAAATTCCTAGATATGGGGTTGCTTTTAGCAAAGCTGAATATCACTATGCACTGGAAGGCGAAGAAGGGTCCAAGTGTCACTAGGTGGAAAGCAGAACTACTCAAAATATGTAATCAGGCTGCAGATATCTGCAAGGATAGGGAGTGAGAGAGCGCTTGAGGCGGCAGGAGCTTGGGAAAGAATAGTTGCAGAACTTAAATCTCCCACGAACAATGAGGATGAAGACTGGGTGGGAGTTTCCCTAGCGGTAGTAGGCTAAGCTATAGACGGATGCGGGCGACTTGGAGACCGGTGCGCAGACACCAGGAACTACGCCCTGCAGCCGGGTAGGCTTGGGATCCCATGTGGTGCTACCCAGTTCATGCCTGCACACATACTAAAGATCTGCACTACTATAGACTGAAGTCTAGACTGTACGTGACAAGCCTGGGGGAAGGGACGTACGAGTAATGGGGAGGGGGGAGAGTAGTTGTGGGAAGGAGTTTTATACTTGGGACTACATACTCGCAAGGGAATAGCACTGGGTGTCACTAATGAGCTACTGGAAGCACAATCTGATCATTGTTATGTATGACACTTGTGGTGTTAGTTGTAATCTGAACTGACTAATGATAATGATATTGCTCAACAGAGTGATGGCATAATGCTCACATATAACCTCTGTGAAACCTAATAAAGTTTGTCAAATTTTTTTTGGGCAGTGCAGTACAGCATCGCTAGAAGGCAGTGGCAGATCCAGAGAGTCCCAAAGGCGAGATCTATTGGCTTTGCCCAGTGCTTGTTACTGAAGTGCACCTAAGCATTTCTTTCATTCTGTCATAATGTCATTATGGTATGTTTCCTTTGACATTTGTGGATGTTTGAAGGTAACTAACATTTGAAAGCTGATGTAGCTACAGACATAAAATATACAGGATGTGCTGACAGACATTAGCAAAGTCAATAGGTTTCACCTGTGCAAGATATTGCCTTGTTGCACAGCAGCGCGGCTACTGTGTACCATGGCTGAAAAGTTTCCCAAAAAAAGAGCTATGACCTTGCCCAAGCTGACTGCGTCATGGCCCTTTTTTAAATATTGTGGGAGGGTGATGCTGGAGGCATCTCCGAGGGAGGGAAGGTGTAGGTGCTACCCGACCCTCCCCCTTGTTAGCAATTTTGAAAAAGTGCTAGTCATAGCTCTAGAAAAAAAAATGTATTTTAAAAAACTCAGCTATGCGCCTGTTCATGGCTAAAAACTTTGACCAAGCCAGTATATTGCACAGACGAGACCTATTGGCTTTACCAAATATTTTCTATTATTGGATTGGAGAGTGAGAGTGGTGGAAGCAAGGACGGTAGGGGTGGACACAAAGGTGGGACTGAGCAAGCAACTAACTACTGGAGGTTGGGCGGTAAGGCCCGGTGGGAGGGGACAGAGCCTGGGCAAGCACCAGAGTGGGATGGGAAGGGGCAAGCAACAAACTGAATCAAGCAAAACAACTGTGGGTGGGAGGGGGCTCCAAACAATTCTGGGGCAAGGGACTAGCGGCACAACAAAAACAAGCATTGGTATAGCCAATAGGTCTCGCTTTTAGGACCTTATTACTGTTTAGCCATGCAGCACAAAACCTAAAATAATTAAATGAAATGGTCTGATGATCGTTAACCACCTTCTAGAGAGCCTGAAACATGTAAAGAGCTTGTGGTGCACTCGAAAATAATCAATACATGTGTTGAAAGTTATGCCCCTGCAATGTGAGAGCAACATGGTGGTCTCAGTTAAGATCAGTCCCCAACATCAATAATCTCTGCCTTATCTTTGGAACTGCAATAGCTACATGACTTTTCCTACTGTTTTATAATCAGCCCTGGTATTACTGTGAGAAAAAGCTTCTCCAGCTACCACAAAACCAGTAGTAACAGAGAGCAAGTGAAAGACCATACAAGCTCACAACATCGCAGTCCTGGAATGCTCTTGACATGGCCAGAGACCATTGATACCCCACAAGTCTGGATTTCCATATGGCTACATGCTTCCTGCTTGTTTCCAGTCCAGGGAGGACCTGGCTTTGCAGTTCGTGCTGGACTGTTCCCATTGGGCACAGGGTCAAGACTGATTTGCATATGGCTGGGTCCAAACTGGAATGACATGGGGAGCAAAAAAACGATGGATTTGAGCCTTGGATTTTTGATGCACATTTGTTTATCTTTTTAGTCCATATGATGTCGAATTTGAGCAGAGCGGTTAACTTGTCAGCAAGGATATGATGAGAGTGAGGTATTTGGAATCTAACCGAGCTAAGGACAGACCTATTGAGTTTGGGGCGACAATATGATTCTCAGTTTGTACCCAGATGGGGCTGGACTGTAACTGTGGGGGGATCTATTTTTAAACAGATGCCTAGTTAAAAATGGTGTGGGTTTTTTCTCTGTATTTTTCTAAGCATTTAATTGGAACGGCATGTTTGTTAAGCAATACTACGTGTATACAAACATATATCACATTGTATTTTGGGATTATCTTAGTAATGGAAGAAATTGCACTATAGTAGCGCTATGTTAAAATCTCTCGTAATACATAATTGTTCGGTGCTGCAAAAACGTATGCAAAACAACGAAAAAGAATTTCTTTTGATTAATGTTTAGAGCTAACTTGGAAAAGGACAGTTATCACCTATATATGGTTGCATTACTAGTGGTCTTGACTTTTTAAGACCCAGTGCTTTGTATGGTTTTGGAAAAAGTGCAGGAACAGATTTTCCGACAGAGGAATATTGCTTTAATGTGAAATTTTCAACAAGAGGCTCAAAAGTGGTGATCTCGGCATACCGGGAGCAGACCAAATTTGTTTAGAAATGTGGGTCCTAGCTCTCTATACTGCTTTTGTATACATTGAGTTTGAAATGCAATTAACTTGGTTACCAGTGAAGAGCTCAAAGGATTGATAGTACATGGTCCCTTCTATTGATGCCCGTTAGGAGACGAGCAGCCCCAAGAAATGGTATTAGTTTATGAAGCCTGGAGAGGACAAAGGTCACATAATTTTATTTCAAATACTTGCTGTGGGAGCAGTCGCCTTGGGAACCACAGATGTACATGGTCTACCCCCGAGATCTGAGTAAAGCGTGAGTTATCGAATAGAATATCAGTTTTCTTCACATTAGGGGGTCCCTGACCCTCTTTACTTAGTTACAAGTTGGGCAGCTACAAGTTGTTGTGTTGCCATTCTAATATGGCCATTTAGCACACTAACACGTAGAATTACCACCTGGACTTAAATAGTATCACCCAACACACTCTTAATCATTCTATCAATCTCACAACGGGGGAAGGTTGAACCTACTCCAGTGGGAGACAAGCCTGTGAGCTCCAGTTCACTGGATCAGTGCAGCAGGCACAGCACCCCCTGAACTACCGCTCTGCCAGTTCCTGCAAATTAGGCAGGCACTCGTGTAGGTATGATCGTCATATCTTAAATTGTTTTGGTGTACGGTGGCACTGAAAGTACATTGTTCGTGCACGATGACTGGAGGGATCATTCTTGTTCTCTACACGGAGGTATTCAGTATCCACTGCCCGTGCCTTTCACCACATCCGGTTCCGCATGCGTCACTCCATAACAGAGTCCAGCCGGGCTGGGTGTGTGCTGAGGCGGGCGTGGCAGCCTGCGGGGAGTCAGCCAGCAGCGCGGGCCCATCGTCCAACCCACTAAACGAGAGACTGGTAGGATGGACTTTGTTCATTGAAAGCAGAACATAGAATCTTTTCAGGTAGAAATGTTCAAACGATGATGAAGCAATTCGCCTTTTATATAAATCTTAGGATCTGACGCCATGGCATTGCGGCAGCGGAAATATTCTGAACGGCTAATGTAGGTAGGGCAGTTCATTCACCTGCATAACTGCGAAATACCCCAAGACGTGTCGCACCGCCGGGCGGTCCAGGGTTACTTTTCATTCTGTGTTCTCACAAGTATAGCTTACCGAGTGCCACTATCAAAGTTCTGCTTGCTGAAAAGCTAACTTTGGCAAGGGGTGTCTCTCACGACCAGGGGCAGCCTGGCACTACTGAACCTGCTGTATAAGCATGCGTGCCAATTGTCACATCTGGTCCGGGTAAATTAGCTCTGTAGTGTAACATGTGCAGTAGTTGCAGTGGTTTTTGCGCACTGCTAGTCACAGATTCGCATTCTACTAAGATTGCACAGGGGGTTAATGTGCTTGCTTGCTGCAAGTTGTGGCCGTGGGCTGCAGTTTCCAGTCCTGATAACTGCTGGGTTATAATATCTGTTCATATACGTAAATAATATTGTTTTTAAACATGGTTTAATCTGTGGTTCCTTAGAGGATAGACATTTCTTGAAGTGAGTGCTATCAATTCATATGTTTGTGATCAGTAGGCCCGGTTCTCCCTTCCTGACGGTGCATAAAGTTAAAGCATCATTGAGCGATCCATTTGTTGTCATTATGTATGGTCTGTAGCTAGCAGAATGTTTCAGTGAACAGGGAATTTATCGATGTCGGTGTATGTTTTTATGTGGTCTGAAATCTTCTACTTGATAAGTATTTTGATTGTAAAGAGGCTCCTCTCGCTGTAGTTGATTAAGAGTCACCCCAATTTATCGATTTGTGTCCGTCAACATTGAGAAGCACCAACTTTTGTTGTCATGGAGCATGTATGTGGTCAGCGGCTGAACCAGTTTCAGAGGGCCACGGGGCAGGCAGGGAGGGTCTACTGGGCCCAATCGTGGGAATTCTGGCCTTTGACTCAAGTTGTACGGGGACCCGAGCTACAATGGGTACTGAACATATGGACCAAGTACTACCCCTTTAGTAGTGGATTCTCCCTGGTAATGCAGATCGAACAGTCCAAAGCTTCTTCGGACCAGAGCGATACCAGGTAGACACAGACGCAAGACTGAAAGTACCAATAGTAGCCTCACTAACCTAACTGTCCAGTCAAATACTCTTTTTTTGTGTTAAAAGTAGTATTTAATACAAGCACACATAGTATAGCAACAGCACAGTAACTAATCTCCACAGTCTCTTAAGGCACACTAGCGTCATCATGGACACTGTCCCAGAGTAATGGAGGTAACTTTTAGATGTACCCCATTCTAGTCACCGCGCAGAAAAGTCTTGTTCTGGCCTCGAGTCAATTTGACCAGCGCTACGTGCTAAGTTCATGCAGGTCCCAGGATGGCCTGATGGGCTAGAACAGCCTTACCCGACTAAGGGTAGCTGTAAATTTGAGGGAGGACCGGGTCGCGTCTACTTAAGCTCTGGCCTCTCAATGTGGGGGGTTTGTGACATCTCACGGTCTCTAGACTCACTCTGCCCCCTGTGGTGCGGTAGTATTGCTAGAGTGAGTTAAGTACACATCAGCAGAAATATAGACATATGGGTCGGTAGGTGCCACTACAATGAAATAGGTAAGGAGCATTGGCAAAGCCAATAGGTGTCGTCTATGCAAGAGCTGTTGGCTTTTCCAAAATGTTTTAGGCATGTTTTACACCAGTGTGGTTGATGTTCAGCATGGCTAAACATTAGTGAAGTGTCCTAGAGGGCGTACAGTGGATTAGATTGGGAGGGCGTAGAGTGAAATAGAGTAGAAGGGCATACAGTGGAGTATAGTGTCAAAAAGTGGCATGGAGTGGAGTAGAGGGACTTGCATAGTGTTGTGGTATAGTGTGGAGTATGCATGGTGTGGTAGAAAATTGCTATTACAGAAAACACAGTTTCATTTGAAATGACCATTACATTTGCACAGACATACAGTTTTATAGATAAAACTATACAGCGCACAAATGATGTGTGGAAGTGTCTTCACCTAGTTTATTGATTTTGTTTTGACCGTAATAAAATATTTGTTTCCACCATGCTTCAGAATTACAAAAACATGCTTCATTTGTGTTTTCGTAATTCTGATGTATTCTAAAATATCTGTACAGTTCATTTAGAGGAATTTACATTTTGTGTGCTAGAAAAAACCTTTCCTCTCGCAGCAAGATTGACACTTAAATCCTTTCCCTTTGAAATCTGAGAAAGAAAAGTAAAGACTAATCTCCCTCGGAAGACACAGCCTGACATTTGACCTATCTTTGAATGTACAGTAAATGTGGCAAGATAAGAATATTCCAAGGCATATTTGCTGAAAGCAAGCACTTGTGGAAAGACACAGTTAATAGGCTATGCTCCATGGGAGGGACAAACTCAAGCTGGACAGCCTAAAACAAATGAAGCCATCCAATCGAGAGCAGGCAAATGCAAGTTAGAAAATTCAAAGCCAATGATGAGCAATGGGGGGGGGGGGAGGGGAGGGGGTTGGAGAGGGGGGGAATTCAGCACTGTCTGGTAGGCTTTGACCTAAAATGCATGTTCACACTAATGACTCTTATAAGAGACACAGAACAGGTAGGCTGCCACCATTTCGTTTGTGTTATGTAAACCTTAGCACGGGCATTAGCTCTCTATTATGAGGGTAGCTCTTGGTGCACTATTCCCAGTCTAACAACCACATAACTATGAGACAGACCTCAGTCTTGGTGCAAAAACCTGATCCAGGTCCATCCATGACTAAAACGCATTATCAGGGTCCAGCTACCCATGCAGCTGTGGCCCTCTGGGTAGGGCGCCACACATACATCATGCAGGGGACTTTTCCACCCCAACAATCGGAGGCATCTTCTTAGTTCATTGAAACCCCACTTGTTGATGTATATTTTATCTGGTCAGTAAGTTATTCTTCTCTTGCAGTTAAGGTACATTTCTTTGGTCTGCAAAAGACACCCCTCTTACTGTAAAGGTTTATATCTTGGGTCTTTGAGAATCTACTTTGTTACTGTCATTGTACACAATTATACTGTCACGCAGAGGTATCTCGATCTCTGTATATGTTACCATGGTCGCCAAAATGCCTGTCGTTTTTCCCTGCCTGTGGTCATTGAGAAATTTCTCTCTTGCAGTTTGTGTTCCAATGGACGGTGAGAGGAAATGCGTATAAGGCATAGGATTCATTGGCTTGTAGTAAACAAAAATTCTGGGGTAGGCACTTCTTGGGTCATGTGCTGCAAGGAAGATGCATCTAAATTTCTCATACCAAGTAAGAAGGTTTTACAAGTAACTGGATCAGGATATCTAACCGATTTGTTACACATGCAGCATGAGAGCAGCACCAGGATTCATTAAGCCCAGCTGGGCGTGACGTCGGGAGATGATGACCGGAGCGAGGAGGATGTGTCTCCGGAAAGTACCTTTTTATTTATTTCTTTGATCTATTTAATGTTTTTGATGCATTAACCCATTTTCCTGCCCTTCCAATCGCCTTACTTTCCAGCTGCCACTGAAAGATATTACCATGCAATAATATGGCACGGTATACATTGTGTAGAAATGATTGCAAAAAATTTAGAAAATATAGGTCCATCTAACATAATACACAAGGACCCGTTAAAGGTATTTTGACATACTTGTGGACATGAAGACCAGTATAGCTGGCAAGCCGACCTTCCCCAGATAGATGTTCAACAAGAAACTTTAACCAAACTTAAAACAAGAAAAGAATGTTCACTTTATATTGGGTTCAAAAATATTATCACCTAATCTCGTTATAGTTCCTGAAAAGATGCTGGCGGAAATCCAGGGAGAGCAACACAACCCCATAGAGAACCAGTGCAAACTGAGGAAGTAAGGGGACCTTCAAAGCCTACATCTGCAAATCAAAATGCTGAATGTAGTGACACTACAGAGACAGAATGTGTGAGGAAGTCATTTATTTCTAAGTCGCTATAGCGCTAACCCTATGCGACCGCTTCTCAGCCAACCGTCTCCTCCAGTCGCCCATGTTCTAGAATGTCCCTGATGACCAATGACTCATGAGGAATGCAGCGAGTAAACCGGTTACATCTCCTCAGTGAGGAAGTTGGTTAAGCACGCTTATTCCAGATTCAAAAAGCATAAATAAAACTGTAGAGGTATCTTACCTCAGCTCATTGTTAATCAACATTTATATCAAAGACTTACCAAACTAATAGTGGAACCCCTACACCCAGGTTTTAAGCCAATTGAATTAGCAATAAAGTGCCTGTAATGCGCAAATGTCCTGAGATCTTCACATCAAAAAAATGGGTACAGCACAAACTGGTGAAAAATTTTCAAGGAACCTAGAGAGATCAACATTATGATCGTCCATGAAAGAACAAACAATAGTAGAAACGAGTTCGAAATGTTTAATAGGCCAGCGAAAGCGCAAATACATATTATTCACCAAGGAATCCTAAATCAGCATACCTAGAGTCATTCGTGCAATAAACACCATAAAGAAAAGATTACCATAATGGCACCAGTTGAATAAATGCTAATGTTTGCTAATATGATCTCTGTATCTCTTCTCCTGATATTGGTTCTCTAGTTTTGCTGAAAATTTAGGTCTGTGCACAGATGCTGTCCAACTCATTGGTATAGATAGAAAGGGGATATTCCCCTTGCTGCATAATAGCCAGAGGCACATATTGAAATTCTGGTGCCACAATTTGATCTTGCTTTCTTTGTTCTTCAAGACCAAATAGCCAGACCCACACAGAAGCATTGGTGTCTGATTTTCTTAACACTGCAAACCATTGGAACAGCACTCAATGCAAACCTGCGTTAGAGCACCACAGGCTAAAGGAGATGCTGCCCAGGTGTTCCTAACAAGCTCCCAAAAATGTTTAGCAATTTTTTTTTTTAGCCTTCTCTGCCTCTCGTCCAACCACATTCACATCTTTTCTCCAGTCTCTCCTGTAGATGGCTTTAGCTATCTGAAGACCTGTCACTAAACTAATACATTGAAGTATATGAATATAGCAGACTTTGGGTCAGTCCCTTGCTCTTAGTTATAGATTTCTTGTCTATCTCATTTTCTTGCTTCTTATTAACTTGGTTTTCTGCCTATTCCTATTTTGTCCCACCTCTTGGCTTGTTCTTCGTTACAGAGTTCTGATTGGCTGGCTTGTGTCCATCCACATCGTACATTTAGAAAACAACCTTTTAAATGTTCTTGTGAATTGGTCTGTATTCTGTACACAATGAAAAACCATTGTACGGTGGAGCTCAGTTGTTGGCTCTGGGTACCTTGGGTTCTTTGAGAGCCTACAAACCATATAACCCCCCCCCCCCCCAACCTAGAACCAGAAGGGCCTACCCAATGTAATGGTATATTGCTTTTGTAAATCTGCCATTGTGACAAAAAGTTAGAGGAAAACATCACAAATGGCTTTTTTTCTCCAATTCCTTTTACATATTACTTTATTTTAACAGTAAGTTTCTTTGGGAAAACCTTGAGGGATCTGCACATATGACCCCTTGCTGTATTTGGAATTTTGGCTTCCTTTCAGGAATCTATAGCTTTCCTGGATCACCCATGGGTTTCACACTGGTTTCCACCACAAACTAGAAGTAGGATGAGGTCACAAAAATAGGAATAATGGGCTACTACTTTGAAAAATGCTGAATCATTTAAGGGGTTAATACCCTAGCCACAAACAAGACTACGATGCAGTGCTTTATTTTCACAACATAGGTGTGTTGTGGGGGAAAATACCATATAATCCTTCAACTTTATCAGACATGTCTTAGCTGAGGCTGGCTCTAGAACGTGAGCAGCTTTACAGGATCATATCTTTAGCCCTGACACACAAAGACATGGAAATAAATTGGCGAACAGCAAAAATTGAAAAAGAGGGAGGGTAGGAGAGACTGAAAAGCGTGTTCAAAACACAGTATATCATCATGTGCATTTCTAACGTTAAATAAGCCTAAAAATAGTAATGTGCCATTTCTTGCAAAACCCATAGTACCAGTATAACACAAGCATTGGAAAAGCCAATAGGTTTCGCCTATGCAAAAGCTATTGGCTTTGTCAATGCTTTTTCATGATGTACAGAAGCGCGATCTGCTGTCTGACATGGTTTAAATGGAAAAAAAAGCACTGACACGGCCAGCACTGACCCACTAATAGCGCTTTTAAAAACTGTTTATTTTTACTTCAAGCCATGTTGCAAAGCAGCCAGCACTGCAGTGCAACATGTAGGAAAAAAAAACAGCATGGGGGCGCTGGGATACGAGTGAGAAGGGTAGGAAACACAATAGAGCAGTAGAGGAGAGCGGCATGCATTTGGAGTCCTAATAATAACACAAGTCAACCACAGCTCATGCACAAGAACGAGCAGCAGGAGTGGAGGGCAAAAAGGACAAGAAGAGGGCAGCGGCTGGGAGGGTGAAACAAACATCCAAAGGCAGGCAGGTGAGGTACAGCAACGGGGGAGGAGGTCGAACGGGTGAAGGAGCAACAACAACAAGCTGGGAGGTGGGAAGACCGCATACAGATGTAGTGCTCTATATGAAATAATTGCTTTTAAAAAAGTACCTTCAGAGTGCGTTGCCAGTTGAAGGACACTGGCCAGTGACCAGAAGCTGTACTTGGACAAAGTTCCATGGCATGGACAGGCAAAGCAGATCAGGAAGATGTGCAAAGTGAAAGCAGACAATGTGCTGACCAATCAGAAGCATGTAAATTCGAGCAACAGTGGAATCAATAAATGGCAAGTTCAGGTAAGTATTTGGTGGGTTCTAAGCCCCTTTTAGGATTTTGTTTTTTAGGTCTTGCGTGTGTTGCAGCTCAAAGCGCTGCTCCGCCACCGCGAGAGATCTTGTAGGAGAGGATTTTTAGAAAAGGGCTTTAAGCCCCGCCCCTCATTTCCATTGGCTGGCGTCACCGTTTATGCTAAACGGTGGCCTGCATTGGAAATGAGCTTTCTGGGTTGCCTCCCTTTGGCCTTTTCCTCCGGCCCCTCCGGACTGGCTCGCCTGCTTTTCTTCTGTCGTAAGCGATTTCTTATCTTTATGGGGCCATGTGTTTAAACACATGGCCCCATAAAGACAAGAGATCGCACACGGTAAGGATTCGCTCTCGTTCTGTCTGCACCTTCGCTTTCTTTGGGAGCCATATGTTTTCACTCAGCCCCGTAAACACGGGGCTGAGTGAAAACAGATGGTGAGTGCTTGTAATATTCTGCCGCCGGAGGCGTGGAGGACCTGCGCCCGGCTTTGGTGTGTGCCCGCTATGTGCAGTTAAAGCAAGCACGAGCCTCTGACAAGAGCCTGAGTGCACTTAGCGGATTTCATTGTCCGAGGCCGGCGCCTCCATGCGACGGTAATTATCCGAGTTCGATCCTCTCTCTGTCTCTCACACCTGCGCCTGCCGCCGCACTACCTCGTGTCTCATCGCACTCGCTTTACGCGTGTTTGTGTGTATATTTAGCAGAGTACATCCCGTCGAACTGGGTCTATGGGGTACGCAGGCCGCAATTTCATAACGCTGTCTGTCTTTGAGGTCCCTGACTTGGATCAACCGCTTAGCGTTTTGCAGCCTTTCTTTTGGTGCCTCTTTGTCTGTTTGTCCCACTGTGTCTTGTACAACTACAGTCAGTGTGCACTGTGGTGTGACAGGCTCTGTCCTCACCACCTGTCTCGTCACCTGGGCCTTTACTTCGGTCCTAATAGTTGACATTTTCCTAAGCGCAGCGAAACAGTGTGCACTATTTGTAGGTGTAATCTCATGATGTGCTTGTGCGTATTTTCTTGGTGTGGGGCGTATTGAACAGGGAAGTAAATTGTCTTCACTGCTGTGGGTTATGGCCACTGGGCAGTTAAGGTGTCCTTTCTGCTATGTGGCCTGGCCAATATTGTAGGTTAACTGTCCTTTCTGGTATGGGGCCTGGCCAGCAGGGTATGTATAGTTGGGGCCCTGCCAACGGGGCGGGTAACCTCTTTCTCGGGTGAGAGTGGCCAACATTGATAAGTCATCTGCCCTTCTTTTGTAGAGCCTAGCCAAAAAGGAAAGCAACCCGTCCATTCTGTCGTGTGGCCTTTCCAATAGGGCTAGTAACTGGTCCATTCTGTTGCATCAGCCTTAAACAACCGGGCACGCCTGTTATCCTTCAGAGGTTCAGACAGTGGGTACCAATTTGAGTCTGTCATAATGTGCAAATTATGTGTAAAATTGTTTGGACGGAGGTGCGAACCGTATGAATACATTTGCGAATGGCTTGTGCTTGCTTGGCACTCGACTGAAATAATGAGATGGGCAGCCGCTACAAATGTACCGATGCATTTTGGACTAAACGAGGCAGCCGTGCTGCTTAATGGACCCTGCGCGCGCTGAGCAGCTGCAGATTGCCAGTGCTTCTAGGAGCTTCCCATCCGCTGGGCATTTGGCCCCTGAAACCTGGGACGAGTCCCGGCCTGCGCGCTTCGAGACCGAAGCCAGTGATGAGTTGTTATAGCTAACCACTGAGTGATGGAGATAGACCTCCCCTGCCGGCTCTTTTTAAAATGAATGTCCTATCTCACCTGAGGGCTGACAAACGCACCGCTCCCGTAGTCCGCGCCGCAGCCTCGATGGAGCAGATGCAGCGTCGCCTGAGCGGCCACTTTGATTCTTCATCCGCATCGCCTCTTCTGGGGTACTGTGTGTGTGTGTGTGTGTGTGTGTGTCTGTGTGCGTGCGTGTGTGTGTGCGTGCGTGTGTGTGTGTGTGTGTGCGCTCTTCAGCTCATCGGGATGTGACACTTTACTCGACAGAGTCTTAGATTGGACGTTGCACCCGTGGCCCTCCTTGTCTCAGCGGTCTGTCATGCAGGTTCCGCTTTAGAAGTGACAACCGCTCTGACTGGGATAGTGAGCGGAGTACATTAGTATTTTAAAGGTGTACCTTTTCGAAAGAAATGCTTCTTCAATCATTTGGGCAATTTCAGTTGCATCAGTGGTCCCTCGGTCCGATCATCTTTTTTTAAACAAACTCCGCGTGCTGGCTCCTGTCCCAGTGCCTGGCAATCCTTAGAAACAGCATTCCTAGGTATTGCGCTGGGCAGGGCCGTCTTTTGGGCAGTGCGACCGGTGCGGCCACACTGCCCCCTGACCTGGCAAGGGGGTGCTGACCCGAGAGGTGAGGGCGCTGTGTTTAGCCATAACTTATGATTTAAAGCACCTGCTGCGAAGTTCCTTGTGTGTTCAGTTTTCAGGCAGCATAAAAAATGTCAATAATGTTCCTTCTAGAGAGCAAGATCAGTGTTTTATTTAGGGGTTGTTTTGACTCGCCATAAAGTAGTGCAGAAGGTTAATATGCCTGCTGCAAAGAATTCTACCGTGCAGATCACTGGTCTGTATTTTATGTGGATAGCTGAGCGGATTACTGCTTTCGTCACAGATATACATCCCTTTGTCACTGCAGTTCATAAGATTCAACCCGATTAAAGAACAGTGACTGTTACAAACTGTAATTAAAGAGCTGAATGCAAACTGCATAAAATAGGTTAGGACCTTATGTTTTTTCCCCCCAGGGTTTCATTATCTATTCATAATGTTCCTGAAAAGTGTGTGTTTGAGTAGCTATACATTCTTATTAGTAAGTCAGCCTTTAACAGTGCTTTAAAACAAATTAAATAAATATATGATCGAGAGGGGCTATGAAGAGATGAGGGGCACTTTTGCCCCGTGGTCATGAGGGAATCCGAGGAGACGGTCATGGGTGGGGAGCAACAGCACTAAAGCTGGCCCTGGCACTGACAGTGTGTGTTGTGCGATTTTTTTTTTTTTTTTTTTTTTTTTTTTTTTTTTTAACCTCTTCATCACTGCTAATTGTATCGTACACAGGCTGACTTCTTTTCTGGCACTTCTGTGGTGGGTGTCAGTCACCCTCCTCACTGGTACTCCTTTTATCATTTCTGCTTTGTGAGAAGTTAGCCTGGTATATGCTGTCCACTACTTATAGTGGGCACCTTGCACCAGTCCAAACAACCCCTTATTGATGATAGGTTAAAGACAACCTTTATTGAAAGCTATCCTAGTGGTAGATGTGGAGAGCAGCCTTCAGGCTAAGTCTTGAAGGAATGTAAAGCAGCTTGTTTTACCAGTCTATAATCTCTTAAATGACCAAATGAAAGGGGACCACACCAGGTATATATATAAAATATATGTATTTATTTCTAAACACATCCTACTAGTCTCTTTATGAGGCTAGAGGTCCAAACACATAAGTTACACTTCAAATATTACAGTAAAATAGAACAAATACACGTCCGCTCCTGGGGGCGAGCCAAACCATATACTAAAATAGTGGTAGAAGAACCACGACTTAACTAGACACAAGGCCTAGAGCCTGTAGAATCGCTGGGACCCCAAGGAACCACCCAAGGTAGTGACACAGGGGACCCATGGGGTCCGTGTGCAGTGTGAGAACACAGCCGCGAGCTCCCGTTAGCTTCTATGGGGAAAGTCGCGGTTAGATTTTTAAAGATTAGGAACACTTGGAGATGAGCTAGGACCAAACCCTTTGGGTCATAGGAAGTTCTAGGGTCAACACCCAGGGGAGCAATGGAGTACTCTAGTTACCTCACCCAGGGAAGCCGGGTGCATAAGTGTCAAATGGTGTCGGGTCGGGTCGTTGTTTTCAATTGGAGCTGGCAAAGAAGTGCTGCTGCCGGGAAGATGTGAAGTGTCCGAAGAGATCCAAGCCTGGATCAAAGTCGTGAAGAACCTGAAAGCAGAGGGGACAGAGTCTGGGTCACTAGCCAGTGACCAGGAGCACGCTAGGCGAATGCCTACCGATGTCTGGTGATTTCAGGTGAAGCTTGACTCTTCAGCCACGAGGACCAGGAGGCGTCGAGGACAACCAGGAGCTGGATTCGAGCTGTCCCACGAAGGATGTCGAGTGCTGCAGCGTTGGTGCCCGGATTGGACACAACAAGCCTTGGCAACAGCAACCCAAACAGAAAGGAGAAAGATGCTTCGGTGCAGACCAGCAAGGTCTGAGGGACTCACCACTTGGTAGGGAGTCAGGGCACGTCTGGAGCAACCAGGGAAGCCCAAGGAAAATCAAAGTTGCCTTCACAGGGACCCACCAGTCGACGGACCAGGGATCGTGAAGGGACCTCGAGAGGAATCACAAAATAGTGGCCCACGGGTCACTCGGGGTGACTAGGCTGACAATCTTCTGTGGATTCTCTCCTCGAGGTGGGGGCTACAAGTAACCCCAAGCTCGACTTCAAGAGACATCGAAGTCAATGCACTTGCAAAAGTGCACGGTGATCAGGAGTTCCGGTTCCACGTTACTCACGAGGGCTGCAGGTCTCAGCTTTGCTGGGGACTCGGGTCGGCCTCTGATAAGTCTGGAAATCCTCTTCCTGTGTTGCAAAGTCTTCGGCGTCCGGCGGGAGCTTCGGAGATGCAGACCGGCAATTGCTACGTTGGTGCCTGCCAAGCAGAGGAGTCACTCCTTGACCCCAAGGAAAATTTCTTCCATCCTCTAGTCTTGAGTAGAGAATTGAAGTTCCAGGATTCAGTTGCAGAGTTTCGTCCAGGGATATCTAAAGTCTTGTTGCCAGGGGTTCTTTACTTATACTTAAGGAAGGGATTGGACTAGCTCTGGGGACCCACCTATGGGAGGGTTTGGGAAGAGGGGTGGCTACACCCATTTCCTTTGTCCAGTTTCACGCCAGAGCAGGGGCTGGAAGCCCCTGAACCAGTTTGAGCTGGACTATGCACAGGGACACCAAATGTGCCCCCAGTGCAGGACTTCAAAGCACTCTGAGAGCGCTCCCACCCAGCCCCAATACACATCAGCCTGTCTGGGAGGTGGTTACACCTCCCTGTGACAGGAAACATATTGCCCAGGCCTCCCCTGCTGGAGTTTCGGTCAGCAGCAGGAGGCCAGACCCGTGTCTGTGGCTGCAGCATCCATTTTGTGATGCCAGGGCTCTGTTAACAGCACCGGTATACTCTGTACCAACTTATGTCTCTCCCTCTAGAAGGGTGGGATCAAATTCGCACATCAGGAATTGATGTGGGGGTATGATTCCAAGGTGTTTGACACCAAACATGACATGTTTCCGTGCAGTCACTTCAAAGTTAGCATTAACCGTTTTAGTTATAATGCACTTAAGAGTATATGGTCAGGCTGCACTACTGACAACCCCGAAGGCTGCAAAGGGGCTCAGCTCATGCCTGGGCACTCTCGCACATAACCAAGCACCCTGCCTTCAGGATTGATAAGGCCTGCCATAGGGGTGACTGATAGGTTTCTATGTGAAGTGATAGGTGAGATATAGTGAATCTATATCTCAGTAAGGGGTGCATGCACCACCTTACCCAGGCTGCAGTAGCAGACCTGTGGTGTCATTTTGGAGGGCTTTCCAGGGGTGGCATAATACATGATTCAGTCCCTGGTTGGCCTCTGGGGTACCTATGCCCTAGGTACATAGTATACCATATACTAGGGACTTATAAGGGCACTTCGGAATCCAATCTGTGATGTACCTAAGGTACATGGAATCATTTGTAAGAGAAAGCAGATAGGCTGGGGACCTGATTAGCAGGTTCCCAGCCAAACTAAGTCAAAAACCATCAAAACACCAGGAAAAAAGTGGGGGCAATCATGTAGTCAGAGTCCACCTTCCTACATACTTGAATCAACGTTTGATCAATTAGTTACACGCAGAGGTCTGTAACGGGAACTGAACCCACTGAGAATTCTAACTGGCTACTTACATTATTTTGGTGTTGGCGGATGGAGGGATGAGCAGATGTAAATACAAATCTCAGAAGTGAAGGGGGGAAAATAATGATATAAAGAGTACTAATTGCGCATTTAAATATTTTCACCCCTACTCTTTCTGTTGTGCACAGTGTGGCAATGACGTCTTGCACCCCGACAGTCCTTTGGTTCTCTGGCGGCTAGGGGAGCCTGCTATTGGATAACAATCTTTTTCGTCCCATCCTTGCCTCTTTCAGGATTGACTTAGTCAACGCTGTTTGATGCGCCACAGACTTCTGAAAAAACAACAGTTGATGGACAGAATGCAGAACAATGTCATACATTCACCCCAGTACAGAGATCTGGGCCTAAATCCATCGTTTTTTTGCTCACCATGCCGTTCCAGTTTGAACCCAGCCATATGCAAATCAGTCTTGACCCTGTGCCTCATGGGTACAGTCCAGCCCGAACTGCCAAGCCAGGTCCTCCCTGGACTGGAAACAAGCATCCTAGGACCGGTTTCGGTGTTTCACCCCTCTTCAGCCAGGATAGCTTGATTCCAGTGGCATGGAGAGCACTGGACCCACGTCTGGGCATACCCTTCCCACTCTGGGTGACAAATGCAAAAACAACAGTTGATGGACAGAATGCAGAACAATGTCATACATTCAAGCTAGCCTGGCTGAAGAAGGGTGATGCCCTGAAACCGGTCCCAGGATGCTTGTTTCCCGTCCAGGGAGGACCTGTCTTGGTATTTCGCACTGGACTGTTCCCACAAGGAACAGGGTCAAGACTGATTTGCATATGGCTGGGTCTAAACTGGGGTGGTGTGGTGAGCAAAAGAATGATGGATTTAACCCAGATCCTTGTGACTGGGGGTGAATGTTTTATTGTTTAGCATTCCGTCCATCAACTGTTTCTTCTGCATGTGCCACAGACTTCGGCATTGGATTGAGGCAGTATGAGGCAGATGTTTGTTTTGAACACTCTTGCCGTCCTCTTCCGCCCCCCCCCCCCTCGCCTCTTCCCCCTGTATTCACCATCCCCACCCAAGCCAATTCGTATGAGAGTAATACTGAGGGTACTCACTCAAGAGGTTATCTAATTGAACAAATCCAAATAGGGCACCCATCAGTGACTAGTCGTGCCACTCGCATGTATGCACCCTTACCATCGCTCTGCAAAGAGATCCAGGGTCATATTATCAAGGGCTATCTCGCTGCTTTTTTAGCTTTAAAAGCCCAAAAAGCGGCGATATTCTCTCCATATCAACAACGCGGCGCTAACATGCATTAGCGCATGTTAGCTTCCGTTTTTGTAACGCCACGCATCTTGGCGATATACATCGCTAATGAGATGCAAAGAAGGCGTTCCTGACCATTACTCCATGTAAATAATCGCTAACAAGGCTTTGCGATATTTACTAGCATGGAGCAGATCCGCAAAGCGATGGAAAGGCCGCGCTAACCGCCGTTTTCGCCGGAATCGAACGCCTGGTAAACTCCTGACTACGCTATCTGTAATATGGGAGGTGGATTTACAGGTTAAGTCCACACTCCCATATTATCAAGCATTCCCTTAGCGCTGTGAAATCAACGCTTGAGCTCACGTGCTATTGCCGGTTTATCGCTGTCTATTGTTGGTTTTCACATTTAGCAAAGCGTTGCTAATACGCCTCTAACACGGCGATGTGAATCAGCGATAGACTGCGATAATGGTAAAAGCGATAAGCGTGATTTGTGATGTTTATCGCATTGCCTTGATAATATGCCCCCAAGTGCCCAGAGTGCAGGCGTTTTATTGGCGTGCTCACTCTACTCTGCAAAGCAGTTTCTGACTAAAGCATGGGGGAACCAAAGATGAGCTGTACTCTGTAATTGAACAGCATCTTTGTGCTTTTTTGTTACATCAGTTATCAAGCATTTGCAATGCATTTGGTCTCGTATTTCCACGAGTTTAAGCTATTGGCATTGTAAATGACAATGCCTTTTAGTTATATTTAAAAAAAAAAAAAAAAGTCATTGTCATTTGAAATGTCAATAGCTCAAACTCGCGTAAATGCGAGACCTATTGCATTTCAAATGCTTGTTTTTAAATACAAGAGATTTCACAAGCACATCGCAAGCGCTGTGCAGGCGAAATCTAGAAATGGGATTTGGTTTCATATGAGAAACTGCATGTGCCTAATGGAGAATAGTGCCCTTCCCATTTTTTAGGTCTCGCCTAGCGTTGCGGCGCACATGCGTAGCTTGCTCGGCGAGATTTATTGCAGATGAGTATTAGAAAAGGGCTTGAAGCCCCACCCCTTATTTCCATTGGCTTGCGTGACCGTTTATTAAACGGTGGCCTGCCATTGGAAATAAGGTTTCTAGGGTGCCTCCTTTTGGCTTTTTTGTCCGGCCCATCCAGACTGGATCGCCTGCTTCATGGCTGTCGTGAAGCAGATTCTAATCGCAGAGGCGTGTTATGTAATCAAGCCCTGCGATCCAGTCCGGATAAAAAAGGAGACATGGCGCCACGTGTTTATTTTTGCATCGCGCTTTCATTTTAAAGTGAAAGCGCAATGCAAAAATAAACAGCGGCTGCCTGGCGAATGCTTGTTACCGACTGCTGCAGGCCGCGAAGTTTAGTTTGTCAGCTCCTGCACAGAAGCGCCATTCCTTCCTCCAGGGGCTGTGAGCTGAAGAGATTGGCAGGCCCAGGCCTGCTGAGACCGGACTTCTTCCCTCATACCTCTCCTACATGTCACTGCCTATTTGGGATGTCGAGAGTCTCGCATGTACCTGGCCATGTCACGCACGGGGGCGACCATAGAGGAGTCGGGCACATAGCATTGGTCACCCTCCAGAGACAGAATTCTGTGACTGCGTTTGCTGTTGTGAAACACTTAAGTGCGACTGGTATGCAGAGGCGTGTGCTCCGTGCTGTTGGGCTCGAGCTGCGTCCTACAGACAAAGCCGAAATAAACCGTAAACGGTCGGGGTTGGTTTGTGTTCCGTAAAGTCGGATCCCGTCGGGCAGTTAGGGGTGTTTGGCAATAGGCGGGCCTCTATTTTGAGTCCCATAGTGGGGCAAAAACTATGGACTGGAGTGCAGCTCCGACCGAGCACCAGGGTCTAATATTAATACAAGCATTTATCCATCGCCTTGTTTGCTGCAAGTACCACAGGGGCACCATGTAGAGGTGCGCTCCCTAAGAGGACTTCACTAGCTGGGTCACAGACGTAAAAACAGATTAATGCTGGTTGCCAGTGGAACGGCTCATGCCGTCTCTGGGTGGGAGACAGCTGTTTACTTGAACACGCTGCTGACACCAAAATCGTACACACCATAACTCACTGTGTGTAATCGAGAACCTTGCAAGGCATTTTCCACAAGAAAGGTGTTTGTGTCCGTTATTAAAGCCATCACTGAATAACATGGTTATTATCATATCCTTATAATAGCTAGGGCTAGCAGTGCTGTGCCGGGGCCTTTACAAGATCCGCAGGTCTGGGCTCCTCAAACTTTGCAAAAAGCTCTGTGACTTGTTGTACCCCAACCAGATCACCCTTTAGAGGGCCTCCTTTTTCACTGTCTCAGCATTACCAGTTCCAAAAGGCACTGGCCTATCTGGAATCTTAAAGCCTAACCACTCACGCCCCTTGCTAGCGTGTCAGACACCGGTGTGACTAAAAATCTCAAAACATAACAAACTCGCACTGACTTCATCTTTAGAATGAATGCCTGATGGGCATATTCGCCACTGGTCCTTTGCATCTGAAAGAAACATGTTAGTTAGATTCCTCACCTTAGAATATCCCCAGGCGTCAGACTGGATTCGTAAGATTTTTCGTCAGCAATACCCCTTGCGCGTCGCTAGGCGTTGTCTGCGGCTCCGCGTCCGTCGTCGGCGGCGTGCGCCGGAATGACGTCGTCGGAGTACTTGACGCCTGTGATATTCTAAGGTGAGGAATCTAACTAACTAATGTTTCTTACAGATACATCGTTACCGAAGGTAAGTAACTTGTTCTTCTATTCCTCCCCCACCCCCCAGTCGGCCTATTTTGTAGCGGTTGCATCCTTTGTTTTGTCCTGAGCACTCAGCTGTCTGTTTTGACCACTTCTGCTTCCATTAATCATGGTGCAATTACATACATTACCCATAGAGGGAAGGTCTTTCTGAATCGGTTGGAAGCAGCACTGAGGTCACGTTGAAGTTCAAAGTCTTGCAGACCCCATTTTTTTTTTCCAGCACTCTTTGAACAAAGGCCTCACATATCCCATGCTCATCACAGGACTGTGGTATGTCGGGCGTTGGGGGCCATGCAAGAGCAGCCTCTGGGCACTCACGTGGGGCACAATGGATAGCTGATGTTGTCGAAGAGTCTGCAGATGAGAGATTAAAAAAACTTGACCAAGAGGACAAATTGATTTTCGGGTTTCGGTGGGTACTCTACCCACTAAGGGTGACGGGAGATGTTTGCTGGTTAATATTTGATTTTGCCCAGTCAATTATGA
Source organism: Triturus cristatus (assembly GCF_964204655.1). Classification (NCBI taxonomy): domain Eukaryota; kingdom Metazoa; phylum Chordata; class Amphibia; order Caudata; family Salamandridae; genus Triturus; species Triturus cristatus. Next base: position 1,693,907,314 of record NC_140590.1, read on the forward strand.
ACCCTTGATTGAATTAGAAACGTCTGTTTTCTATGCTAATTGCTGTACCTTCAACCGAGCAGCTAAATGTATATCCTGCAGGGGTGGGGGCGTCACTGTGACAGTGGGGTCTGGACCCGCCATGCAGGCACAGCAACAACCGGTTTCTTCTGGTGTGCACTTTATGTGCACAAGCACGAAAGCGAAGCTTGAACACTGGACCAGTGCAGTACCAGAGTACATTGAACCTTATTGGATACATTGGGCAGACAGCTCTGCTCTGTCTTGGATGATGAGAAATTCCGAAATCCATGATTGCAGTAGCAGCCTGGCTACACTAAAGTCCTCAACCCCTTCACATCACCCTAACCCAGGTAAGTGAAGACCAACATGTTCGTGGAGATGGAATGTGCCACTATGGACTCAATCACTGCACACCGAACAGGTGCTCGTTTTTTGTTTTAATTCTTAATTATTTTTTTTAACTTAAGAGCAGCTATGACCTCTGTTGTTTTTACGGAAAGTTCACATTTCTCCATTCCAGGTGGGCAGCACTTTTAGGTCCAGTCTCCCAGGCAGCACAAACCGTCTGGTTGTGTAAGACTCGTTGTGGGCATCATAGCGCATAGAGAGGCTTGCGCCTGCCCATTGCTTGCCGTTAGTTGACTTTACTGTTACATATGTACTTGCTTTCTATTGGATGGCTTTCCTTGTTTAACCTGGCGATCTTGTGTTTGTCCCTCCTAAGGAAGAAAGCCCCTTAACTATCTCATTTATTGGCTGGCTTCCTTTGCTCGCCTTTAGGGGACAACTACTTTTTTTTTTTTTTTTTTTTTTTTAGTACTCCATGAGTGTATGTTTCCAGTATTCTCCCTTGTGCACTTTCTCTCCTGTCGACGTTGCATTCTAGTGTGCTTCTCTCACGTGCACTCGTATTGCTCTCCCTCGCTCATGTGCTGCGTGGCTACCTGTGCTCCACATTGCTCTTTTTTGTCTGTGTTTCACCCTGTTCTCCCAATCCCCCCCCCCCGTGTTGCTACCCTCACCTCCTCCCCCATCCCACTCATCAGTTTAAATTATATTCTAATCTTCTGATCCATCTTGGATTGCTAAAGAAACAAGCATTGAAAATGCAATAGGGCTCGCCTTTTATTAAGTTAAAGCCATTTGCTTTGCTATACAATACCATTAGCAAAGCAAATGGCTTTAACTTAATCAAAGGCGAGACCTATTGCATTTTCAATGCTTGTTTAAAAATCTACTTAAGAGCAATTTCCAGTTGAATTTTCACAAATAGTTGTCATTTTTTGGAGGAGGTACTGACTAAATATGCTTCTCCACTCAATTTCCCCCAACAAGTACTGAGAAGCTAAGTAACTACTGTCATGCTTAGACAAGTTAAATTTCCCCCACCATCTGTAGTCTTCTTTCAGCTGTGCTGTGAAAGCTGTGCACATAGTGGCAGCATTTAGAGTTAATCAGAAGCGAGTCATCAATATTGAATGGACCTGTTTGAACTATGGTGCCTCCTTCGATTTAGTCTGAACGTCTAGACCTAAACCAAAAATAAAATTGACTTCCAATGGATTTTCTTCAAGATCCGTTTGTGGCCGAGTTCAAAATTAAGTGGTACTAAAGGAGCACTGCTTGGGAGTCAAAGTAACTTTCTCGAGTTATGGGCGGCAGACTGGCTCAGAGCTTTGCTCTATTTATAGCTGTAGTTGCAGGTTCCTCAAGGCTGACTTGCTTAGGTCGTGACTCAACTTAAATGCACTCTGGGTACTAGCACATTACTTTATATAAATATCACCGGAAGAGAGAGGATGCCTAAAACATGGATGTGAAAATTACCACAACTGGCGAGAAAGTAATATTATGGCAATAACGTACCTTGGAATGTGCTTTGTAGTCAGTGAGAAGCACTTTTTGATAGTGTATGTGCCCTTAGTCCTTGAAAGGCCACTTGATTGAGAGTGTGTTTATTGGCTGTTGGAGGCCGCTCGCTTGCTGTAAGTTCGTATGTTTCTGTGATCAGTAAGATGCATCTTTTACCATCAGAATACCTGGTCTTGGTGTCATTGTGAGAACTCTCTTACGCAGTCACTGTATAAGTTCATATAGTCTTTCCAAATGTTTATATGTTACAGTAGCATAAGTGCTCTATAGTGAATTATAAATTAAGCTGTTAACTCGCGAGGAAATACATACCTGTTGCTTTATGTAAGTGAAGAGTTGGTTAGAGAACGAACTGAAAGGTGTAGTGAGATGAAGAGGAAAATGGGCAGAAGAAAGTGGAAGAGAGACGGAGAAGATGTATGAAAGTGGCCTACAGAGAGAAGTGAAATAGACTTGCAGGTAGGTGAATGGATTTGGGTAAACATTAGGGAGGCGACGCATGGATTCAGAGGTGCGAGAAAGAACATCGAAAACCGGAAGGGGTCGAATTAGTGAGTGGGCAGAAAGAAGCTGGAAGCAATTGGTGAGTAGGTGAAAAGAAGACACAAGTAAGAAGGCTAGCAAAAGTTTCAGCTGGAAAAGACTAATAACAAGAAAGCAATTTGACGAGGTAGTTTGTGAAAGGAAAGAGACCAGGAAACTGGTGGGGGGGATGATAGAGGAGATGGTGGGCTTCATGGGGATCCGGAGGGGGTGGTTCTCCTCTGCGAAAGTGGATAGGCAAGAAAGGAACAGGATTGATTCCCAAGGCTGTTTGATTGAACGGTGTTTCTGTGGGCCTCAAAATGTATTTTTGCTTATTGGTGCACAACTGTCTATGTGAGAGGAGGCTCTGAGACTGTCAGTATGTATAATGCTGGGGCCAGTGAAAGGCATTCTTTTGCTGTTTTTAATCGTAGCATTTGTGTCAGTTTCCTTCCACTTGACGAGGCCGAATAGCAAATTTTGGACAGTTTAGTTAGTAAGTAACATGCATATTCAGAAGAATGTTGGTTTAGTGTGACCTAAGAATAGAATCTTTATTGGATAGCGTGCATGCTCACACGTGTGCTCTGAAATTTTCGTGGGTTCATATAGCAGTGTCTTAAGCATGAATTGTTAAGCAGAGTAACGATTGATGTATAGTTTTGCATGTTGAGTATATGTTGTAGAGAGTATATACAAGTGTCACTTGCACGTTGCTCGAGGAGAATGACGACTCCAATTCTAGAATCGGGTCTTTAACTGGTGGGCAGTTAGAGATCGGATTCCGGTGTTGGAGGATGTTTGTTGGTGGGCTCCATTGTGATCTTCCTTGACATAAGCAATTCTGTTGAAGGAAGCAATCCCTAAAAAACAATTTGTAAGTAGATTGAAATGTATTGTAACTGTTGATGCCAGTGCTGGAAGGTTGGGTGCTGTTACGTCGAAAGGTTAATGGGGTGGAACACACTGTTGCATTTGCATCCAGAACCTTGAAAGAGGTGGAAAGGAAGTACAGCACAAATCAAAGAGGCGTTAGCTTGTGCTTGGGCAATAGAAACATTTAAAACTTATTTGTGGGGTACACAGTTTGTACTCTGTACAGATCTTGAGCTCTTAACCTATTTGTTGGTGGAAAAGGGGTTAGCTTTACCTTCACTTAAGAATTTTGGAAAAAGACCAGGAGAACAATTTCGAGGTGCAGTATATTCCAGGCAGTGCTAATTGCAGAACAGACTGTCTCGGTTACCTGTGAATAGAAGTACATAGGAGTGTGGCGCGCTCGAGGACGAGTGTGTTGTAGCCGCGGTTGATGTAGTTAAACATTGCCATGGTATAATTAATGAAAGTGTGGTTTTTAGCCTGTGATCAGGCTATGACTAAAATCTTAGATTATATACAGAATGGCTGGCCACATATCAAACCGCTGTAAGGAGTGCTTTTGAACTTTGCTCATGTCGCATATGAATTATCTATGGAAGCTACGGTGTTGTTGAAATCAGACACGTTTGTTCCGCCTTTGTTTGTCACTTAGGACGTCATCATCCAATAAAATTAGACATTCATTTTGGTGGCCAGCCATTTATAAGTATGTAGATGTTATGATAGAGACATGTAAGGAGTGCATTTTGTCCAATAAACATTGGAAGTCTGAAAGACACCCCCTTGTTACCTGTGCCGTTCCCACAAAAAGTTTGGGAAAAGCTAGTTTTGGGTTTTGTTGGACCCATTAATGTAGTGAACCAGGAATTGCGATACATTGTTGTGGTGGATTATTACTCTAAATGGATACATTATGAATTTGTGGGGGAAATGAGCACTCGCACAGCTATTGGTTATTTTTGTTTCTTTTTTAGGTCTTTTTTTTTCTATTGAAGGTTCACTTGCGGAGTTACTGACACCAGGGCACAATTGATTTCTGGTAAAGTGGAGGCTTTTTTAAGAGACGAAGAAGCGAAGCATTATACTGTGGCTCTGTATAGTGCACAAGCTAATGGTGCAATCGAGCGAGCCAATAGACTACTCGAAGGGTGTTCAAACTGCTCTTATGTGTGGTCTAGACGTAGTTGAATTTTTGAGGGAAGAAAATATGGGCTTATCATAATACCCTGCATTCCGTTACAGGAATATCACATTTGTTTACTAAGAGGCACAAATGCATGTTCACTGGAAGACACAAAAAAAAATGTCATGAGTGATTGTGTGCTTGAGGAGCAACTAAGAAAGTGAAGCGAGCACAAGAGAAAATGGTGCGTCAGCATGATGAACTTTGATACTGCTTTCAAAGTAAGCAGCGTGTTTGTCCCAATAGGTTCTTGGGCAATGTGAAAAAAACACGAGAAGCAGAGTGGTTCAAGTGTCTCACACAGCTGTTAAATTAAGTGATGGTCATTGGTGGTCGAAGATAAATTTGAGTTTCAACGTACATGTACATAGCAATTTGATGTGGGGTCAAACCTCCATTAACAGTGTTATGAGACTTGATAAGTTGACTGACCCAGGTGAGCATGTTGCTGCATAATTGCCTAGTCATGGTAGTGAAACAAATTTAGTCTCTGATGCTGAAGTAAATTCTTTTGTTGGGTGTAATGCTAATCTTTTCCCTCTAGTTACTAAACATGGTAGAGTATAAAAAAACAGAACATCTTAAAGACTTGGTTGGTTAATGCATTTTTCCTTTTCCAGGGTATATACATGAAGGCAGAGTATCTTAAAGACTTTCAAGTATTTCTTTGCACCTTTTACATTGTACCTCTTGATGTTTTCGCATTAGAAAGATTTACATAGAACTGTGTTCATTTTTTTGTTTTGGTAAGATGTATAGTTTATTTTGTTTATTAAGGAGGGGGGGATGTTGTAGGGAGTATGTACAAGTGTTACTCGTGTGAGGGGAAAGATGATTCCAATGCTAGCATCGGGCCTTAAATTAGTGGGTAGATCAGACTTGTGCAAAATACAAGTCAATGGGTACGTCGCAGTTTTCAAGTAGGATCCTTCCCAGAGGACCCTGAAGAAACCTTGTGGAAGTTGGAAGGTTGGAGGGTCACCCCACCCGTGCATACCCAGGGAACCAGGATACCTACACCAGGGAAGCAGGGTGCATAGGTGCGAAGGGATGTCGGAAACCGCCGTAGACCACAATGTAGGACTTCAGTAAAGATGTTGCTGCCGAAGAAGCTGAGAGTCTGGTGGGATCCAAGGGTGAATTTAGGTTGATTGATTGGTACTTGTAAGCAGAGGGGACAGACTATGCCACTCAGCGAGTGATCAGGAGCCACTTAAGACGAATGCTCTCCGATGTCGGAAGATGCAGGAGAGTTGACCGTGACTGTGCCGCTGTAGCTGTGTGGACCAGGCGATGTTGTAGAATACCAGGAGCCGTTCACGAGCTGTCCCACGTCAGATGTCCAGAGCCAGGGGGTCGGTGTCCAGCGGGCGCACCAACAAGCCTTGGCAGCGGCAACAAACATGGCAGGCGAAAAGGGTGCAGTGTCGGGACAAGCAAGGTCCAAGGGACTCACCAAGTGTAGGGCCGCTCACCAGAGATGCAGTCCAAGGTGCAAAGGCTGTGGTGAGGACGAAGATCTTGGTAGCAAGAGATGCTTGAGGCTGGAGCTTCTTGGAGCCCGAAAATCTTTGGAGAAGTATCAACAAGCCTTGGCAACGGCAAGTCGACTTGGTGCACAGGTGTACTGCTCTAGCGGTTCCGACGAGGGATACTGACTTCAAACTTGCTGGACAGTGGGGAGGATACTCATGTCCTTTGTCTAGTTTCGCACCAGAGCGGGAGCCAACGGCTCCCAGATTTGCTTACAATTGGTGTTTGCAAGGAGGGCACCACATGTGCCCTTCAAAGCAGTCTAGTGGGGCTGACAAGCACCCCGACCCTGGCCCAATACACCAATTCCTGTCTGGGAGGCGGTCACACCTCCCTGTGACAGGAAACCGCTTGTCCTACCTTCCCCTGCTTGAGCTTGGCTCAGCAGCAGGAGGGCAGAATCGTATCAATGGTCGGCAGTAGCCATACGTTGCTGTCGGACTCTGGAAGACTGGTACCAGGAGCATGGAGGGCTTCCTGGAGGAGCCCCACAGTGCATGAAGTCATACCTCAAACACCGGGTATGATTCCAACATGTTTGATACCAAACATGTCAGGGTTTGTTACAGCCAGTTTAGAGTTAGCCATCGATGACGCATGCCCACTCTTATGTATCGTAATGGCTGACGCACTTACAATGCCTGGAGAATGGACTTCGGCGTTTGTAGGGGTGTCCTTGCAGGAGCACTGTCACACTTATAATCAAGCACCCTGTCTTCACGATTGAAAGCCCTGCCTTTGGGGTGACTTATAGGTTTTAAGTGTAGGACCTCAGATATAAGAAAACCTATATCTGTTGTAAGTGGTGCTAGCACCAGCTTACACAGGCTGCAATGGCTGGCCTCTAGTCACAATTTGAGTGGTCTCCCATGGGTAACATAATATATGCTTCAGACCATGCGGGACCCCTGGTGTACCTATGCCCTGGGTACCTTAGTACCATATACTAGGGACTTACAAGGGTACACCAGTAGCTAATCTGGGGGTACCTAAGAACTTATCATGATCCAATTTATGGAGGAAGCACAGAGACTGGGGTCCCGATTAGCAGGATCCCAGTCAGACTAGTAAGGAAACAGAATGACACCTGCAAAAAGTGGGGGTAACCATGAAAGAAGATCCTACTTTCCTACATTTGGTAATTTGCTTGGTTTGTGCGGATTCACTATTGCCTTTTTCCCGCTTCCTCGTGGAACGTCTTCTGTATGCCTCACAGGATTTTCTTGGTATACCTATATTTTTGTTTTTCTTTAGAGGGGATTTTCTATTGTAACACTAGAACGATTGTGCTTGCAGCTTTTCACCTTGCTTGCACCCTATTGGGGTGTAGATGGCGTCCAAGCTCCCTTCATTCCTTGGAGTTTCCCTTCCTCTTTATTATGGTGTTGATCAATATTTTCTGACGCACACTTCTTTTCGGACCAAAGTTTTGGGATGCGTAGAATAGTCCCCTCCCTGCGGTATCTTGTGTCCTATCAGTGTGTCTTGTACTGCTTTAACAGACTGCTGTTGATATTTTGGGTAGGATGGCCTTGCTGCTCCTTTCTTGGACACTCGTGGTGCTTGTTTGTTTAAAAAAAATAAAATAAAGAAAAGTAAAAAATATTATACTCATCAGATGTAATACGTTATATTTATATTTACTACGTTTTATATATATCACTTCATACGTTTGCATGGGACAACTTTTTCTCCTCCCTTTTTCTGCTGATGTGTTTTCAAATTGAGGCAGTTGCTCCGGCTCCACCTGCGAGTCCATCATTTAAAGGGCCTGCTTTCTTTTACGGCTGCCCGTTGTCTATTTTGGCTGCTTTATCCTTGCAGACTGATGTCTGTCTTTTCGCTTTGGGGACCTCCTTGTCTCTTCTTGTTACCACACCTCTCTTCGAAGTCTGCTATCACCCATGGCCTCTATCTGCCTATCTCGTTATTTTTCAGCCTTCACCATATGTTCCTTGTTCTGTGGGTGGCTGTTGTTTAACTCTTTTAGCAAAGGTTTTTGACCCTTGGTCCCCTAGTTCTTAGAGTGGTTTGTGAGGAATGATGTTCCTTTTTTCGACTGCTTTTTAAAAAAATGTTATTTTTTCCTACGCTGAACACACTTGCGCGTCTCTAGCCCATTCCAGGTTAGTTGTACCAGTCCTTCTTTGATTTCGTGCTCTCTCTTCTTGAGAGTCCCTTCCTCTTGTTGTGTCTTCACTTCCATTTGGAAGCTGTAGAGGAGTTGTTTCTTTATATACAGTGGTATATTGAAGGCTTTTTGCGATCTCTGCATGTGGTATTCTGCAGGATTTTTTCTTCTGATAGATTATACTTCCTGCACTTGTTTGTAGAAATGCTCTTTCCTGGACTCCATGCTTGTATTCTTGTATGTTCTGCAACACTTTTTGGGTTCAGCTTTTCATGTATGCTGTTATTTGCACTTCTGCTGGCTTCTTGGGTACTTTGTCTGTGTTCGATCATGTACCCTCTATATCTTCATACCCCAGCCAGGTCCTCCTCTGTGTGACTCACTTACTATTGGATGTTTTGGAGGCATTCCTAATCTAATCTTCTGGGTGTTAACTTTTCATGAACAAGGATGCAGGTCTTGAATTCTCTCTAGCGAGGTTTTTCAACCTGCTGTTTTCCTTCATGATGTAACCTGGGTCCGTTGCAGCTGCACCAGTCAGTTGGCCTTGTTTTCTTGTGTCTGCTGACATTCTTTTCCTTCTGTGTGATGCTTCACACACTTTCCTTTTTCTTTTCCAGTTGTGTGGATCATTTTGACTCTTGTTGTCTGACATTCTTATGATAAATGGGTTCTTGCTCATATGTATAGATTATCTATACATATGCATGTGTGTATGTATTTGTGTGTTTATATATATATATATATCCTTCTTTCTCTTACAATTACCAATGTTATTTTTTTTCTTCCCCATCTGAGTATCTTTATTGGTGCTTCCAGAGGTTCTACCTATTGACCGAGAGAGATGTATCTCTTTTTTGGCACACTGTTTCCATGGCCAGTTTCTGTAAGTTGCTCAGTGTTTTTGATGCAGAATGTAGTCACTGAAGAAACTGACGTCAGCAGAGGTTACATATGGACTCTGTCTACATCACATCTGATGGTCGGCGTCACTACGGAGTCGCACGACGCCCTCTGCCGACACGTAGAGGTACTGTTGAGATTTTTTCCAGACCCAGTCTGGCACCTGGGGAAAATGTAGAGGTAATGAATCTGAGCCTAGATTTTGTCTCTACCAGATAAGCTGTTACCGAAGGTAAGTAACTGTTCTTTGGGAACCGCCAGTCTTAACAGCTTTTTCTCCATTCTAAGTGACTGCTGGCCAACCTTATTCAGTGGTGTTTTGGAGCAGAGAGAAAACGCTACCATTGCAAATATTTTTTATGTTTTATTTATTTTTACTTAAACCAGGGGTGATCAGAGTGGAGCTGTTCTGCTTCTGATGTTTTTATTTTGACTGTTCAGTTTAAGTTTGAATTGCAGCAATAGCTTGCTGATTAGAGGTCTGAAACACCCTTACAGAATCTGTTGGATTAATCTATTAAGAATGGTCGCTGCTAGACGACACTAAGAGCGCCCGCCCGCAGTGTCTTTAATCCTCTTGTCATAATTTTGGAGGCATTTATCATGTGGAAAGCTTTCCCATAATTATCAATCATGCAATTTATCAATACGTACACCTTAACATGAGTGAAAACGGAATAATTAGAGCAGAAGTTTTGTAATCCGAACCTGATCCGTCCTTTTTCTTCTAGAAGAGCGCTCTCCCCAATTCAGTACATTTAAATGTTTGATGTCATCATAACTATCTATTTAGTTACTTTTTATTCATGGTATCATTTGGGTTCATCTGTGGCTTTCCTGATGAAGGTGCATGGGTTGCCGAAACATGCGTAGACTCGATCCTACCAAACATCAATTATGATCTAAGCCACTTATATCATGATACATAAAGACATGTATTAACTGTATGGTATAGCACCTGAAGAAAATATTTTTAGATATTGGCTATATACGTGTAACCAGACTATGAATTGACACTGAATGCATTGTCTTAGATTACTTATGGGATATCAATGTGTCATGTATATTTATTGTATTTATTCTTTATATGCTTTTCATTATTAGAGAATTAAAACTATTTTTACGTTATTGTCTTGCTTGGCCTTGTGATTATGTATATACAACATCAATCTATTGTATACAAAAACCCACCAGCAGTCTATATTTCACTCTACATCTAATCAAGACAAAACAGCAATAGAGCTATTGATGCCAGCATCCAGTGAGAAAGACCTAAGTAAGGAAAGATGTATCTTAGTGTTTGCATTGTTTAGAAAGTGGTCCTGGAAGTTGTAACTTTTGTGGTGAGATGTTTTCATGTATGGTTGGATGGTGGGTGAGACACAATGCACTCTATTGTACTTGAGTCACCCTTGAACTGTCGCAGTAGGTCTCTTTGGTCTATGAGACCCTACAGTCATTGCGTTTGTCTGGCATTGAGGAAGCCAATTCTAGATGCCTGTGTATGTTTCTGCGGCAGTGAGGTAGAATCCTCTTACAATCAAGGGGGGGGGGGGGATTCCCCGTGTTCTCAGCTTTGAATAGGGGAATCTTTGGTGCCTAAGAGATGTAGCTCTCTTGTGACCCACGCATATATTTATGTATTTAGTGGGAAATCTTCAATCAGTGTGTAAAATTTCCTTTACCTCCAGTTAAATTTAAAGGGCTGGCGTTAGCTTTACTGAAATTATGTGTTTTATATTAAAATAGGGGATTTTTTGGCGATCCTCTGCATCCATTGACCTGTGATTGTGACAGAAATGTGAATGGCAGCCATTACAGCAAGAGGCAGTGAGGCGGCAAACTTCCCCCATTGGCTAACTTTACTGTGATTAATGGCATTCGTCTCTTTCACAATGATCAACTCTGCAATCAGTGTAGTTCCTTTCAGTGCCAGGAACTATTATCAAAGTGTGTGCTTTTTGAGATCAAAAATACTTTTTTTTTCTTAGTAAATGGTTATTTTTTACGTTAGTGGGTTCCCTGCAGGCCCCTCAACAATAAAGTAAACAAAAGAAAAGCACTGTTAAAGCGAAAAGGCTGGTAGCTAATGTCAGACGTATTGGATTTGGCAATGCTTGTTTTTCTGGCCACTTCTCTTATTTTCGTGCTTTATGGTGATCAGTGTGATTCACATCACCTGCTTTTAATGGTGAATTTCAGTTGTTCATTGGGAAGTACATCTCTTGTTTCTGTGGTCGAGTACGATGCCTTTCACTTGCAGCTAGTATACTTGGTGTTTTGGTCGTAGGATAGCTGCTTTCGCCTAGTCAGAGTAGTGATTCGTAAATTCTGTAGTGAGGTTTTCTGCTGACATATCTAGGAAAATGCACCTTCTATAAAAATGTGGTTTGCTTCATTGTGGTTTGTAGAGTTACTAATGCAGATTTTTTTTTTTTTTACCCTATCCTGACAGATTCAAAATGACGTCCGACCTTGGAAGTAGTCTCACCTCCATTGACTGGCTGCCTCAGCTCACCTTAAGAGCCACCATGGAGAAGGGACATGCTGCCCAAGCACCCACTGGACCCCGTAAGGGCCCTGGCTCACCCACTGACCCGAACGCTATCCTCAACAAAGAGGAAGCGGCGGCCCACCGGGATGGCAAACCTCCCTACAGTTACGCCAACCTTATCACGTATGCCATTAACTCTTCATCTGCTAAGAGGATGACTCTGAGCGAGATTTATCGGTGGATCTGTGAGAATTTCCCCTACTACAAGAATGCTGGCGTGGGATGGAAGGTAAGTCAGCAATGTATTATGCACTGGCTGATTATTGACCACCTGTTATTAAGAGCATGTGTTAATAATGGTGCAGGAGATTATTAAACCAATTTACCTATGGATGTGCAGTGTCTTGTTTTGCCGTTTAGTTGTGTGGATGTGGTTGTATATATTTAATTAACATTCTGGAGTTTAGTTGGCATTTTGAAGCTTGTGGATGGACTACCTTGGACTTTATTGGTTGAGCCTTGTACTAGTCATTAAATTGCCTATTTTCAATAAATCTTTGTCCAGGGTTTACATAATAGTCCTGTTTTGGGGTGAGCGGTTAGTACAGATGTACCCTCTTGATATTGCCATGTTAGAATTTTTGAAAGGTTGTGTAAAAAAACATTTGGGTAGAGTTTTTAATCAAAATTTCCATCAGTTGTATTAAAGTTTAATGAATAAGCACGTAAAAACCTTTTTTGAAAGGTTGTCAGCTTTTGCAATATTTGGTAAAAATCTTTATATAATCACGATTTATCCAAACATAGGAAAAGCCAATAGGTTACGCTTTTAGAACCTACTGGCTTTGCCAACGTCTTCTACCCATGCTGCACAGCATTGGCATGATAGCATGCACCATAGCAAAAAGGTTTAAAAAAAAAAAAAAAAGTCACGACTCAGCCGCGTGATTTTGTAGGTGCCCATGCTCTACTACACTTAAGAGATGTGTGCCATTTTTTTTTATTTGTCAATCCAAGATGGAGCAGTAAATAAAAACAAAAACAAAAAAAAAGGTATAGGGTAAAAGTGTTTTTGAGTAGGATGGGCCGGCAGCAATTTGCTGCCTGGTCCTCAGGCCCTAAAAAAACTATTTAAAGTCCATGGATGGGAGGAGAGGGCAGCCTTTATGGTAGAGATGGACATCAATTTTTATCCGGAGGGGCATCAGTGATGTTCGGGAGAGGGCAGAAACGTAGCTCTGATGGTAGGGGTCAGCAAAGAGTTGCGGGCTGGTGAATCAGGTATCAGGTGGGTGCGGATGGTTGAAGCAGCACAAGGGGAGAAGCTCACGAGGGAGAGTGCAAAATGGATGGTGTAGGTGAGACATAACAATGGAAAATACATGGAGTGCCTCAACAAAATGAAAAGGTAATGCCTGAAAAGTAAGCAGTGGAAGGGCACAATGCTCCAGGGAGGGACAAGCACCAGCAGTCCAAACTTGCTTCATGCCCTTCAAGGTCTCTCGCATGGTGTTAGAACCACCTTGGTAGAACTGCGCTTAGCAAGCCTGATGGTAGCAGGCTCCCGCTCGTTGTACTGCTATATGGCAAGAATTGGCTATCTGGCATTACTTGACATAAGTATGGCGTTGGACAACATATTTTTGAATGCTGGATTAACATGCACTATAACAATAACCTGGGATTGTATCCAAGATATATGTAATGTTTATAAAATAAGGTTCAAACACAGTAATAATGCAAGCTTACATTGACCCATTAATCAGTTGCTCACTCACAAAAGATTGTTTCTCTGGGGAAGGCTTCTGCCAAACCATTCGTTCCTGTAACTAATCCACCTTACACTTCTCGATGAAGGCATAACTGCTTCAGTTTGAATGTAGATATCAAAGGCTTTCAAAGCCAACCCAAGTTGCATGCATCATTAGACATGGAACTTAGGAATAGCAGAGCAATGGCACAACAATATTTGTCAGGCTTGCTAAGCAATCCTTGTGCTTTCCACTGTATCCTTTCACCCCGCCCAGGAGTAATGCTGAAGTTCGTTTACGAGCTTGTATTTCTAGAAATGCAGGGCACACAGGTTCTGCTGAATAAAATTCCTATGCGACATGTTAAACCTCTGCTGGCCAGCCATGACTTCCTTTGCCTTCTGTCACTTCCATATTCTGTCAAACACACAAAAAGTGAGGGGAACGCTGCTTGCAAATACTCTAAACTCTGGATAGCATTCTAGCTTATTTTTCCCCCCAATGTGCCACTCTAGACAGAGGGCGACTTTTCATAGTCTGTGCCTTACAAGTGGGGTATTAGCTCATTACTTGTACAGAATACTTTCGTTCCAGAATAGAGCACCATAATCCTTGTGGTAACAAAGACTAAAGATGCACCTGACCTTTTATTCTGTAACATATTTAGCAAATGCTGTAGATCACTTGTGGCCCGATTTTGAAACCATTAAATCCTCTGTATACATGAAGCAATGAACCATCTCCTAGTTTACACTAAGAGGAGAACTGCATGTGTTCAGTGTTATTCAGCGATAATGTTGCTTATTCTGTTCACTTTATTGTGTGCATATATGGGTGGTGTTTGTAGAATGCAAACTTAACAGGGCAGTGTGTAAGACCTGAAGAAGGAGCAACTTTACTTTGTGTATAAGGGTAAGGGGGAAGGAGATTTGGTAGCGGAAGCTTTTTAGGTCGAGCCTTAGCGCTGCGCGCATGCGCTGATCTCAGGAGAGGGCCTCTTGGAGCTGACCAGCAATTCGCGCACGAGAGAGATAGCTCGTGCTCGAAGTCCTGACATTCCATTGGCCTTTGCGTGCGTCGTTCTAAAAAGACAGCGTAAATTGGTCAAAGGCGTATTTTTGTCCCACCTTTTTGTCCCAATGTTGACGCCCACGGCCTAATGCATGTGGTTACCTGCACGGGCGGCATCTGTTTTGAATTATTGTGCCCAGACATGAGCGCGATAATTGAAAACAAATGGGCTGCTCGCTCTTGCGCGTGCCCTCTTGTTTCCCTCTCGCGCGCGCACGCCACTCGTTTTTCCAACTGCAGTCATGACATGCTTTCCTGCAACATTCAGAGCTGAGTTTATGGAAAACTACTTTATCTTTCTGCCCCTCACCTACCTTTGTTCAGCTCCTAGATCGCGACCCCAGCGAGGGCTAAACAATAAACACAGCCCGGGAGTCTGTAAATTATGACCAGCCGCCTGAGCCCTTAGATGCATTGTGTGCTCTTTGCAGTACTGTTGCTTTAACTGGCTCCTTTGTTGCTGAAAAAAGCACAGTTACAAAACAAGAGGACCGGACTCTGCCAACCAAACTCTGCTCTCTTCTTTCTTTGCTGGGCAGCAGTTCCCGCACTCAGACGCTAATATTTCGCGGGCTCCTTTCAGCGAACGCTACGTTGGGCTTTGTGGTGGTCGAATCTTCCGTAACTGGCTGCAAACTTTCGATTTTTAAACACTGGAGTGGCGGCCATGTAGAGCTTCTGTCATGCTCTGCTTTGGGGGCCGACTAGTAGAGGACTTGGTCTGCTTGAAAAGTAGCACAGAGCCACCTACGGCTGCCCATTGGATCCCGGCATGTGCCTGACGAAGGAGATGGGCATTGTACACATCAGTGCATGTGCACTGCTGCGAAGCTTTAAGTGTGAATCCGGCACCGGAGCTCCAACTTAGCAAAGCCTTTCAGATGCATATCTCTGGACCAGCATGTTTGCTAATCCTTCCAAATGCATGGCTCTAACAGAGCTAATTGTTTCCCGTGGCTCTGGAACTACACTTGTACGAATTATGTCACATGCATTGCCCTGGAGTGGATCAGTGTACCTGCATACATTTGATGCTACATTTATATAATCAATTCACATGTATTGCTGTGAATTGCATGTGTGTGCTTCAGATCACAGATGCATGACTTTTGACTCACGTGTTTACAATTCATTTTTACGTGCCTGGCTTTGAATGTGCATTTGCGCACCGACTTTCACGGACATAGCTTTTAAGCTACTCAGACAAATCCATGAAAAACATGGCTCGAATGCTGCACCTGATTACCAGCACATATGGGCTTAGGTGTTGCACTTATAGGAATCCGTGCGAACTAATGAATCTGTGTTCATGATTACGTGCACGTTGTCTGGAGCGCACATTTATTATGCAATCGTTCCACAAGTGTGCTCAAACCCTCCCATTGTGAATAGGTTGATGCACGGCTCTGGTCTGTAGCAAACATTAATGCACCAATGGACGAGCAATACCCCAGGACTGTACGTGTACCGATGCATTTAGTGCACACGCAACAGCAGAGTTGCATTGTTTGAATAAAGAAATATACCTTATATCCCCGCAGAGGTAAAGCTATCTGCACATACCAGCTTCTGGAGCACTATCTGTGTGTTTACAAGTATGTTTGCACACGCAAGCATATGTTAACAGGAATGCCCGTACAACGTATTTACATCTACTTGTGAGATACCCGCTCACATGCATGCATGTTTGAGTATTTTTGCATTAAAGGGCATGCGTTTGTAGGTGTGGTTTCATGTACCTCTGTACATGTGTGTTTCATTCCTGAGTTACTGTCCGAACTTTAACAGTGACGTTGAAAGCATCGACATATCCGCTCACAGGCGGGGTTTCTGGATGAATTGAATGGTGTTATTCATAGCATTTTTCATGAGACTCATAGCTTGGTGCTGGAATCCGGTTCACATGATTAACACTCTCTGAAAGATAAAACCCACATCTGACCCTCAGACGCTACCTCCCTGAATGAACTGAAGCCTGCAGCCCACCTTAACCGTGACCCCCCCCCCCCCCCCCCCCCCTCAGCTTGTTAATCATCATCAAACTCCTATCACCCCCCACGATCCCATAATGCACTGCATGGTACTCACCACTGTCTTTAACCTGCCCCTGTCCAGCTAGACGTGAGTTTGGGTGTCGAGTGACATGTGGAGCTGCCTGAGGACCAATGGCTCTGGAGTCACCATGTCAGGCGCAGCACCGAGGTACACCCCCCCACCTCTCCACGAGTTACTGGTACAGTGGGTATTTGTAACTACTGGGGATAGCATAAGGCGCCTAGGGTTGGATTGGTAAGGCAGACACTCGGGCAGTGGACCGGTATCCGAGTTATGCGAGATGGGAGTCTCTTCTTGTCTTTGAGGGTACTAGATATCTATTTTGAACAGGCAGGAAGAAGTTACCAGCATTGCAAGGACAAAAAAACAAGTAGACATTTTTTTAATGTAAGCGGCTGTTCATTAGTACATAATGTCTTCTTGGTTTTATATAGGGTAGCAAAAAGTATTATAACCGTTTTTTTATAATAACTTTTTAAAATGCTACACAGCAGCCACAATGCTGTACAACATAGCTTCAAAACATTGGCAGAGCCAATAACTAAACACTTATAAGATCCCAAAGGTGAGACCTATTGGCTATGCCAATGCTTGTTGTTACTGTGAGGTGCTTCTCAAGAACCACCCTGTAAAGTGGGCCTGTGCTTTATAGCTTGGGATTGCACTGTGCAAATACCCATACTTGCAACATAAATTCAAGAGATTTATTATTTAATACATGTTTAAAACGAAAGTGGTCAAACTTATATGAAAATAGCACAGTGGTTCTTTAGCACAATCACAGTGCAATATACAGTTATCCAGAGCTAGATAGGAGATGTGTTTTTTAAGAAGGCAGAAATTACAGCTGCAGAGCGAAGGCTGACCAACATGAACAAAGTATTAAACTTTGTTCATGGAGCTTGACCTCCTTTCTGGGCAGCCAATGACCCTGTAATGCCAATAAAATGTCTTAGAGAAATAGATAATTTACAGTGTGTTATTTTTCTCTGCCAGCAGCACAGATTGAAGGAGGGCAGTCATAAGGAATTTATTGTTTATTTCCAGTCCCAGTACTCTTCTTCCCTTTCCATTATTACCTTTAGACTTCAGAGCGCAGTAGTGTGTTTGTGAGCACCATGAGATGCCCATGACTACACTATACATGTTTTGTAGTTGATTTATGAGCCTCCTGGCTGCTCTGTGGAGTGAATACTAACAAAAGTATCTGAAAAGTTGTTGGTACAGAAAAGAAAGCAGTCCTCTTTTTAGGTTTGACTTGTAATTGCGTCTCCCCAGTTCATGGCTCACATGCATTCTATGCATACTCAGTGACTTTGGGTCAGTCTCTTTCAGTTATTGGCTTCAGTTGCTCAAGAGCAATTAGCCTTTGACTTGAGAACCAGTCAATCACATCTTGGCTCAGCCCACCAGAGTATTTTGGCCTCGCCTTCTTTCTGTTGGCTGTTTGGTTGCATCCTCCTGCTTCCATTGGAGCGTGCGACAAACTATGTTACATCTGAAACGTACATTGTCATCACACATTAAGTTCTTTCTCATATGTGCATTGTATATTTAAAGCTGTTATTTTTTAATATAGATTTTTGTATTGCTTTAATAACACAGTATAGGCATTTTCAGTTGCATTGATAGTGCAATAATTAGTTAGCATTGGCATTTTGCATTTTTACTGTCACCTGTCTGTGCATGCTTCTTCTAGTGTTGAGAGCTTCACTCAGGGTTCAGGGTGTTTAGCGTCTGACAGACCTGATCCACTCAACCTCCAGTGGGCATTTTGTCTACGTTCCTTTCTTAAAATGTTATTTTTTCCCCTTCTGCGTCAGACTTTTTTGTTAACTTTGTCAATCCATTTGTGTGAGCATCAAACCTACTGACATTGAGTGAATATTTGTCCCAGATAGATGTATTATTTTACCACTTCTATCGTTTCTCCTCCCAATGCGCAGTTGTATTTTGTATAAGGGTTTTTCCCCTCTCAGTGGGACTACGTTTTTGTTATATTTGGAACCAAGAAGTTTTCTCTTGTATATCTTGTTAGCACATCTAAGTTCCTTTGTAATCCAAATGTAGTGAGATCGAAAATTACCACATCATCTGCATACATCATTATGTGTATGTTACATGATGCAATCTTCGGAGGGAAATTGACAACCTGCAGAGAAAACTGTCCGGGAGGTCACTGAGGTATAGTGAGAAAAGGAGGGGAGCCAATAGGCAACCTTGCCTAAGGCCATTTGATGTGACTATTGGGCGAGTGAGTCCTTTTTCTTTTCCCATTTGTACCTGGCACCAAGTTTATGAATGTAGTGAAATGATTAAATGAAGAAGAGCTTCCGGAATTCCCTGATTTCTGGGATTGTTCCAGAGTGTTGGTCTGTCCACTCTGTCGAAAGCTGTTGAAAAATCGACAAAGACTGCATAAACGGCCTGGAATTAAGAGACCACGTATTTGTCGATAATTGTCTGTAAAACTGCTATATTGTCTGTTACCTAGTGTTTCTGTCTGAACATAGCCTGATTAAAAGAGATCACTCCGGAAGAAAAGGCCAAGTCTTTAAGATGGTCCAAGACACTTGCAGCGAAGATCTTCCCTATTGCATCCAGCAATGCGATCTGTCGGGTTGCAGCCGCGATCCTTTCTTGTGGATTGGTATTACTATGCTTCCCATCCATGATTTAGGAATTTTCCAGGTAGAGTAGAAGTGTGAATATAGTGGCACTAAAAATTTACACTCTTCCTCTGGTTTGCTTTCTAGTACCTTCATTGGAATTTGGTCCGGGCCCATTGCAGCAGAGGATCTTGCTCTCTTTATAAGCTCTATTTGGCGGGCCACAGGGGGCAAAGTGTTTAAAATATTTTCCAGTTGCATACTTAGTGGGTCACTCCATTCTTCTTGAATTTGATTTGATATATAGATTACGTAAATATATTTCCCCTTCAATCGGGGGGGGGGAACTGGTGAAGCCTGCAAGGATTTCTTAGTTCCTGTTTGTTTGGCTAGTAAGCTCTAGTACTCCCGGATA
Organism: Triturus cristatus; assembly: GCF_964204655.1. NCBI lineage: Eukaryota > Metazoa > Chordata > Amphibia > Caudata > Salamandridae > Triturus > Triturus cristatus. The sequence goes on from NC_140590.1 coordinate 1,693,926,738, forward strand.
TTATTTGTTTTGCTGCGATTTGGATATCGACCCAGTTTTTGTCCTGTTGAGATTTTTACATTTTTTCTTTTTCCCTTCTCCGACATTTTTTTAAATGTTTAATTTCTCGATCTCTTGTCACTAAAAACTGTAGAAATTGCAGGCAAATTAATTTATTTAATGCTGTAGCTCGTGTGTCTGGGTTCTTTCTTGTATGAGATTTTGCTCCGGAACCCCACTGTTTTAGAGATGCCTGTAGAACTTGCATAATTTTGTTGAGGACTAGTTCGAAATTTGCTTTTGGGTCCGAGAAGTACATGAATTGTAATACTTTTGTGTTGTCAATTGCATGGTTGATTTTATTAAAGGCGGTGGATGCCCATATTAATCGCCATTGGGACTGATTCACAAGTACAGAACTTTGTAGATGCATAATTGGGCCCGGGGAAATGCGTTTGTGTTATTGCAGTTTCGAGTCTTAGTATTGCATGGTCACTTCCCTGATGGGATTTGATTTTTAATTTTGCGACTTTGCCAAACAGATTATGTAGTCTAGAATAGAAGAGCTGAACTTGCCTTTTCTAGTAAAGGTTGCCGGTATGTCTCCACCAGTGCATCCATTTAGGATGACACCGTTTATTGTGGGGAGAGAAGATAATAGGATTTTCCCTCGTTTGTATGCCTTGATCCCAAGGGGAAATAGTGGTGTAGGAATTGATAGAGCATCTACTTGTTCTCCATATTCCCATTGTTCTAGGAGACCATTAGAAATGTTCCAGTTCAGGACTCCTTAAAGGAAAACGGGGGGAAATCCTCTTCCTGCCACCACATTTTTAGGTCTCTCATACGCAGCGTGCATCTGCTGCATCGAAGGTCCTTTAGCCGTCGTTCAGCTCTTTTTCGAAGCACGTACTTGTGCTTGTGGCGGCATACGCCTTGCGGGAGTGCGCAGCGGCGCGCGACAGGCACGAGTATGTGCTTCTAAAAAGAGCTTGATGCGCACGCACACACTGCTTGCGTGCTTGTTTACTATTTCATTTTATCCCAGCCTTGACATGAAAACAATGCCCACGTCATAAAATACTGCTAAGCGGTGACACTAACTTCCTTTTGTAAATTGCATAATTGCTGATGCTGGTTCTGTTATCACTGCTGCGTTTGCATTTAGTTTATCTTGTAGTAGTTTTGTCCATCCCTTAAATCAGTGTAATTTTAAGGATTTTGGGGTCCTCTGGCAATCACTATTGGACGGGCAACTTCATATTACTACTTATTACCCCAGGCAGTCCTCATTATAGTCCTAACAGAACGAGGCTTCCTCTGCCTCTGACTCACATTATCTAATCCGTCGTCTGTTTACACCATGCTGTAATCTGTTACTTAAGGCCCCTGCCTCCTCCCTTGATTCCTCTTTTTCCACTGTTGGTGACACTAGCCAGAGGACAGAGGTAAAATTAAAGTAATGTGCGAGGTTGGTAAGTTAAGACCTCACTATTTAAATTTGTGACAAAAAGAAAACGTTTCAAGATACAGTCACTTACAAAGCGGGGGCTTGCTATAGCGACCACTGAGGGGTGCTTACACATGACAGGGAACCACTTGGTTCTCTTCCTGTTATTACCTTGTCCTTTGCTGACCCCTGCATTTCGTTTTTATTTCAGGTTCCTGGACTCTGTTTCATTTTTTTAACTAACCTGCCACATTTGTAGTTTTTAGGTCTTGCCTGGCGTGGGCTGCGCACTTGCGCAGTCTCGCTAGCGAGATGTAGTGATTTGGGGTATTTTCTTTAAAGGGCATTAAGCCCCTCCCCTCTTTCCATTGGCCGGCGTCACCGTTTATGCTAAACTGTGACCAGCCATTGGAAAAGAGCTGTTCCTGACTTTTACCTTTGGCTTTATGAGCCGTCCCATTTGGACGGGCTCGTCTGCCTTCCTTGCGTCGTAAAAGAATTCTTATCTTTATGGGGCCATGTGTACATGGCCCCATAAAGACAAGAGATCCTCTTTCACTTTCGGGACCGCGTCGTGCTTGTTTTTTGTTGCTCTGCATTGGAGGGAGGCGATTGTGTTTTGTTTACTTAACTTAATTTCCCGTGTCCTTAATCTTTCCTCACGGGCGGCCCTTGTTTATTTATTAGGTGTGTGCTTATTGTTTCCTCCGGCCGCGCTCGATGGTTGCCCATCGCAATGCTTCCTCCTCGCAGAGGGCGATGCCCCTCTGGTCTCCAGCACGTTGGCGGGGACTGCCAGCACTGGGGAACTCAGTGCCAAGTCCTGGCAGCCGTGAGGTGAAGGCAGCAGGTTCAGGAAACCAGGGATATCATACCCCCACACAACCAGGGCTAGCACAGGCAGACGCTGTGATCACACGCACAACCTAAGACACAGGGAAGGCACAACAGCTTTCAGCAGGCAACGGAGGCGCAAGCTTACCTGGGAAGACAGGCAGACGCTGCGATCACACGCACACTCTAAACTCGCATCATTCTGATTCATATTCTGAACGGAGAGGGAGGTGCGATGTTATTCAAGTCATTGGTTCCACTAAAAGAGTCGCACCTTTTATTAGCACGGGACAGGCACGGATGAATGTTGATAAATCCGGCACACAGGACAGTCAGTCAGAAAGTGATGGGGCTAAAGCAATAAACAGACATTTAGTGAATATAATGGATGTCTGTCTTTTGCAAATGGGCAACAGTCGTTCAACCTCATGTCCCAAGGCCTTGAGCAATGAAAACCGCATTGCCCAAAGCACAAGAAGATTCCCGCGCCCGCCTCCTTCTCACCCAGGGGGCCACAGAAAGATAGCAGGATTTCAATAGGTTATCCTTTTGGCTGGCATCGAAACGCTTCTCCTTGACACAGCACGGGTGCCCCTCCTCCAGCTTGGTACAGTGTTGTCTTTGGGGCTGTGCCAAATGTACAGGACACGAGCCTCGCAGGGAACGGACTGCCTCCTTCAAAGCATCTGCAGACAAACTTTCCCGATTTTACTCTCTATTGTGTGAGGTTGCTGTTTTCACACTCTCGTTCTCGTGTTAGGCTAAAATATGTTCTATATTTTAAATGTTTTATCACAGGTCAGACAGAACTCAGAACTCCTATAAACATTCTGTTTTCAAGTTTTGTTGTTGGTCTGCCAGCTTTTAAAAGGCCATTTGTGTAAATAATAATTAATCACGAAGTTCTACGAGATCCAAGCAAAGCACCAAGAGTTTTTAATGTCGTAGGCTTACTTTTTCTTCTTCTATTTGATCGTGTTTGAAGTGACATGATGTAGTCTGTTGTCTTTTACGTTTAATGTGCTCACATTCATGCAATTGTTCTGACATTTAGTTCTGTGCCTCTTTCAAACATAGAATATGAGTTCAAAGTGCAGCTCCTAATTGAACTTTGTTGAGGCAACCATTACTTTTGTATAATGCAAGTGCTGCCTAGAATAATCCTGTGAGTCATAAAGTGTGCAGTGGGGGTAGCAGAGTACACGAAAGTATTTAAGGAATAGATAAATGACTTCAGCACAATCAAATTAAGAATCAGACAAACGTTGGCAGTTCCTATTGTCTCTACAACCTGCTAAATTGTATCTAAAGAGATTCAATTTATAATTTCTGTTATATGTTATCAAGAGACAAATATAAAAATATGCTACAGCAGGTTTTTTTTGTCCTGTAAGGTGCCGCTCACAAGTTGTGCAGAGTAGGGTGGAATATTTACCACACCTAGTAAATAATATTGCCCAAGGGTGAGGTAGTTACCAGGTATGGTAACTGCCTCCTGTTCCGAGATTTCAATCTGGAAATAGGGCATGGCATAAAGGATCAGTTGTTGACATACCAGATTTAGAATGTTTTTCCTTTTTTTTGTTCACACACCTCCCAAAAATCTTGTTTAATAGGGCTGCTCAGTGTGCATAATGTTTTATTGGTTATATATAAGGTACAAAAGATTCTTATAACACTTTTTTATTATAACTTCTCAACATACTGCACAGCAGCCGCACTGCTCTACAACATAGCTTAAATACATTGGTAAAGCCAATAGCACTAACTAAACACTCACAAGGTCCCAAAGGCGAGACCTATTGGCTATGCCAATTCTTCTTATTTTTAAAAAAAAATTTTTACAGTAAAAATCTAGAGCTTAACAGGCCCTTTCAGTTACTTGCCTCTTTCCTTTCATCTGCTGTCTGAAATTCCCACCATCCTATATCTTCATACCGTCACCTGCTGTCTGGCAAACTTTGTTGTCCATTTCTCTACCCCTCACCTGGCCCCTTCCAGATCTGGTTCCTCAGTCTGCTCTCTCACACAAGTTTGTCCATATCAGCATCAACACAGCAGCACCTCCTCAGGTCATCACCCCTAGCGCAGCCCCATATCGGCATCAGCACAGCACCATATCAGCATCAGCACAGCACCACCTCCGCATCAGTGCACCAGCACAGCCCTACTTCAGCACCAGCGTAGCCCCACCTCAGCAGCAACTCTGCACCGTTTCACCATCCGCACCACCTCAGCATCAGTGCAGCACAGCACCAACTTAGCATCGCTCAGCACCACCTGAGTACCAGCGCAGCTCCAACACCTCAGCAGGACAAAAAAATTAGAAGAAATCTTTTATGTTAATTCTTTGTTTGATAGGGTCATCCAGTTGTACATAATGCCTTGGTTATATTTAAGGAAATAAAAATGCTTAACACTTTTTTATTGTAACTTTCAACATGCTGCACAGCAGCCACAATGCTCTACAACATAGCTTAAAGACATTGGCAAAGCCTATAGCCCTAGCTAAACACTTATAAGGTCCCAAAGGCGAGATCTATTGGCAATGCCAATGCTTGCTTGTTTATTTCTTCTAATGCTTTTACCATAAGACCATTGTTCCAGGGACCTGGTGGAATATAGACTTTAAAAATTGTCGAAGGTGGATATTTTTTTTTGATACATGTGGCTCACTTCCTGATCCCAAAAGTAGTCTTCATGGAGCAAAATAGCTAGTCCTCCTTTAGCATGACCCGGAGTCACCGATTTTGCTGCTTTGTCATAAAAAAAATAATATTTTAGATCGAAGGGCGGTGCTCATTTCAGTGCCACTCTGTAGATGCAGGTACGATGCTGTGAACAGTAGGTTTGGATGCAGGTGCGATGCACGCGCCAGTGTGTGCAGGTGTGTTGCTGGTGTGAGGGCTTGTATTGCGGGTGCCAGGGGGCACAGAGTGGCTCGGCTCTGTGTGTGCAAGGGAGTGTGGGGCCACTGGGGCCTGGTGTGGTGGTGGTGTGGTGGTGTTCTAAGGGGGTGCAAGCGGACGTGGCATGCTGCCAGCGGCAATCTGTGTGATACTGGTGCCAGTGGGCGAGGGTGAAATGCTGGTGCCAGTGGGCGAGGGTGCAATGCTGGTGCCAGTGGGTGAGGGTGCAATGCTGGTGCAAGTGGGTGAGGGTGCAGTCCTGATGCCACTGGGTGAGGGTGCAGTCCTGATGCTACTGGGTGAGGGTATGCTGCTGGTGTCACTGGGTGAGGGTGTGTGCTTCTGCCACTGGGTGAGGGTGCAGTGCTTCTGCCACTGGGTGAGGGTGTGCTGCTGGTGCCAGTAGGCGAGGGTGTGCTGCTGGTGCCAGTAGGCGAGGGTGTGCTGCTGGTGCCAGTAGGCGAGGGTGTGCTGCTGGTGCCAGTAGGCGAGGGTGTGCTGCTGGTGCCAGTAGGCGAGGGACAGTGTTTGTGCCACTGGGTGAGGGTGCGATGATGCCACTAGGTGAGGGACCGGGTGTGGTGCTGGAGCCAGTGAAAGAGGATGTGGTGCTGGTGCCATGGGCCCAGGTGCGGTGATGGTGTTGATGGGAGCATTCGTGGTGCTGGTGTAAATGCAAGTGCACCTGCTGGGGAGCAATAGTGCATGTTCGAGAGTGGGAGAGGAAAAAAATAATAATAAGGTGAAACAAAGGGCTCGGCGCAATAGATCTCCGTGCGGCCTGGCCTGCAACACCCGGCCGTACTCCCAAATCTGGAACAAACCTGCCTGCGGGGGCGTCTGGTTATATGGAGGTGTGGTCCTGGGGTGAAAAATATCTGCCCCTGCCCCTCAGGAACTGTGGTCCTCGGCCCCCCTCCCACCCTGCGAGATGCTGCACCTGTGCGCTCGGGTGACCCCCGGACCTCACTTTCTCCTCCTAATGAAGAGAAAGTACAGCTTGGAATCCGCTGCGCTCCCCTGACATCCGAGGAATGCTGCCGCAGGACAGCTGGGAAGGAAGCGAGGGTGGGAACCAAGGAGGGGAGGGAGGGAGTGGTGGGATAACTAGAGCGGCAGGAGGCAAAGAGGGAGATGTGGTAAAGGGGGAGGGATGGAGCTCGCAAACTGAGTAGAAGTTGTGAACTCGGCGCTGGTGCAACGCTTCTGAGCTTGAAGCTTAAAATCTTGTTTTTTAGTCCCAGCTCTGGCACTTGACTGAAAACAGTGTGATTCTGCGCACTTCGCTTCATTTCCTGTTGTGTAGTCTAAAATAGTAAAAGTAAAATGTAAAAAACATTTGTCAAGTTTACTTTTCGAATGTTATGCCCCACACACCCTCCTTTCTACTATCTGGTTTTGTTAAGGAAGTCCATGGTCTTAAGTTTAATGCTAGAATATAAAGCTTCTCTGCACAGTGTTCAGTCGTCCATAGAACTTCGGCACCCACCAGTGTGTTCAAACAAGCGCGGTCCCAAAAGTGAAAGGAGGACCGCGCTGCAGCCGGAGCATCGGGATCTCTGGTCTTTATGGGGCCATGTATTTCTAATACATGGCCCCATAAAGATAAGAAACTGCTTTGCGACAGATGCAAAGCAGGCCACCGAGTCCGGCTCGTAGGCCAAAGGGCGTCCACCAAAAACCCTAATTTTCAATGGCAGGCCACCGTTTACCATAAACGGGGACGTCAGCCAATGGAAATAAGGGGCGGGCTTAAAGCCCTTTTCTGAAAGTACTCATTAGCAATAAATCTCGCAGAGTGAGCTACGCATTTGCGCTGCTATGATAGGCGAGACCTAAAAAGCATACGCATGAGCGTGTGGTCAGAGTTTAAAGTCCTTACTAGAAGCCTTACAGAGCAACACATGCGAGCTGTCTCAGGTGAGACCTAAAAAGGGAGTTTGATTTCCCCTCCCTGTAGCTATTTAGGGTTTCCGGTATCCAGGACCAGTGATGTTCCTTTGGGAAGCTCTCCTGTTTAAATTTGTTTTTATTCCAGATCTCACACACTCCATTTTCTATCGAAATGGTAAGATTTTCGTTAGGGATAGTAAGACTTTCGTTAGGGATACTGACAGAATTTTTGATGCTGTTGATATTATCTTCGAGGGACTGTATTTTTGTACTTTTACCTTGAGTTTCCCCTTTATTTCAATTCCTTTATTGTTCACGACTGCGACGTCGTATCCGTTTTTGTAAAGTATCTCGCTTTCATTTAGAATTATTGTTGGGATGACACACAACCTGAATTCCACAATAGCCACTGTGCTTTTAGACATTGATGGGAACGCCACAAATTTTATTTCGGAACTTGTTAAAGACTGTAACTGAGGGATCTTGCGTAATAGATGCACTATTCTCCCTTGATTTAATGGATCGTTTCCTGAGGGAAATAAGTCAGAAAAGTCCAGGAAGCATGATTGACTCCACTGTACCTGAGAATTTGATGCCCCCGAAGTCTGTTCTTTGTTTTGGGCATTAGGTAACGCTGGATGCTCTATCGTACCCAGGCATGGAAAATTTTGGAGCAGAAGGATTTAGTTGTTTTTGATTTACTCTCACCTTGAGATCTTGGTCACTGTGACCGATCTTGTGTACTCTTATTGCTGATCTTGGAGATTGTACCTTTTCTGAGATTTTACATTTGTGAGTTAAATGCATCGGAAATTTTAGCTTTTGTGCTTTCTTTTTCGTGACTTTTTCGTCTAGCACTTTTCTTGGTCTTTTGCCGCTGATCTTTTTCAGGTCTCACCTGAGCCAGCGCATGTGCTGCTCTGCGAGACATTTAGTTAGGGCTTTTAAAAGTGCTGCCACACAGCCTGCGGCTTGCGTTCACGCGTGCGTGCAGCTGCCAGCTTTCAGCGCCCTGGCTTTCCTCCGATCTGGCTTTCCTCTCGCTTGTCCGCCCCTCCCCCACCACAGAGCGTGTCTCACGGCCACGCATCGTCTTTTATTTCTTTTTCGCGCGTCTTGTTTTCATTTTCTTTTTGCTCCCGTATGCGCACTGAACTCGCGGCTGTACGTCTTTTGACGAGACCCGGATGCGACACATCACTTGGGCGTAGAGATGAGGAAAGCAAGAGTAAAGACTGGAGTTTTTATAAGTCACGAATATTAGGAGGGTCACCCGACCATAGTGCTACCTTCAACAGTCACGTAGTGTATGGGAGAAGGGGGAGTGAGGGTATGAATCGTTGTGAGGCTGATGCATGCTCCTGATCACTTGAGTTCTTACACCCTGTCACCCCACCATCTCCACCAAAAAGATCCCTTTAATGGCATTTGTGTCTGGCCACGACCCATCTCCAGGGCCGTGGCGTTGGGACCCTGGGCCTCTGTATCACGCTCCTGCCCACCGGGTGTTGTCACTGTACATATGAGAGTGGACTCATCTAGTACCTATCCTCTCTCCATCCTGAGGATGGCGTCCGTTTTTTTTTTTCCAGTCTGGCTCTCCGTACTGGCTCTCAGGAAAACCACTTATCCCATCGTCATTCCACGCTGTCCTCTGTCCTGCCCGCTGACCTTCCTCCTTTCCCAGCCTTCGGCGTCCTGGTCGCGTAAAGCTCCAGCACGTCTTGCGACGTCATAACGCTTCCTCTGTTTGTCTTTTCCCAACTAGACCACTCCCCTTCCACCTCTTTCGGCAACTCTGGAGCGTTGTTCGTTTCCTGTCGGCTGGGAGCATTTGTGTCACTCGTGGTGGACTTCCGGTCACCACCCGATCCTTCTCACAGATACCTTTTTGGGGATCACCATCCTCCCATTCTACACATTATGGTTGTCCCACCATCTCTCCCCATATCTCGAGGTCCTTCTCCGCGTTCTCATCCGTCCATACCCATCACAGCCTACACTCGGCTACAGTCCACTCCCGTATATCTGCCAACCATCCACAGGCAGACACGGCCGTGACGTCAGCAGCACGCCCAAAGATTATCTGCAGATGGGGAAGGGCGAAGGTTCGCCTTTCTAAAATAACCTGTTGCAGCATTCATCCTGGGCGGGAGGTCTGTGCCTTGCACACAGCTTGTGACTACAGAGACAATCCCCCGGTCGTGGAAGTCCTGACATTGTCACACAAACTTTAAGAAAAGTCACTACTTTTTTTCACGAGGATAAAAGTGAAATGTGTGACAAGTGGGATAAAATATATATATAAGGTTTAATGTAGGTTGACTTAAAGTGAAACCAAAGAGTACAGACTAGTGCATGAAACAGCTCCTGTCATCTATGTGACGTCAACACTGTTTTATAATTACTGTCCATCTAGCCAATCATTCATCATTCACCCACATTTGTATGACAGTCATCCGCAGATATGTTGCTGCAGACCAATCACCCTTTCACGTATCCAAACTTTTCCTCCTCTTTCTCATGTCTGTCCATCCATCCAACCATTCACCCATCTATTGCTTGTCGCATTAAACCAATAATTCTGCAGACTACATGAAGCCACTTTCTTCTAACCAAAGAGAGACAGAAGTCAGACAGAGAACGCCTATAGGCAGAAACCATGCAACAAGTTAAAAGCTTCCTCAAATAGATATGGATGCTCCTATTTTTAGCATTTTTTTTATTGGGTCTGGCTGATCAGTGCAGCCGTCTTAACCTCCTCTTACTATTTAAAAAAATTAACTCGGAGTGCACTTAGGCTCAGTCAGTCTCTAAACTGATGCTATCGGCTGTTTGGTGTATCAGTCGTCCTACTACGGAGTGATTCGTGAATGAGGGACTATTTTATTTTAAATCTGAAAAAAATGCTTACCATCACACTTTTTTTTACAATCAATTCCTTATTACCCATATTCTATAGAAAACGCAATCCTTTTTTTATGCTTTTTTGTTTTTCCAGTGTTTGCAAAGACATTATGTCTGGCTTATGCATGTGGTGTGAGACCCTGGCTTTGAGTGAAACTCAGTTTTGGTCATGAAAAACAATGCCCTGCAGTGTAGTGGTATGTGGCATATATACGAGACTTCTTTTTAATGCCACTGCACAGAGTACATGAAAAATGCTAAGTTACAATATAGAAATATTTGGTGGGTTGTGAGCACATTTTGGGAGCGTAAAAGTGCGATGTCTGTGATGATGTCACGCCCATCACAAATGACAACAAGCATTGGCATAGCCAATAGGTCTCGCCTTTGGGACCTTATAAGTGCTTAGCCATGCAACAGTTGATGTTGTTGTACCAAGGATATTGTGCTGCATAAGTAAATGCTTATAAGGTCCCAAAAGCGAGACCTATTGGCTATGCAAATGCTTGTTTCCATTTTTTGTTAAAATTAAATCCGGAAGGTCAGTTGTTAAGGATTCGCTCTTTGTTGTTGCTATTTTGCTTTTTTCTGTTTTAGGAGATTGAAGTGGGACCTTGGGTCCACGTTGGTAGAAGATTGGGTAGTAAGGAATTACTTTGTTTTGGTCTTTTTCCTTATTTTGATCTTTAAATAGCTTTCTAAGGGAAAAGATTTTTTCGTTGTCCATTTTTTGGATCTTTCCTTTTTAGGTTTCGCCTAGCGTTGCTGCGTTATTGTAGATAAGCATTTTCAGAAAAGGGCTTTAAGCCCTGCCCCTTATTCCCATTGGCTTGCATCACCGTTTATGGTAAACGGTGGCCTGCCATTGGGAATAAGCTTTCTGGGGTGCCTCCTTTTCGCTTTTTTTTGTCCGGCCCACCTGTCCGGCTCGCCTGTTTTCCTTCTGTCGTGAAGCAGTTTCTTATCTTTAGGGAGGGCCAGATGGCCCTCCCTAAAGATAAGAAAGTGCTTCGCCGGCCGAAAAGGCGAAAGGAGCCTTCGGAGCTCGTCACGCTCCGACACATGGTTGCTCGCCAAAGTTTATTGGTTCAGTTAAGAACAAAAACCTAACCTCGTGAAAGCACATTTGAGAACAGACAAACACTTTCAGATATTGCGGTGTTGTAAGCCTCTTAACAGTCACATGTTCATGAGTAATCCTACTATTTATAATGGGGTCCTGTTTGTTGGAGGCGCACAAATGAGATATTTACAGATCTGCTCATAATTGAGGATCCATGCCAGAAAGTAATCTCAATATTTTCTGGCCTTTTCCCGCCCCTGTTGTTGTGCAGCACAACTTGGTCATTAAAAAGTGGCTTCATGCTGAAGTACAATTTTAAATGATCAACTGCTTTTTAATTGCAGATAAGTGCTATAGTTAAGTGTCAGTTCGTGGTTTGGCTTTACAGTTTAGGAGGTGATGTTTCCTATCCACGACCACTTCAGTGCACCTTAGAACATGTCTCTTCCATCTTTTCTCTACCCCACTTATCCAAGTATCGCGGGATCTCTCGCCCATGTCTGCTTTTAAGACCCTGCACTTCATTGAAGACCCAGATATCGCACAGAGCCAAAGGCCCTCCATTTTCTGTTGCAGACATACGTTTCCCCCCCCCCCTTCCCCCGTATTTTGCCTTACATTTTACAAAGGTTATGGATTAAGCCTCACAACACTGTGATTAGCATGCATGTTCGTTCGCCCCATCCTCTAAAAAACCACAAAAACGGGACATGTCTTTGTTTTAGCAGAACGAGTCAGAACGCCAGGACTGTCCTTGGAAAAACTGGTTCTGTCTGGGCAAATCCTGGTTGTCTGATCACCCTGTCTCAGTGCTATGCCTTAGACTGTCACCTACCAGTCAGCCGTGTAAGGCGGGTTACTCCCTATGCACTATTTATCTATCTGCTGAGGTAATACCTCGGTTTATTTATTTATTTAATCATTTTCAGCACCGCGCTTGGATGATTTTTAAATCATTTTTTTTCAAGCAGGGGCTTCTCGTTTTTGTAATTTTTTTTTTGGGGTGGTGGTGGTAGGGGAGGTGATGGTGGTGGCTGCTGGGTGGGCTGTCGGGAGGAAAAATGACTCTGGAATCCATCATGGCGTGCTGCCTGAGCGAGGAGTTGAAGGAAGCCCGGCGGATAAACAATGAGATCAAGCGCCAGCGCTGCAGGGACAAGCGGGACGCCCGCCGGGAGCTGAAGCTGATGCTGCTGAGTAAGTGCCTGCTCCGTCTAGCCCCTAATCCAACATGTTTTGTGCACTAGTCCAGTCCTCAGCACTGCCGGCCACTTCTCAATCCACTATTCCCGCTCCTTTCGCTGAATTTTAAACCATGGTAGTAAACGTGCTTAAACGTCACACTTGAGGGCTAGTGATTTGTGTTTCTTTCACAATACTGCCTTGCTGTCTTAGCCAGCGGGAGGGGAGGGGGCTCGGCTCGCACAGTCCTCGACCGAGGGCACACAGTACATGTGGTTACTGGCTCTTGTGTAAATGCCTGGACAGAGCAGGTCATAAAGTAAGGGATTTGTACACATCCCTGTGTGCGCGATGCTTTCGGTACGCTTCAGAGAGGGCGTCTTCGAGCCATCCGCTCTGAATAGGGAGTGGTGCTGCAGTGTCTGTGTTGGTACCTTGCAGTTTTCATTGCATACAAAGCGATACTTGCTCTCTGTTCCTGTCTTTCTCTCTCTTCCTGCATTTTTCTTTCTATTCCTGTCTCTCTCTCTCTATTCCTGTCTCTCTCGCGCTCTCTCTTTCTCTCTCTCGCTCTTTCTCTCTCTCTCTCTATTCCTGTCTCTCTCTCTCTCTCTCTCTCTCTCTCTCTCTCTATTCCTGTCTCTCTCTCTCTCTCTCTCTCTCTCTATTCCTGTCTCTCTCTCTCTCTCTCTCTCTCTCTCTGTTCCTGTCTCTCTCTCTCTCTCTCTCTCTCTCTCTGTTTCTCTCTCTCTCTCTCTCTCTCTCTCTCTGTTCCTGTCTCTCTCTGTTCCTGTCTCTCTCTCTCTCTCTGTTCCTGTCTCTCTCTCTCTCTCTCTGTTCCTGTCTCTCTCTCTCTCTCTCTCTCTCTCTCTGTTCCTGTCTCTCTCTCTCTCTCTCTCTCTCTCTCTCTGTTCCTGTCTCTCTCTCTCTCTCTCTCTCTCTGTTTCTCT